>NW_027185850.1:15525676-15547601 GCF_028583685.1 Petaurus breviceps papuanus
ATCTATCTATCTATCTATCTATCTATCTATCTATCTATCTATCTATCTATCCCTTCTCTTGCTTGGTAATTTCATTTGCTCCCCTTGGTTCAAGCATAATGGCTGTGCATGTTATCCCTAAATCTATATGTCCTACCCTATTATCTATCTACAACACACCATTCTTGCATCAACTGCCTGCTGGACATCCCAGAAGCATCTCAAACCCAACAAGTCCCAGACTGGACACTGAGCTCATGCTCATCCTCCTAACATCCCCATTTCTGTTGAGGAGATCCAAGTTCATCACCTTGGATCCTCTGTTGTGACTTTTTTTTCTCAGACTAATATCCAATCAGCTGTCAGATCCTGTCAATCCCATCTCCATATCATGTAGCCACCATCTTGATTTAGCTCCCATCCTCCTCTTACCTGACAAATGAACCCAGATTTTCTTGAATTCAAGACCTTTTTCCATCCAAAATATCCTTAATCTCACAGCACTTGTGAAATTTCAGATATTTCTATGCCACATCAGGTGGCAGAGTGTGGGTTCACTGATCATGACCCTTTGACATAAGTCACATACACAGTACTATCCTCATTTCGCAGATGAGGAAACAGACTCAGAGAGGAAAGTGACTTTCCATTGAGGGACAGAGATGGGACCCAAACCAAACCCAAGCATCCCGATGCCATGTTCAGAACTCTTATCACATCTTTCTGCCTTTTACTCATAACCACTCTATTGTGTCTCAATTCCACAGCTCATCTTCTGAAGCCAGTGATAACTTAACTGGCCTTCTTAGGAGTGCCCTGAAGCAATCCAAGGACAAACTAAACATTGAAAAGCTTCACCTGAGTTTTCATAAAGAAGACCAACCCTTCTCTGGCCACCTGCCACCCTCCAAGGTAAACCATGTCACATTTAGATGTATAGATTTATTTCCATATGTCTTTATGAGTCAACAGGTGGTAGAGAGATTCTAGAAGTAATTTTCTCTTCTGGTTCCTTTTTGTGGATTGTATGGTATAAATAGAATTCTTTGTTTTCTCTAGGCAGCTAGGTGGTACAGTGGACAGAGTGCTGAGCCTGGAGTCAGGAAGACCTGAGTTTGAATTCAGTCTCAGATGTTTCTTAGCTGTGTGACCCTGGACAAGACACTTAACTGCTATCTGCCTCAGTTTCCTCATCTATTAAATGGGGATAATAATAGTACCTACCTTCCAGGATTGTTGGGAGGATCAAATGACACAATAATTGTAAAACACTTAGCACAGAGCCTGGCACCATAATTAGTGATTATTACTATCTCAGAGTTTGGGGAATGGCAAAATAGAAAGGATCGTTAAAGTATTAGAACTGGTCCAGAAATGCCATAGGTGGGAGTCTGTGATCCATGTAACAATGGGAAGTTTAATGCTATCCAAACAACACTTCATAGTAAAAAACAAAACCTTTTGTTGAGGGGCTGAATCCCAGCTTCCAGAACTCTTAGCTAGCTGCCATTGGAATCATGTGTGATACTCTCCTGGCATTCACTCAGACTAGATGTTAAAAAATGAAAAAAACAAAAGTTCAGGGTTTTGGAGCTAAAGGGGGCCACAGAACGTGGGGTCTTAGAGCTGGGAAAAACCACCAAATAGAGTATGTCTGAGCTGGGAGAGAATTGGTCCTTAGAACATGAAATGAATGTTAGACCTGGAGGGAACCTTAGAATGTAGGCAGAACTAAAAGGTATCCCAGGATATAGAATGTTAGAATATAGACACAGAATGCCAAGGTTCAAAGGAACTTAGAACACAATTTCACAGCAGAAAGAGACCTTAGAATATTGACAATCACCATTGCAGAAGATCTTGGAGTTAAGGATATTAGCTCTTGGATAGACCTTAGAACTGTGAGGAACCTCAGCACATAAGAAGTGGAGAAGAACTCAGAACATAGAATGTAGGAGCCAGCTGGAACCTTAGAACACAGAATGTTCGAACATAACTTGGCAGAATTGTGAGGATCAACTAATGTAACCCCTTTATGCTACAGATGAGGAAACTGAGATTGGAGAAAGTTTAATGACTCCCCTAAAGCCACCCAGTAGGCAGATGGAAGAGTGTGGCTTTGAAGAGGCTTTGAATCCATGGTCAATGTACATTCTATGAAACTGCAGGCATCACAGCAATAACAATAACCATAATTATGTTGATGACAATAACTCATTTTCATAGAGTGTTTCAGAGTTTGTGAATCACTTTGCATACATTTTTCCATCTCTTCTCACAATGACCATTGCATAGGGCTTTAATTATCCCCATTTTATAGATGAGGACACAGAGAATCAGAGGGTTTCAGTAACTTGCTGAGGGTCCCACAGCTAGTAAGGGTTTGAGGTGGGTCTTCTCAACTGCAAGTTCAGTGTTCTAGCCATGATGACAAAACTCCTGTGATTATTTGAAATTAAAGCCAAAAGGGGAAGTAGAGAAGGATATGGAAAATCCTGTTTGTCCCTGTGTGAAAGGAATGGCCTAGAAGAAAAAAGATGACCGACCAATGGTGAGGGGAACTGGAAGGATCTCATTTCCCAGGGGAAGCGACTTACAGAGGTATATGTATTTTGTTTGTTTGGGGCTTTTTTGATTTTTAGCTTATAGGAGAAAAGACTTGAGAGGAAGGAGTTCTCATACCTGTGTTCAAATATTTAATGAGTTATCAGGTGTTCTCTTTGGCCCCAGAGGGCAGAATTAGGAACAGTGGGTTGGAGCTGCAAGAAGGAATACTTAGTTTGTATGTCAGTGAGAATCACCTAATTTGTCAGCTGTCCCAAGCTGGACTGGGCTGGCTGCTGGTTCCAAGCATAATGGGATCCCTTCTCTAGAGTCTGTTAACAAGAAACTGGATGTCCACTTGTGGAGCATGTCATAGTGTCGATTCTCAGTTAGCCAAAGATTAGACTCAATGGACACTGGTGTCCCTTCCAACTTACAGATTCTGTGGTTCTTAAATTCTGACTGAAGGGATTGAGCTTGAAAGTCAAGTCCACAATCCTTCATTAAGTGATGGCTCCACTATGCCAGGCACATGGTTGGTCTGGTCATCATGGAGAGTGGTTCAGACCATACCATGAAGTGGAGGTTGAGTTTCATAGAAAAAAAAAATGGACTGTGCCAATCAAGTAGGTTTATAAAACATTCAGCCAAGTCCAGGCAAGACCACTAAGGTAAGAAGGGTCTAGGTGGGCAGGATCTAGCCTCCAGGAGGTCAGTTTTCATGGGAAGCAGAGTGGGACAGTGGAATTAGCGAATTAGGGAATGCTTGGTCTGGAGTTGAATAGCATGGGTTCATGTTCACTTATTACCTGTGTGACTTTGAGTGACTTCCTTATCATCTCTAGTCCTCAGTTTCCCTCTGCTTTTAGTGCCTTCCCTACTAAGTTTACCTTATATCTACTTTCTATATTTCTCATATTCCTATTCATTACATGTTTTCTTACCTATTTTAATGTAAACTCTATGAGGACAGGAACTGTTTCATTTTTGTCTTCATGCTTGGTATAATGTCTGTACATAGTAAATGCTTAATAAATGTTTGTTGATTGACTGACTGATTGATGACAATGGTAGCCCGGAAGCTCTGAGGTCTCTTCTAGGCTTTGGTCTGTGAACCTCTGTTGCCACATGCAGAATCATTCCCCTTTCAGACGACCTTTGTCTACGTACTTTCTATGTCCTTAGGTATTTACTCATCGTCTCCTCTATTAAAATGTGTTTTCCTTCACATCAGGACCTAGTCATGAGGCAGCTTAGTATAAAAGAGGCCCAACACAGAGTCAGGAAGCCTTGCGTTGAACTCCTCCCTTGGATACTTACTCGTTGTGGGGCTGTGGGCTAGTGACTTAACCTCTGTGAGCCTGAGTTTCCTCATTGGTAAAATGGGGGTGATTATAATACCTTCTTTGATGAGGATCCAATGAGATAGCACCCTCTGCAAACCATTGGCCTCATTTGCATTCTCTGAGCATGGCACAATGCCTGGCACATGAGCAAATAGAGGACCTTGCGGATAGAATGATGGCCTTGGCATCACAAAGATCTGAGTTTGAGTCCTGCCTCATTTAGTAGGTGTGTGATCCTGGGCAAGTCACTTAACTTCTGCCTGCCTCAGTTTCCTCATCAGTAAAACAGGAATAACAATACACAAGGATGTTGTGGAGATCCCATAAGATTATATGTAAAGTGCTTTGCAAACTAAAAGTCTCCATAAATACTACCTATTAAATGTTTGTTGACTGACAGGAGAAATAGGTGATTCCCAACCACTGGGTAAAAGGTTATTTCTAGTGTGTGTGTATATGTGTATGCATATGGGAAGTGAAGGTGGGGGAGTAATTCTATATGCAAGGCTGGGGTGCCCTTCCAGCTGGAAATGGTGCCCAGTCTCTGATTAAGGTTGGGGAAGGGGGTCGGGTATCCCCAGACAGGGGCATAGATGGAGGGATGGTAACAACAAACATCACCGTTTTTTCCCCAGGCTGTCCCTAGGCATGTCTCCAGTTGCAGAAATTATGTCCAGAGCAGGAAAATTGCTTGTGGGCACTTGCCTCGATGACCCATGTGGCTTGCAGGGGATTGTGAAGGAGCTGTGAAAGAAATCCTGCATTCCCCACTTGCATATAAGGGTCTGTATGGAGCTAGGAAGAATTAATTAGTCTTGTTTGCAAACTGAATACTGTGATTTGACAAAGGTTCTAGTATTCTAGTACTTGTCTGTGATGCCCATAAGTAGACTTTGAAATGGAGAAAGCTCATAAAGGATCCAGGTTCACTCCCTCCTCCACTCCCTGCAGGATCTGGGAGAACCACTGACTCCCACAAAAAAATAAAATAAAATTACGATAGGCAGCAGCCATATTGAGAAGTGGGGGGTAAGGCCCTGTGAAGTTTCCATGGGGTATCTAACAACAGCAATATTTACATAGCACTTTGAGTTTTGCAAAGCACTTTACATGTCTTCTCTCATTTGGTGCTTACAGAAACCCCAAGAGGTAGGTTGCTATTATTAGCCAGATTTCAGAGACCAGGAAATCAAGGTAAACAGAGGTTAAATGACTTGCTAGTAGTCCAGAGAGTAAGTGTCTGAAGCTGGATTTTAACCAAAGGCTTCCTGACTCAAAGGCTGATGCTCTATCCACTGGACCATCTAGCTTCCTGATGTCTTTCACCTGCTAATACCACCTTCAGTTCTAACAGTTTGCCCTTTTAAA
Organism: Petaurus breviceps papuanus; assembly: GCF_028583685.1. Taxonomy (NCBI): domain Eukaryota; kingdom Metazoa; phylum Chordata; class Mammalia; order Diprotodontia; family Petauridae; genus Petaurus; species Petaurus breviceps. Next base: position 15,530,914 of record NW_027185850.1, read on the forward strand.
TAAAATTAAATTCAATTTTGTTCAATTTAAATGAATTCTGATCTCCATGAAGAAGAGTAATGTGAAGTCAGCCTAGAAAGACAGATTGGAGCCAAACAATCAATTAATAAACATTTATTAAGTCCCTATGTGCTAGGAGTTTGTAGTTTATCCTAAAGGTAACTGGGAACCCTTGAAAGTCCTTGAGCAAGGGAGTGACATAGACAAACCAGTGTTTTTGGAATGTCAATTTGGCTTCTGTGTGGATGATGAAAGTTCCAGCTTTGGGTTCTGACTCCATGGGGTACCCTGTCAGTCTTTCTTTGACGTTGGCCTACCATTGGTGAGTTGTCTGGAATCTCTTTAGTGCCTTGGAACTCATTCAAGCTATGTTTATTACCCGAGGGGAGGAAAATGATTGGCATTTGGTTCCCTAAGAATTATAATAAATCCACGTCCTGAAATATTGTGCTAAGCACCCAGGACTTCCCTTATTTTTGGATGCAAGGTCAAGAAAAGCTTGAGCTGAACTAGACGGATGCATTCTGTACAGTCCAAATTTTGGGTCCACTCAGTCCAGACTCCCAGAGGTTTTGGATATTGGGGAATTATCTGAAGAAATCAAAGTGTGAACTAGACCTCATTTATACATAAATTAGGAAGTGCTAGAGGGAAACAAGGGATTTGGTTATCCTCCCCTCTTCCTCTTCCTCTTCCTCCTCCTCATCCCTACCATCAGACATCATCAGGAAGTGATATATGTCACAAATTTAAACTTTCAGATACCTAAAGTTTATCTCTGCAAGTACTCAAGTGTTATTTTATCTCTTTTTGATTAAAGTCTTTCTCACATCCCTCCTACCTTAGCAAACAGATTGGGAAAGACTCTAAAAGCCAAACATGGCCATCTATATTTTATTCTCAAGGCCATTAAAAATATGAAGAAATACTTTTTCTAGGTGACTCAGGGTCCTCATCACTTCAATACATGTAAACAATTTGGGATCTTAAATCTCATTGATGTTAGTACTACTTCTACCAGTGACTCAACCAATTACTTTCTTACTTTAGAATAAAATAAGTGTTAGAGAACTATAGTGTCCCATAGTGGACAGAGGGCCAGACTTCAAGGCAGGAAGACCCGGCTTCAGAACCCATCCTTGGCTATGTAACCACAGATAAGCCACTTATGCTCCCTAAGCAACTCTTTAATAATTTAAATTATAGACGATTTTCCACATTGGGAATTCCCTACACTAAAGAAATCACAAGTTGGAATCACCATTCTCCCTCTCAAAAAAAAAATCTTACAGGTAGAGCAAACAATGCTTATGGAGACTTTTTCTCACAATCACCTATTGAAACAGGTGTTACAAATACACATTTTACAGACAAAGAAAGTGAAGTTCTGATAAGTGCCTCTAGTCAGAACATTTGTAAGTGACAAGGCTATGATGTAAACATATCCCAGGACCTGAATTCTAGGTCCTGCATTATTCCCATTAAAATATGGTGCCTCTTAAATATCAAAAAATTTTATGTGAAGGGAAACACCACCTCCCAACACATATAGTATCCCCTCTGTGCCTTATAAATGGTTTTGTAGGAAGATCCAAAAATGAATCTCTTCCTTAGATATCTTCTGCCATTTTGCCCAGACCCCTCCTCTGCACTTAACATGATCTTCTTTGTCATAAAAAAATGATCATGGTGTATAATTTGGGAGATAAATAAGGCAGAGAAGCTTTATTTCTATTATAGGCTGAGGCAGGGAGAAATCAGGTGATAGATACCTTTCTTCTCTCAGTCAAGGGTCACTAAAAGTCCTGCAACTTCTGAGAGAGAGACAGAGATAGACACAGAGACAGAGAGAAATGAGAAACAGTATAAGTTGATGCTGGGGAAAGGCAGAAGCTCACTAGTCATATCAAAGGGACCAGTGAGGCACTTTTGTTTTGCTTTAGGGCTAGCATCACCTAGGTCTTAGGAAAGAGCAAAAACAAATGCAAAGATGAAGTGGCATGAAAGTGGCTGCTTATTTTTGATGGAAATGGAAGGCATTTTAGAGAGAGAGTCACATTTGCCACAAAGTGGAAGGTGCAGGGTGCCTTTCTTCTGCCTTGACACAACCCATCATCCTAACAATTCATGTATTTTCTATCTCCTCTATTACATTGGAAGCTTCTTGAGAGTGCAGGCTACTTCATATTTCTCTTCAAAGAAACAGCATCTAACAAAATACATGGCATAGAGCAGGCATTCAATGAGTGGTTAGTCAATGAATGAATATATATGAGTGAATGAATTAGCATAATGGGTTGGGTTTGTCTCTATAGGTAATTGACCACCATGTGTTGCAAAATCTTTGAAATTCAGTCAAGTAAATATCCGTAGTTCACTTTCTCTATGTCCAAGAACCTCAAGTCTATGGTTTCCACTCACCACAGTCAGTGTGGTGATGTGATGGTGACTTTATAAATGCAAACACCTTAATCAAAGACTTTGAGTTCCAGTTACCCATTCTTTCCTGGGCCCTTTATGGTAAATGGTGCCCTAATGCCTTGGAGGAGAAATCACAGGGACCTTGCTTAGGGAGGAGATAGTAGCTGCCCCTGGAACATCTCCTTGCCTTGGTAATTATGGGCTAGTGGTGGAAGGGATGGGAGAATAGAAGGGATTGTGTTCATCCTGCCCAAACTTAAAATACTTTGTTTTTCAGATCCAGGCTATTTGTGAGCAACATGGACTCACTCTATCCCCATCACTGATGGGGGCTTTGCGTAGCCACCAGGATTTGAATGTACAAGATGAAATCAAGTAAGTTGATTTTCAATCCAAACAGACTGTAGCTACAGCCCACATATTAATTATTGGAATAAGCATTAAATGAGTGCCTTCTATGACTGAGGCATTATGCTAGCTGTTAGGGATACAGAAGGAAAGAAAAGAAATTGCTCTGCCCTAAGAGAGTTTACATTCTATGGAAAAGAAACCATGTGTGACAAATAAATAGAAAATTCCCAGTGATATTGAGTGGGGAAACTACCTGGGAGGTTGGGGTGAAGAATCAGGAAAGACCTCACCTAGCAGGAAACACTTATAAGTGGCATTTTTAGTGAGCATTAGGGTTTGTGAAACTCTTTATAATTTTTATCTCATTTGATCCTTTCAATACCCTGGGAGGTAGGTGCTGTTACTATCCCATTTTTACTGATGAGGAAACTGAGACAAAGGTTAAGTGACTTGCCCAGGGACACACAGCTAGTTTCTGGGGCCATATTTGAACTCAGGTCTTTCTGACCCCAGACCCCCTTCTCTATCCTTGATGTAAGTTTTCCCTTTTGCACCCTTTCTCTATTGTTTCTTGTTTGACACTCTGAGCCAAGCAGGCAAGGCCATCTCTCTTTCATACCAGAGATCTTCAGATCCTTGAATACACCTCCCTTATTCCCCACAATTCTCTCCAGGCTGAGCATCTCCCCCTTACAATTGATCCTCAGGTGGCGGAAAGTTGAGACCCTTCATGATAAGGGTCATCCTCCTCCGGACTGTCTACATCTTATTAATATCCTTCCTAAAATGTAGTCAAGAGAAACAAACACTAAAATGAAACAGCCCCTCCCCTTAGGAGCACACAGTAGGCTAGCTGCGGTATGACTAAGGGAGAGGACAGTGGTGCGGCCATCTCCCTAGTCCTCAACATTTCTTTGCATCCAAGGTACTCAACACCGTGCTTGATACATAGTAGCTGCTTAATAAATGCCAAGTGCCACATTGCATTGTTGATTCTCATTGAACTTGGTGTCCACTGGGATCTCCAGATCTCTCTGTGTTTTCTGCCCCTACTGGAATGTTAGCTCTTTGAAATGATTGTCTACCTTTTATATTTGCATTACCAGTGCATTACCAAGCACTCTGCTTGGCATATAATAAGTGATTAATAAATACTTTTCATTTATTCCTTCCATCTTTCTTTTTTTTTTTTAAAAGAAAACCAGATCCTGTAATTGAGCCATGCTTCTCTCATTCTATATTTGTGATGCTGATTTTTTTTAACCCATGTATGTGATTTTACATTCCATCCCTATTAAATTGCATCAGATTAGATTAAGCCCAAGTATGGTGAAAATCAAAGGAATCTGACTTAGTCCCTGGGTATCTAGGGTGATTCCATAATCTTAAAAACAAAGAGATGAGAGTGAGGAGGTTGGTAGAAGGTGAAAAAGAGAATTCACAAACTACCTCTAAGAATCACTACCTAATGGGGAAGCAGGGTGTGAGATTACCATGCCTTTTCTTATTATTTTACCCTCTACTCACTTTAAAGTTGCTAAGAGCGAGATCACTGTGTTATGTGAGCTGTTTCCACCCTTCCTCTGTTTCTTAGGAGAGCAGAGCAGTCCTGAGAATCAGGCAGGCATTAACCTCACACCTGAATCTAATATCCCTTTGAAATCAAGGTGGTTTGGGCTCATCTCTTTCATCTGCCTCCCCTCCCTTCTTTTGATGTGTCTCCATCAATTTTGCAGGTGGAGGGAGGGAGAGTTAGGTGATAGAATAGGTTAGTATACCTAATCCCCCACCCCTGAAAAATAGTGTGGGTTGGTCATTCAGAATAAGCCTTTGATGGAAGAGAGAGAGTGGAGGAGAAGAGTTAGTCCTCGGATGAAAGGTAGAAACTCAGAAAGTAATAAGGGAGATAGACTTCTTCTGTATTATTTCAGTGACTGTATCCTTCTCCCCATTTTTTTTTTATTTTAATCCGAAGAGCTGGGGAGGGCCTAGAACTCTAGATTTCTCTGTCCTCTAGGATAGTCAAGGACATCATGACAGTGACCTTCAGGAGGGAATTACTCCCCTATGAGATAAATCTCTTCCACCCATATCCAGCCACTAGCTAAAGCCTCATCTATTGACATAAACCCATTTTGTCAAGGGCTTTATATTCAGACTTATGTCTTTAAGAGATTAAAAACACAATATAGACACACATGTCAGGAGTGAGATGCATGAATCCCTATTTTAGGGCATATTTTCCATTAATCCTCTGTCCAATCGGGTGCCTGTTTGGAAAGCGGCTGCTGGGTAATTAGCAGGATTCCAGCTTGGAGCCACTTCCTGATTAAATATCCTTAAAATCAATAAGACATCAGGAAGGATTAGGGTGATGTGGGATTAGCCCCCATCTCACCAAAGAGAAGGAGCTCCTCCCCTCCCCTCTGAAACTGTCGCCCTGGGAGAGCTGGTGAAAGAAGCTGTATCCTCTTCCCCTGTTACTGCAGGATTTTAACAATGACTTCTTTTGTTCTTCCCTTACTCACAAATGAGGAGAGAATTGAGTGAGTGGCTGTCACAGTGGGAGAATTCACAAGAGGCAGAGTGGTTGGATTTAGCAGATCTCCCCCTCAGAATTGCCCTTCTGTAAGCAGCGCTCAGCTTGGGCTGATTGGAGTAAAAATTAGATTTCTATTTGTCTGCTGTAAAATTTCCACTAAGGTCTTCCTTTGGTACTTCATTATAAAAATATGATCCTGAGCTGTTCTTTAAAATAACAGATAAATAATATAAATGATAAAATAAAAGAGTCAGTAATAGTTATTTTAAATTATCTTTAGTTGTTATATCACCTTAATTTTCAAATATATCTTTCTCCCTTGTAACAAAAACAAAAAAGAGAGAAGAAAATTGTCGTTCAGCAAAGCTAATTAGCATATCAACTAAAACTTACAATATATACCACATTACAACATAGTTTCCATATCTGCAATAAGAGGAAGAATATATCTTTTTCTCATTTCTTCTTTGTGACCAACCTAGGTCATTATAATTCCACTTGGTTTAAGTTTTTTTTTGGTAGTATTTTTTTCTCTCTCCATTTATATTATTTCAATCATTATGCATACATTTGTTCTTCCTGGTTTTGCTTATTTTGTTTTGCATCAGGTCACATAAGTCTTCCCATCCTTCCTTGTATTTATCACATTTGGTGCTATTGTCATTAATAATTTATTGATAATTATTAATAACACTTATCCCCCTATTTGTTGGGAGAATAGAACAAGACAATAGTTTAAAGCACCTTGCAATTCTTTCAGTGCTATGTATATGCTCCCTATCATTATTATTACTATTCATAGTTGCTTGTAGCACCATGTTGCACTACATATGAATGGACCATGGTTTTATTGTTGTTGAGTTGTTTCAGTCATGCCTGACTCTTCATAACTCCATTTGGGATGTTCTCGGCAGAGATACTGGAGTAGTTTGTCATTTCCTTCTCCAGCTCATTTTATAGATGAGGAAACTGAGGGAAACAGGCAACAGTGATTTGTCCAGGGTCAAACAGCTAGTAAGTGTCTGAGGCCAGATTTGAACTCAAGATGATGAGTCTTTCTTACTCAACCCCATGATTTATCTATTCCTTAAACAATAGTCACCTTCCTTATTTCCATTTCTTTAAAACCAAAAATAAGACTAGTATGAATATTTTAGTGTATTTATGAAATGTCTTTTTGTCTTTCCCCTACTTTGGAATATATGCCTAACACTGGCATCTCTGAATCAAAAAGTATAGATATCTGAGCTACACTCTTTGCCCAATTAAAAATTGCTTTGTAGAATGCTTGGGCCAGTTAGTAGATTCATTAATAGTATATCATTGTGCCTTTTTTTTTCACTAGTCCCTCAACATTGACTGTTTCCATATTTGTCTCCTCCCCATTTTATTTTTTTGGCCAGTCTTGGTTGAGAGGGCCTTCTGTTTTTAAAAGATAATGCCTATTGAGAACATTTCTCCTATTTCTTTCCAATTTGAAAACACTTTAAATACAGATCTATACAATGCTGTTGGCAGAAGACCAATTGAACTAAGTTCAGGGAGCCTAATATCCAGGAAGCTGACCACATATGATGAATGAGATACAGGAGAGCAAGAGCTGAACTCAGAGTCATAAAAACTGAGTTTGAAACTCAGCTCTGCTATTTCATTTACAACTTCATTTCCCTGGCATTCGGTTTTCTTATCTTCGACATGAGGGTGTTGAACTATGTGACCATCGGTGATGTGACCTATGAATGTTTTAAGCCACAGAAACCCAAGAAACTTTCTACTAAGGTGCAGAGAGCTACTGCCCCATGCCATGGAGAAGTGGTGGAGGAGACACACATATCAATGGAATCCCACTGCTTGGGAAGGAAGAAGGATGGTTTTACAGTAAATAGGAGTTAAAGGAAGAAGGGGATGAAGGAACAATGGTATCATCTGATAATTTCTTTGGAGTAAATAAAGGTTATAGATAAATGCTACAACCTCAACCTGAAAGTCAAAGTATATGGGGATGAGGTGAGAGAGTTTGAGGTAGAGAGGAAGAGATTTGAGAATAAAACCAATGTGCTGACATCTTTAACATTTCAAAGCAATGAGTGCAGTTGCCTGGCAGCCACGAGTAGGATTTTGCAGGCACATCTGGCCTCTTATTCTGAATGTGATGGGTAGAGAATGCCTGTGATTCTAATGCCAAGAGCAAGTGGGATGATTTTTGAAGGCAGAGGAAACACAAGGTGCTTAGATTAGCAAGTCTTTAATAGAAACAGAAAGTGTGTTGGTTTTCAAGTTGACAAAGGTAGGAATGTATGAGGTGGAAGAGTACAGGACAAAACCTGGATGGGGTGATGAAAAGGCTCCTTAGGGAATATTAAGACACCAAGGCAAGGATCACAAAGAACTGATATGGCTTTGGGGAGGATGTCTTCCTAGACTAAGCCATCTCCATTTTGGATAAGGATATTTGTAGATAAAAAGAGTTTCCTTAACAGAAGAAACAAAAGAATCACCGAATTTAAAGAGACCTTAAAATGTTCCCAAAATAATACATAATGGTGCTTTATAATTGTTTTATTGAATGAATGATTTTTTTCTCTAGAAAATTCTTTCATTTGGATTGTTTTCCGCAGTTTTAAATTTTTCCCTCTGGTAATTTTATTGGTCATTATTTCAGGACAAAAAGAACCTTCTGTTCAATTATACAATATCTGTTTTTCTTCTCATACAGATGGCAAAAATTGATGGAATTCTTGGTCAAAGCTTCCTCAGAAAAGGCTTCTCCTTCACCCAAACTCACAGGTCAGTGCCCTGGTTTTATTGCCTAGACCATACCTGGAAGACATGATAAGCCAACTCCTCCAAAACTCCCAGTTTAATCATGACTCAAAAGGTAAATGAAGTGATCAGAAAGCCTGTGATAATCTGGATCTGATTCTGACTGCCAGCAGGGCTTGTCTGCTAACAGAGAAATTATGGGAAATGTGGGAAATTTGGAGGCAGAGGACCTGGGTTCTTCTAGTTCTACTAGTGTGACTTTGGATAAGTCTTTTATCTCTCCCTGTGTCTAAATGTTTTCCTCTGTAAAATAAGGTGTTGGATGAATGACCTCCAAGATGGCATCCGGATTGAAATCTATAGCCATAGGATCCTTAAATTTATGACAGAGGAGTGAAAAGCTGACCATGCCATGCCATACATCCTGAATTTGAAAGGAGTAGATTTCAAAGGGTTGAGAGAAGGAACAGGCATCATTCTATAGACAAAATATTTTCGGGAAGGTCAGCTCATGAGCAATGAAAAGCACTTAGAAATGGAATTCTGAATACAGATGCAGGGAAATAATTCCATGGAAGAGAAAAAGGAAGAGTTGTCTAATGAGATGCAAGCTCAAGGAATTTCCCAACCAATTTAGGTTTGCAAAAGCCCCTTGCAGAAGCAGGAGCAAGGGCAAGTATCTGGGGATAAATGTACAAGTGTAACATAGTTTGGGAGCAATAACGTCAGGAACTTGGAAAAACAGAATGAGCTGAGCCTAGCAGGAAATGTTCACACCAACATTAGCTCTTTTGGGGGAAAGAGGAAGATCCAGAAAGAAAGATGTCTGCAGATCAGATTGGGTAGAATGATGTATATTAGCTGAAATCCAAGGTAAGTAAGGAGATGGTAATCAATCTCACAACATGAATTTAAGTACTTACAATGTGTCGAGTTAGAAGCATTTATTAATCACCTGCTATGTGCAGGTATTGTCTCCTGGGGAGATGGGAGGGAGGGAAGAGAGACAATGAATTCTGCTTTAGAAGTGCAGAAGCTAAGATTTTTCTGGGACATACAGCCTGAAATGTCCAACAAGCTGGACCATGAAGTGGAACCATGAGAACCAATGAGGTCACAGATAAAGAGAAAGAAAGGATGGAGGGAGAGAGGGAAGGGAACAGGATGCAACACTTGGATCAGAACCTAGATCTAGAATCAGAAGGGGTCTCAGATGCCATCTGACTCGACACTCTCCCATACATTTTACAGAAAAGAAAACTAAGGCCCCAGAAAGTAAAATGACTTGCCCAAGGTCACCCAAGTAAAAAGGAACCAAAGGTGGGATTTGAACTCATGTCTTCTTCAAATCCATTACTCTTTCCACTATATGATGCTGCCTAGAGCAACTGCTGTATGATCTCATCTTATCTATTGCCTTCTGACCTCATCCCCACAGAGCAGCCAGGTGGCACCATAGTGCATAGATTCCTGAGCCTAGAGTGAGGAAGACTCATCTCCCTGAGTTCAAATCTGGGCTCAGATATTCTATTTGACCCTGGGCAAGCCACTTAACCCTGTTTGCCTCAGTTCCCTGATCTGTAAGATAATCTGGAGAAGGAAATGGCAAACACCTCCAGTACGTTGGCCAAGAAAACCCCAAATGGGGTTATGATGTGATTAAACCACAGCAAGAAACCTCATCACCTCATCCCTGGACTATTGCAATAGCCTGCAGGTTGGGCCCCAGTTTCCAGTCTCTCCTAGCTCCAGTCCATCACCCTCTCAGCTGCCAAAGTGATGTTCCTTAGCAGATCTGCCTTCCCTGCTCAATAAACCCTAGTGGCCTACTAGCAGCACCAGGATCCTATGGAAAACTTCTGTTCAGCCCTTCAGAACCTGGCCTCCCCATGTACTCTATCATGACACTGGGCTCCTTGGTTCTTCTCAAACCACTCTCAGTGCTCATGGGCTGCCTTCATGCCCAGAATGGCCTCCACCCTTGTCTCCACCTCCTAGCTTCCTTCAAAGCCCCGGAGATTTTTCCTGGTCTTCCCACCATGGCTTGTTGCTAATCTCTTCCCTTGGCGATTTCCTTCCATTTGCTTGGTTTGCATCTTGTATGTGCATAATTATTTGCATGGCATCTCCCCCTTTAGCATATGAGCTCCCTGAGGGTGGAAATGGCCATTTTTAACCTTTTTTGATATTCCCAACATTTAGCAGAGTATGTGGCATGTTGTAAGTACTTAATAAATGCTTGCTGACTGACTGATTGACTCCTAGGACTAGTCTCTGAGGCTCTCCATAATTCCATGCATTATACTTTAGGGAGCAAGTCAGGCAACACAAGACAATTTGGCTCTGCCCAGAAATGCTCAGGAGCTCATTTCCCAGAAAGTCTCCTCTCTGATGATTGCAGTCACACTGCCGCAGTGATCACTTTATCACAGCGTATAAGAAAGTCAGCTGAGCCAGGCTACTTCTCACTGTCTATTGAAAGGGTGCTATCCAGCAGCCCCAAGTGCAGGAGGAGACAAAGAAAGAAACAGTCTTCACGGGAGTGGGGTCTGTCACTTCAGAGCCCCCACTTACTGCCTGCTTTTCAGGCAGTTGCATTCATAGATGTGGACTCTGTAATTTAGGGAGCTAGAAAAACCTGTGATGTCCAACAAAGGTCATGTGGAGGCGCAAAATCTTAGTCAGTGGAGGTTAGGAGGGGCTTTGAAAAGCATTAGCCCAGGGACTCCAAGCCCTGTTTTTGTCCTGGACCCCTCTGGCAGTCTGGTGAAGTCTATGGACCCCTTCTTCTAATGATGCTTTAAAATGCCGAGAGTAAAGCACAGAGAATTACAAAGGAAAATAAGAGTTGAAATATAGCTATCAAAAGAGTAGTAAAAACACGTTCACAGTTGCCACCCCCCCCATGATAAGAACCCCTGAGCTGGCCTATCCCCCTCATTGTACAGAGAGAGCGGCTGACATCTAGTGGAAAGAACACTGAATTCAGTCAGCTGACCTGCATTGGGAATCCTCTTCCTTAAAAATAATAGTCAGTAATAATTATAATCATTGTCATTATTGTTGTTATCATTACTAATTATTATTTTATTGTTGTTGTACTCTAAAGTTGAACAGGGCTTTACAGACCTTAGCTCATTTCTGCTATTAAACCATCCCCGTTTTACAGAGGAGGAGATGAAGGTTCAGAGCAGTGGGATGCTTTACAACTAATAAGTATCTAAGGAAAGACTTGAACCCAAGCCTCCCTGAGTCAAAGCCCATCACTGTCTCCTCTGTACCACACTTATTCGTGATCCCATGATTCACTCAGTGTCACATTTTGTTAATGATGATGATGATGATGATAATTACCATTCATACAGAACTTTACGGGTTGTAATGCACTTCATATATATGTGTGTACATATATGTAGATAGATAGATAGATAAATATAAAATCTCATACAATTATTATGTATCTGAGGCTGGATTTGAACTCAGTTCTTCATGACTCCATGTCTAGTGCTCTTTGTACTATGGCTCCCCCTAGCTGCTGGTGATTCAACTCTGATCTCCCCAAATCTGTGTGTGTAAGCCTCCCTTTTAAGCTGATAAATTCTGCATGAACCCACTTGTTCAACACTTTTTCTAACATCTGGGTTGGGTTGACCAGACCCCTGGAACCCTTTGGGATAACCTATGTGTTTAGGATGGGGTAAGAGATAAAATAAAGTGAAAAAAATAAAGCCTTGTGTCTGGCTTCCTGCATATTTCAGTGTATCCAGGAATTAGGGTGATCAGGAAAGCAAGAGGATGGGGGACCATGTCATAGAAGAATCAATTGAAGGAAGTGGGGATTTGACCTAGGGAAGAAAAAAGTTGGCATGGAGGTGGAGGTGAGAATAAGGCATTTCTTCCAATGATATAATTGTATGAAAAACTTACTTGTGATGTGACAGTTAAAAAGATTGGAGAGATGTAGTGTCTGAGTAATTTAATCATTTTACTTATAAGTTCAGCACATTATTGAAAAAACAAGGATGGCCATTTGGCCATCTCTCTTAGATAAAAGACAATCATTGAAGAAGATCAGAGCTTCTATGTTCTTTTGGAAAAGGAGTGGTAATTAATTGTGATTGATAGCACAGTGGAAGGTGAGCTATATTAAAATGAAGGGCTGGAAGTGCCATCAAGTCACCCTTGGACAGATAAACTATTTTTATTCTCAGATTCCCCAGCCTTGAGCTATGTAAACAAAATAATCTGTCTCTACCCAAGCTTGATTGAGTGAAATTCACCTGAGAATAGAGATTCCTCATAGGGTTGGGTTGGATCAGATCTCATTATCAGTAATGTCCTTCTGGAGACTGAACTTTTTGCTTTTTAAAATCAGGATTTTAGAAGGGGAAAACTCTGGATTTTCCCTAATTATTGATTATTAATAATAATTCTCTCAGTGAACATCCAAGTTCTATTAAATTCCAGCTGCTGTTATGATTCACTCAATCAGTAGGTATTTGCTAGCACCCACTTTATGCTGAACACTGTGCTTGTCAATGAAGATATAAATTCAAAAAATGAAATAAGGAGCATAGGTCATAATGAAATAGACAAGGACATAAAAAATTATACGGTGTCAATAAAAACTATACAGTGTACAATGGGGTTTAGGAGCGAAGGCACTAGCAATCCAGGGGAGGAATCAGGGAAGGCTTCATGCTGAAGATTTGTTATTTATTGTTGTTTTTATCCTTCTTAGGAATTCAGTGGGTTTCGGATAGAAATAGTGCTCTTTGGTCCTCAGGAAGCCTTGGCACTGGATCTGTAGTCAGGAAGACCTAGGTTCAAATCCTACCACAGATACTTACTAGCTGTGTAACCATGGAGAAGTCACTTAACTTCTGTTTGCCTCAGTTTCCTCAGTTGTAAAATAATAGTCCTTGCCTCTCAGAGTTTTCATGATGATCAAATGAGATTATTGTAAAGGCATGTAGTACCATGGCTGGGACATAGTAGGTGGTATATAAATGTAACTATTTTGCAAGTCTTAAAGAGCTAATATAAATGCTAGCTTATACACACACATACACACATGTATGTATGTATGTATATATGCATGTATGTATTTGTCCTCTTTGATTTCTTTCGGATATCTGCCTTGTAATGGTATGACTGGGTCAAAGGGTATGCCCGGTTTTGTACCTTTGGGGCATAGTTTCAAATTGCTTTCCAGAATGACTGGCCAATGCCCAGATCCAATAACACTACACAAATATATGTTTTTCTGTAGACTCTCCAACATTTTTCATCTTTCTTTCTTTTTTTTGTCATCTTTACCAATCAGATGCATGTGAGGTAGAACCTCAGAATTGTTTTAAATTTGTATTCCTTTAATTATTCTTTCAAGCATTTTTATGTGGTTATTGATAGCTTACATTTCTTCCTTTGAGAAATGCTTGTTTATATCCTTTGACCTCAGATCATTCGTCTATTGGGGAATGATTCTTATTCTTGTACATTTGAAGCAGTTCCTTATATGTCTTAGATATGAGACCTTTTTTAGATAAATTTACTGCAAGGCATTTCCCCCATAACTGGGTCTTTCCTGCTTTCTGAAAAGCATGGTAACTTTTCTGCATTTATTTACATATTATACCTGACCTGAGAATTCTAAATGATGGTCTCATACTTGATCCCCTCAGCAATCCAAAAAAGAAGAAAAGAACTGATGTAATCTATTTGCATAATGAATTATTGGGAGCAGCTGTTTGGGGTTACAACTTTTCTCCTGACCACACAAGCAGTAACAAGAGATGGTATGAGAGTTTTGAAACAAGGTGCCATCAAACCAGCTTTAGAAAGTGATCCATAGCAGGGCTAAGGGGGGGGGGGAAGAAAGTTTGATATTCACACAGTTGACAAAGTAGGAGTTGGCCATGACCAAAGTCTAACATCCAGGCATGTTTGGGATTCCAAGTCTGGACTTGAACCTCTCACCATCTGGTTGGAGACAAACCAGCTGTCTGCTGAACTATAAACATCCTTCATTCATGATGATTATTCATTTATATTCCATTGAAAATATAGCCTGCAATCTGTCTTGCTGGCATGAATTATGGTTTGACCTTCCTGACAGACATAACAAATTGAAGACCATTAGGACAGCATGAATAAGAACAAGGCTGCTGAGCAAAAGTGCATGGGGTGGGGGGCGGAGGGGGGGGGCAGGATGCCTGGGGTACTGACCTGTGACAAGTAACACAGGTGGAAGACAGACCTGTCCCTTAAGCACCAGTCTTCTGAGGAGTAAATTATGTTCTAAAATTATTTCCAGTAGTTAACTTACATTAGATAGTAAGCTCTTTGAGGGCAGGAACTGTTTTTAACTTTCTTTGCATTACCACTGCTTAGCATAGTGGTTGGCACATAGTTGCCATTTAATTATTGTTTGATTGTTGGACAGGGACAATGGCTAGGGCACTGGCTTTGAATCCCACCTCTGTCACTACCAAACTGTGGGCAAATCACTTTACCTCTCCAGTCCTCAGTTTCCTCATTTGTATCATCTGTAAGAAGTATGTTCTAGAGAAACTTCTCTAAAAAAATTGAAACTCAGCTCTGAAAACCTGGGTTTTATCTAGTATATTATTATCTGTCCATGTGTCACAGTCCCTGGAGTGACTTTTCTATTTATATAGGAGAAGGAATATTTCTATTTATGAAGCTCCTTTTCTATTTATATCCCCAACATTTACCACAGAAAGTAGCACATGGGAAGTCCTTGGTCAATGTTTTTTCTTTGTTCAGTATGACCACAGATGAGAGAACACAGTACCGTGGATGGGGGCTTTCAGGCAAAATCTTACCTTCTTCAGGGAAGTCTTTCCTGACTTTTGCAGATCCTGTTTATCTCCCTCCCAGCTGAACTTGTCATACAATAGAAAAAGTATGGGATCTGGAGTCAGAGAAGCTGAGTTCAAATATCACCTCTGATACTCATTACCTGTATGCCTCAGTCTCCTTCTCTGTAAAATGAAGGGGTTGGGCTAGATGACCTCTGAACTCTCTTTCTACTTTGGACCTGTGATTCTGTGATCTGGGTTGTTTCAAACACTTTCATCACTTTTAACTCTTGTAAGAATGCTTCCAACAGCCCAGTGACATCAATAGTATTAGACTCATCTCTCCCCCAACCCTTACCTCCATGACCATTTTGCAGAAGAGAAAAAACTGAGGCTCAGGAAAGTCATTATAATGGTTTGCTTCAGACCTCATGATAAGACAATGGCAGACCCAGGACTGTCACCCCTGGGCCCTACTCCTTCCCAATTCAAGGCTCTTTTCCTTATAATAATGATACATTATTGCCTTGTGACTCCAACCAGGTAAATTAAATCATCTTGGTTTTCTTCTTACTGAGAGTTTGGAGCACTGGGTTTCATACATATTGACTGTGTGCCTGAGCTATTGGCCTAACCACTCAGTACCTTAGGCAGCTTTCTAAGACTCTGTGGTAGTTCCTTCCCTAGGAGGTCCCTATACCAGTGAAATTACAAATCCAGGAAACATGTTTGCGTCTTCACATGCTCTTGAAATTGTGAATTATTGTTCGTTTGTTTTTTAATTTTATTATTAGGAACAAAGAAGGAGGAAGTTTCATCTACTGTTGCAGCTGTTAAAGGTTCAGAGGAGGCTCAAAGCCCAAGTGACAATCTTGTAAGTTTCTAAGGGGGTTAGGACCAGGGCCAGGGATTTGTGAGACAGTCATTCAGAAATAACAGTAACAGTAATGCCACATTTCAATGACACATTATATTGCCTAACTAATTTAATACCCATTATTTCATTCCATCTTTATACCATCCCCCAATAAAATGGAAGCACCCTGAGGTCAGGGACTGCTTTTTTTTTTAATCTGGTCCCCCAGGGCCAAGTATAGTGACTTGAACCTAGTAGGTGCTTGATAAATTTCTTTTAAGTTGAATTGAAATTGTTTACTATTCCTTTGGGAATATAGAGGGTTAAAATCATTATCCCCATTTTACAAGACAGGAAACTGAAGCTGGGGGAGGGAACTAACCACTGAAGAGATGAAGCTTCCTATGGAAGGAGACCCTTGAGCTGAGCTTTGAAGGAAGCAGAGGAATTCAAAATGGTGAAGGTTAGGAGAGCATGCCTTTAAGGTATAGAGCACAGCTAGTACAAAGGCATGAAGGTAGGAAATGAATTATCACATGTAAGGAAAATGTTATTCTGACTGGATTGTACAGGGCACAAAGGGAAATAGGTATAGCAAGACTGGAAAGGTAGGTTGGGAAGGGCTCTAAAATCCAAACCAAGAAACCTCTACCTCATAGGGCTGTTGTATGGGTCAAATGAAATAATGTATGTACAAAGCATTTTTCAAACCTTAAAGTACTTTACAAATGATATCATCATCATCATCACTACTATTGTTACTACCCACAACTACTACTATAACCACCACCACCACCAAGATTGATCAATAAACATTGATTAAGTGCCTGTTATCTGCTAGGCACTGTGCTAAGTGCCAGGGATACAAAAAGGCAAAAGACAGTTACTACTACTACTACTACTACTACTACTACTACTACTACTACTACTA
>NW_027185850.1:15547611-15548636 GCF_028583685.1 Petaurus breviceps papuanus
ACTACTACTACTACTACTACTACTACTACTACTACTACTACTACTACCACCACTAACACTACATTATCATCATCACTAGTACCATCACCACTATTACTACTACAAGAAACTTGTTAAAATCAAATAGAATCAAGATCTTCCAGATCTTTCAACTCCTGGCCCTGTTCTTTTTCTCTTCCAATATTAAACAGAATTAGTACTTAAAACTTAGAAGGGAATATACAGTTTATGAATGAGGGTGCCGAAACCTGAAGAGCTTAAGTGAAGAGTCCAAGGCCATGAAGCTGAAATTAGGCAGTTGGGTTTTGAGCCTGGAACTTCATACTACAAAATGTATGTTCTTTATATGAAACCATGCTGCCTGGTACATTTTGGAACCACACAAAGCTCTCTTCTTCTGCCACCAAAATCCTCTTGCTCCATAAGTTTCCAAGGCAAGGGTCATGCTTCTGGGTCTAAATTCCTCGGGGTGAAACTTGTAGGTAAAGGATTGTCACTGGCTTGCTTCATTGCCCTGAGGAATCTCAGACTATTCTAACCCTCCTCCTCATACCCCTCCTACCACCTCTCCCCCCCAAGGGACCTGGACCTATTCTCCAGCTTTGTAGTTTGTCTGCTTTCTGGGGAAGTGCATGAATAATACAGACTCCTGTCAAAATAAAGAGTGGTTATGAGGTCTCTTTTAACATCAGAAGTCCATCTTCCTAAGGAGCAAGGAGACCTTTTCCACCCACATGTCACCCTTAAGAATGTAATGGGCCCTTTGATGAAGGACCAAAGTTTTGGGCCAGAGTTTAAAAGCCCCTCTAATATCTGAAACTACTTTGTCCTGGGTAGAGGAATGCAAACAGGCAGAGAATAGAATGAGTATGGCTGGCATGGTTAATACCCCAGATTAGAACATCATTCATCTTAAAGTGAAGGGAGGCCTCTTCACACATTAAAATATTTTAGAAAATAGTACCCATTTTGGCAGGACTCTCTCTCTCTCTCTCTCTCTCTCTGTCTCTCTCTCTGTCTCTCTC
>NW_027185850.1:15548736-15580727 GCF_028583685.1 Petaurus breviceps papuanus
CTCTCCCTCCCTCCCTCCTTCTCTCTCTCTCTGTCTCTCTCTCTCTCTGTCTCTCTCTTCCCCCCTCCTTCCCTCCCCCCCACAAGAAACAACAGCAAATGCTTTTGCAAGGGAGTGTTTAGTCTATTTGTGAGAAATGCCTGCCTCTCCCTCTCCTTCTCTTCTTTCCAAGTCTCTCTGACAACAGAGGATTGTGGGCAGGTCCTCGTTTCCCTTCTTCAGAGAAAGCCATGAGACAGAATTGGGGGCAGGGGGCTTCTCTTCTATCTAACGAGAAAGCTTTAGCTGAGCATGCAAAACCTTGCTTTTTACAATTGATGGGTTAAACCAGAGCTGGAAAGGACTTCAGCCGCGTAATGACCCTTCGGGTTACATGGGCTGCCTCATTTTACAGGTGAACCATAAACAAGCATGGGTTCCAGTGCCAGGCATTGTGCTGTGTACTGGCCACACAGACAACAACAAGCACAAAATGAAACAATTCCTACTTGAAAGGAAACTGAGGCCCAGAGATATTAAGGTCATACAGGTCTTCTGACTATATCTGTTCCACTGTCCTGGGAGATCAGCAAGTTACAGAATTACAGAACATTAGAGTTGGCAAAGACCTCAGACTCCATCTAGTCTAACCTGTACCTGAACATGGATTCTCTTGACAATATTCCTCATGAGAAATTTCAGTTTTCCCTTAAAGATGTTTACTGAAGTCTTAATCTCCTCTATTCACAGATGAGGAAACTGAGTCCTGGACCCAACACATTCTGCTAGAACCTATTGCGCCTAGATGGAATTGTTAGGAGTTTTCTCTGGCTTTGCTCTAAAACTAACCCTATGCCCTCATATGAGCGATGATTAAACAGGGGCTCTGACCCACTGCCGCCCAAGGAAGCTCATCTCACTTATGAATAACTCCAGCTTTTAAAAGATTGGAGGAAAGGCTTGTTTGTTTTCCCTGAAATCAAGTCTAATTGATTTATTGAAATCTCTACCCATTGACTCTTAATATTCCCTTCAGAGATAAAAAGAACAATTATCTTATGCTACCTATGTGACCTTAAGCAAGTAAAATAATTTGCCTGGAACTGAGATTCCCCAGCTATAAAATGATTGTATTGAACCAGACAGTCCTTCCCTCAAAGAACTTACAATCTAATGAAAGAAACAAAATGATTCAGAACAACTCTCTTAACCTCTAAAGGCCTCAATTTTCTCTATCAAATGAGATTATAATCTTCCCTATGCCACTGGGTTATTGTGAGGGTCAGATGAGCTAGTGAATGTAAAGTGCTTTACAAACCATAAAAAGCTGTATAAAATCAGTTTATTGGTCTGTCAGCTAGAATTTGGTAAGCCCCTACTATGTGCTGAGCTCTGGTAAGCCCCTATTATGTGCCAACCTCTGGGCTAAGCTCTGGTAAGTACCTACTATGTGCCAAGAGCTGGGCTAAGCTCTGGTAAGCCCCTACTATGCGCCAAGCTCTGAGCTAAAATCTGGGGATGATTAGGGTTAGCAGAGAAAAGAAAAAGATAGTCCCTGCCCTCAAGTCTAAAGGAGCAGACCATAAACTGGAGAAAATCAGCAGAAGGAAGGTACTAGAATTAAGGGGGACAGGGACATTATGTATTATTTTAAATCCCTTCTTCTGTAAGGCCACCTTCAGTATACTCTGAATCTATGTTCTATATAGCAATTTATGCACATGTTGTCTCCCCTATTAAAATAGGAACTCCTTGAGGGCAGAGGCTATTTTTTTTTTTACCAAGTCTTGAGGTAAAGAAAAAACCTCCTACCATCAGACGTGTTCTGGAAGGGAATTAAGCCTGGGGACTTAAGAGGTTACCCAGAGGACCTCAGCAACCAGACAGGCCCACCTACACCAGACACAAATAATAACATACCCAATAAATGGTCTCGCCAAACCAACTTCTCACTCAAATGCTCCCTCATTAGAAGTTTCCAATCAGAAACTCAGAAGCCACTTTTGAGGAATCCTGAAAATTCCTTCTCAGATAGGGCTTGTACCAAATGACCTCTAAGGATGCCCTCTGGAAGAAGGTGGCATTTGACCTTGATTTGGCTTCTGCCAGAGGCCTCTACTCACCCTCCCCACTGGGATTACACTGACCCTTTCCCTCTGAGGTTACCTTCCATGTAAATATAAATATAGATACATAATATATGCATGTATATGTGTATATATATGTACATATATTGATATGTACCATAAATCATTCTAGGTGTGTATGTATACACACACATAAGTAGATACATTGTATATATATGCAATAAGTAGATATATTCAATATATACACATCTATAACTATACATACTGATACATTGTATATATATATATATATTTATAGATACATGTATATAGATATAAACATATCCATGTATATGTGCATATAAATACATATCCATCTTACATATATGTATGTATAAGTGTATATGCATGTGTCTACACGTGCATGAGTATATATGTATATCTTGTAAATAACTAGTTCTATGCCAATTGCCTTCTCTGTTAGAGTTATTATTAGAACAGGCACTGCTTCTCCCTTTCTTTATATATCCTTAACACTTAGCAGAGTGCCTGGGATAGATAGCAGGTACTTATAGGGCAGCCGGATAGCACAGTGATACAGTGTCAGGTTTTGAGTCAGGAAGACTTCCTGAGCCCAAATCCGGCCTCAGACACTTACTAGCTGTGTGACCCTGGGCAAGTCACTTAATCCTCTTTGCCTCGGTTTCCTCATCTATAAAACAAGTTGGAAAAGGAAATGGCAAACCACTCTAATATCTTTACCAAAAAACACCAAAGGAGGACATGAAGAATTGGATATGATAGAAACGACTGACCAACAGCTTAGGAAATACTTGTTGACTGATTTCCAGAGATATAAGAAAGGTCAGCTTTTACCAGTTTTAGGTCAAGGCTTTCGAGCCAGGAGGGGCCCAAGAAGTCACCTCTGGTTTCAGTGGTTCTGAGCTAAGGCCTCCACTTTACAGGGGAGGAATTGTAAGCTCCCAGAGGCCAGAGACTGTTTTCCTTTTTTTCTTGTATCCTCAGTGCCTAGCATTTAGTAAAGCCTTACATGTGTATTACCTACCTGCCTGCCTGCCTGCCCAAGCAGGGAGCCCTAGACAGTTCTGAGCAGAGGAGCAGCCCCTGATGGGCATGTGGGGCTGAGCAGTGCCCTGGGGCTTCCCCAAAATGTCAGCTGGAGTCTGTCAGCCCCAGCAAAGGAACGCCACCATACAACATAAGCATTCACAACTGACAGTTCACACCAGCCTCCATTTTTGCCACTGGCAACATTAATTTTTAACTTTTTTTCCCACTTACCCTTTTGTGAAGAATCGGTTTACAGTTGAGGATGGCACATCCTTGTGAACAAGTTGCTCATCACATTATAAAGTTGGGAAGTCCCCCCCATTTTTTCCACCCAAAATCTGCCTCTCTGTAACATCCTCCCAACTGCTTGCCCCTGGGGCCAGGCTGAACAAGTCCAAGCCTTCTTCCACGTATCAGCTTTTCGAATATTTGAAGACAATTATCATGTTCCCTGTAGTATTCTCCTCTCTGGGCTAACCCTTCCAAGTTCCTCCAGTCCATCTCAAAGGACATGGTTTCATAGAGTCATGGGATTCCGAACTGGAAGGCATCTTATATCCCATCTTTCCCCAGCCCCTCATTTTTACAAAAGAGGAAACTGAAGCCAAGAGGAGAGCAATGTCACATAGGTATAAGTCTTATAGTGGCAATTTTAACTCAGTATAGTGGAGTATAGTGGAGTACCTTCCTTCTGCTGATTTTCTCAGTTTATGGGCTCCCCCTTTAGACTTGAGGGCAGGGACTGTCTTTTTCTTTTCTCTGCTAACCCTAAGTATAATGGAGATTTTAACTCAGAACCAACTACCTCAAATCTGACTTTCTCCATTACATAGTAATGTCTTTCCTTAGAGCAGGAATTCTTGACCTTTTTGTGTAGCCCAGACCCCTTTGGTTAAATGTAAGTATCTTTCTTTCTTGGGATGATGATTTTAAATACATTAAATAACGTACATAGCATTACAAAGGTATATTGAAATAATTGTCAACTTTTTTTAATGGAAGTTCTGAAGGTTAATAAGGTCTGGTTGAATACACCGGTCCTCCATACTATGGGCTCTAATGGAAGACTCAGCGCCTATATTCAACAGCTCATTTCAAGGGCTGGAATCTCTACAGAACTATCTTTCTAATTTCGGGATATGTCATTTAGTCAATAAACATTTTCTAAGCACACAAAGAAAAGCAAAAAGACCAACCATCCTCTCAAAGATTCACATTCTAAAGTCAGAATATAAGAAAGACACAGATAGGTCACAGATGGGCCTACCAGGGGGCAACAGGCATGGTCTAGGGCACTGTGAAAACTTTCCTTCTCCTGAAGGGCTTGAGGACAAGTACAGGGGAAAGAACAAAGGACCTAAATCTGAACCCCAGCTCTGTCTCTACTTGTGTCAGTCAATTAAAGAAATATTAAGCACCTACTACTTGCCAAGAACTGTGCTAAGTGCCAAGGATACAAAAAGAGGCAAAAATTCCATGCACTCACGAGCAATGTACAGGATAAATAGGAAATAAGAAAGGGGAGGCCCGTGGATTAAGAGGAGTTGGGGAAGACTTCCTGAAGAAGAAGGCATTTGGGGCGAGTGACTTCCTCTCTGGACCTCAGTTTCTCTATACATAAATGAGAGAGGTAGGTAGCCTAGGAGGCTATAAAGTCATTTCCAGCTTCAGGTCTCTGATCCTATGACTGGATGCTTGTAGGGGGCATGCACATATCATTGGAAGAGGATGCCCAGAGCAAGCCTTCTATTGCCAAGGGCAGGCCAGGGGGGCACAATGTGGGCTGTGCTTGAAGTTACCTGAGCACTGAGGTAGGGGGAGAGACCTGGAAGATGGAAGGAATCACACACCAGGAGTGTACTGTGAGGGTGCCACTCAATGTGGGCACCTGGGGCCCAAGGCTAACTGACCACTGTTCACTCATTAGGACGTGTGCTAAACGCTCCATTGGTATTCTCCTTCTTTGGACTACATTAGTCTAAATCAGGTCAATCTCAGTAAATCAATGTTCAGAGACCAGACTTCAGACTTGCCCATTTCCAGAACCACTTTTTGTGACTCCCCAAGAAAACCTCTACTGAGACTGAGCTAAAGACAGAATGGTGCCTTTCCCTGTTGAATTTAATTTCAAAATCCCTCACCAGAACCATTCATATCCAGTAGGAGTTGGCAGACATCAGCCTGCAGAACTGAGGATTTGAAACGTGGCCTCCCTGGCTTTGAGAAACATCCACTTCTCCCAGTTCCTGCTGGCTGGGTGGCCCATTCTTCTGCCAAGGAACCTTAGGATTGTCTGGACTGCTATCTTATTGTCATAAAACTGTTTGCTTTTTGTTGGTAGAAACAGAAGGAAGACGAGGAACCGCCCCCTGCAAACCCTGCTCCTGAGACAAGGGCCCCCAAAGAAAGCAAAGCCAGCAGGAAGATCCGACCAGCCTCACAGCCACATCTGAGCCAACTCCAAAATGAGGAGGCCCAGCGTGAGACATGGATGGAGCGCTTCCGAAAGCTAGAAAACGCCCTGCACTTGTGTGACGTGAACAATACAGGTGAAAAACTATGCTTGAAACAAGTGTCCCCCTTGCTGGCAGTCAGGGCCCCTGATGGTATCAGGCAGGCTCAGGAAAGGGAAAAAGACTGGTTATCAATTGTCATGTTATTTGGTTACAGTTTGGTTACAAGATGATTCATGATTACTTCATAATTACAAATTATAATTGGTTTATAATATTTACCATTTATATAGCACTTTAATGCTTGCAGAGCTTTGCATATATGTTACTTCCACTGATCCTCACAATAGCCCTGGGAGGGAGGTATTATTATTCTACCCATTTTAGAGATGAGGAGAGTGAGTGAGATGAAGTGACTTTCTCAGGGTCACATAGCTAGGAAGTATCTGAGGCAGGATTTGCACTCAACTCAGGTCTTTCTGACTTCAAATCTAGTACCAGACCCAGGTAACCCTGGCTGCTTCCCTTTATTCAAATGTAAGAGTGTTTAAAAAAAAAACTAAACTCTTATTCAAATGCAAGAGAGGATTCCTGTAAATTAAATCACATTCCAATAAATGCCATTACAATAGGAAATTATATTGAACTGCAGTTCAAGATTCCCAAGTTCTAGTTGAGGATTAGGCATTGGAAGGTTTATTTCATACAACCAGCCATATTGTGGAAAACAGAAAGTTACAGCTGCAAGGGACCAGTAGAATATAGAATGGACGGCCAAGCTGGAGGGGACCCTTGGGAACGACAATGTCACAGCCCTTCAGAGGCTCCAGAACAGTGTCTCAGAGTGTTAGGTCTGGGATGGACTTTACAATACCATATTAGAACATAGGATATGGAAGGCCTAAGCTGGGGGACCTTCAGACATGGAATGTTAGAACATACAGTTTGGGAGCGAGAGGTAACCTTAGAATATAGGACATAGAATGTGAGAGATAAAAGGGACCTTCAAATATAGAATGTTAGCACATAAAACATAGAGTGTTAGAGCTGGAAAAGACCTTCTAACATGGACTGTTAGAACACAGAATGTTAGAGTTAGCTGGGGCATTAGAACATGAAATGTTCAAGCTGGAAGGGACCTGAGAACGTAATATTTTAGAATTTAAAGCATAAAATTATCATGTTTCAAGGGATCTAGAATTTAGAACATAGAATAGTAGAACGGGAAAGGACCTTAGAGCTAGTTAGGACCAAATCCATTTTACACATAAGAAAACAGGCCAGAGAGGTGAAGGGTTTGTTTGTTTTTTTTTTCTGGGGGGGGCAGGTAAGGCAATAGGGTTTAAGTGACTGACCCTATACACAGACAGTGTCTCAAGTGTCTGAGGATGGATTTGAACTCAAGTTCTCCTGACTCCAGGACTGGTGCTCTATTCACTGTGCCATCTAACTGCCTCTGAGGTAAAGGCACTTGTGCAGAATATAAGAAATAATTATTAAGCATCAGCGTTGTGAAAAGTACTGTACTGGGTTATGTTATGGGAATAAGCAAACCACCAAAGTGATTCTTGCCATCCAGAACCCTATGGTTCTGGACATTCTGGAGGCTGCCTGGTGCACGGTCATAGATGTAAATATCTAATGCAGGATTCAAACCCTGATCTTCCTGTCTCCAAATCCAATGCCCCATTTACTACTTCACCCTGCTAAGGAGGCTGGGTAGGCTGAGCTGAGGAAGACATTGAGTGGAGTTTTGCACATACCAGATTTGAGGCCCTGGTGGGACATTTCAGGGAAATGTCCAAAAGGCAGTTCCTGATGTGAACTAAAACTCAGGGAAGAGACTAGAAAATATAATGACCCCAGGAGTCATCTGCCTGGAGGTGATAATGGAACTCCTCAGAGTAGAAAAGATAACACTCAAGAGACAATCTTTCCAGAATTCAAGCCCAGGTCAGCCCAGGAACCTAAGACTTGAATCTAGAAAGAGATATCTACTCCAACCTCTTCATTTAATAGATGAAGAAACTGAAAACCACACAAATAAAATGACTTGTCCAAGGTCACACAGACAGCAAGAGACAGAGAGGGGATTTCAGCCTGGGGCTCAGCCTTCATGCCCTGCATTTTTTCTACTGTGCCACATTGCCTCCCACAGAAGAGATTTTTATGGGGGCTAGAAGTGTGTTTGAGAATAATGGTAAAGGTACACATTTACGTATAAAGTGCTTTATATATGTTGGACCTCACATGCAGGGCGAAGCTGGTGTTGTCACTGGGAAGAATTAAGGAGACTGAGACTCTGAGAGGGGATGTGACCCACCAAGGTCACCTAACTGATAAATATTTGAATCAAGATTGAGACCCAATTCTTTGTGACTCAGAGACCAGTACTCGGTCTTTTTCCTTACTGCCTCACTAGTGCTCATGCTTGGGGAGGGGGAGGGAAAGATGAAGAGAACAGACAAATGAACCAGTCCGAGAGATGAAGGAGTGTTCTAAAGTGGTCAGAGGAGAACACGGAGAGATATCAAGGGCAGTATTAGTGTACAGAACATGGGTGCCCAGGAAGCATTGAGTGCTCTAGAAAGGTCAAGGATGAGTCCTGAGAAGAGGTCATTGGATTCAGCAATTCCACTGTCATGGCTGACCTTTGAGAGAGTGGTTTCAGTTGAATAGTGAGGTCAGAAGCCAGATTGCCAGGGCTAGAGAATAGTGTGCTTGGGGAGATCTTTGAGGCTTAGCTAGTGTGTCTCCCTTTAGTTCCAGCCCCCAATAAACATTTGTAAAGACTCTGGGTCAGACATAAAAAAATAGGGTAGGCTCACATTCCTTTCCAAGTTTCACTGTCCACTTTGATAGGTTTCTGGGGTGATTTAGGTCAGGGAAATATTATAGATATCATGCATATCAGGATTTCAGCAAGGTATTTTGTTCAGCATCTCAGCATATCTTTATGGATCACCCTTCTTGAGCCTTAGGAGACTCTGATACTTTGTGACTCCCCCATACATGCATGCATACATGCATACATATATACACACATACATATTTAAATGTAGGAATACACATGCATTTGTATATGTATACATATATAAATCTATATAATATATACACATTGTATATATGTATACACATGCATAGATTTATATGTACATATAAAATATATATATATATATAGAAAGTACATGTACATTTATTTCAGTATATGAATATATATATACAAGAAATATACCTATATTTAATTTAATAATATATGTATAACTCTAGATGGAAACACTAAAAAAAAAAAAAAAACCTAAATTCAATTACGGATGAGGGCCACAGCCTCAGTCACTGATCTATTTCTCTCCAGGCTTGGGCCCCATTTTTGTGGAGTTTCTAAAGAAGTAATTTCTCTATGGAGTTTTATTGACCTTGGTAGATGATGGATGTAAATAAATTAAAAGGGCAGATTTGAAATGCTTTCCCCATGACCTCTTCATTATTTATGTCTGTTTTCCCCGTTTCCATGAAATGTGGAGAGTTGCTACAGCCAAAGAATAGGTCAGAAAGAGATGGGAATGTCTGAGGCAATTTTTAATGAAAAATGAGGATTGACCGAGGTCAGCATGTTGGCTGACTCACTGGCCACAAACTCTTAGGAAGCAACCACGGCCTCATAGCAGAAGGAGGACCTATGCTACAGAATCACAGAATGGCTACAGAACTTTGAACACAGAACATGGAAGCAGGGATGGACTTGGACTGATGTTCTAAGGAAGGACCTTAGAACTGATATCAAAGTTCAGAAGGACCTTAGAAAGGTTGATCGAGAAGAGATGTTAGAACACAAAGTATTAAAACTGGAAAGGACCTTGGAATATAGAATATCACTGGTGTAAGGGACCCAGAGACATATAATGTCAGAACTGGGAAGAACTTTAGAGCATAAAAAATTAGTTATAGAAAGACATTGGGAATTAAAGTGGAGCAGAGAAGGACCTTGGAACATAAAAATCTTAGAACCTCGAGCTAGAAGGAACATTAGAAAATGGAATATTCGAATAAGAATGTATGTGACCTTGAGTGTAGAACATCAGAGCCAGAAGAAACCTTAGAACAGAGAATTTCAGAGGTAGGAGGAACTTTAGAGCATAGAATATTAGAGCTGGGGAGGACCTTAGGACATAAGATGTCGGTGCTGGAAGGGACCCTAGAACTTATTATCTTATAGCACTGAGCTGGAAAAGACTTTACAGTGTTTGAGTCAGAAGGGTCCTTAAAACCTAGAATGTTAGAGCTTGGAGGGACCTTAGGATTTATGCCATTGAAGCTAGAAGAGACCTAGGGCTCATTGAGCCCAATGACCTTATTTTTATAAATGAGGAAGGGAAGTCATATGGCAAAGGTCATGCAGTTAGTGAATGTGGAGGTAAGGTGAATGTCCTATCTCTAGCTCCAAGGCCCCTGCCACTACACCAGATTCTTGTATTTCTCCCTCTAGCAAATAGCTATGCTTTCTGAGGTTCAAGAAAAGGTCGAGGACATGCCTGAGCGGCACTGAAGGCTGCTCACTGCATAAATGTTTATTTGGCACCCCTGTGTACAAGCACATTAAAGCCATCCCTGTGATGAACACACACAGTGCACGAAGAGTCCCTTTGACTGATGTGAATGATTACCTTGACAAACTGAAGAAAGGGCAGACAGATTGTTCTTTCCTTTGAGGGGGTGGTGGGTTTGTTGCCATGGCTGGCTCTCTGAAGGATACATGACAAGTCCTCCCAGATTCTTGCTGGTGTTAGTGTGTGTTTTCATTGGGAGAGTGGGGGAAGGACAGCAGCAGAAGATGGACTTTACCACACGATGAGAGACTGAAGAATTGTGGTGAGCAGCTGTTTGGGGAGTCCACTCATAACATGATAGATTGGAATGGGCACACATTTCAGCTGATGGCATTTTTAGTTTGACATCAGGATGAATTTCCTAGCAGTAAAGTTTGGAAACTCTTTAAATCATAGAACACAGAATGGCACAGCTGTAAGGGAGCTCAGAATGTAGACTATTAGAGCACAGACTGTGAGAGCTGGAAGGGCTCATCAGACAGAAGATGCCCAAGGTGGTGTGTGCATGAGAAGGTAAAATGTGGAAGCTGAAGGGACCTTAGGAGATTGAACATCAGAATGCAGAACTTAAGTGCTTAATTCAAAAGCCCAGAACAAAGAATGTGAGGGCTGGAAAGGTCCTAAGGATATCGAGTGTCAAAGCTTGGAGAGACCTTGGAAGAAAAACTGTCAGCATTGGAAGGGACCTTGTAGCATAGAATGTTAGTAGAAAAGACTTTAGAACATGGAATGTCAGAGCTGGGAGGGGCCTTAGAACAGAACAAGAAGGAAAATGAGTGCTTAAAATGTTAGAGCAGAGAATGTCTGAGGTGGTAGGTACAGCTAAGCAAAGTAATAAAACAGAAATCTGGAAGGAAATTGGATTATAGAAGCCTAGAATATAGAAAGAAACCTTAGAATGGAGAACGTCAGAACTGGTGGGGGGCCCTTGGAACCCTGAAAGTTCAAATG
Organism: Petaurus breviceps papuanus; assembly: GCF_028583685.1. Classification (NCBI taxonomy): domain Eukaryota; kingdom Metazoa; phylum Chordata; class Mammalia; order Diprotodontia; family Petauridae; genus Petaurus; species Petaurus breviceps. The sequence goes on from NW_027185850.1 coordinate 15,559,864, forward strand.
AAAAGATAGATTCTTGGAACATCAAACATAGAACATTAGAGGAGCCTGAGTCTAAGAGATGGGAAGTAATTTACAAAGAGATGAGCCTGTAGCAGGGCCAGGTCTGAAGATAATGGCCAATACTCACAGTTGGGCAGTGCATTAGCTAGGGCATTGGCTTGACTATGAGAAAGACTCATTAAGTTTGAATTTTGCCTGAGCTACTCATTGCATTTCCTTGCACAGGTCACCCAGCCTCGCTCAGCCTCAGTTTCCAGAAGACCCCTAGAGCTTCCTTCCACCCCAAAATCTATGATCTCATAACCTGGGTTTGAATCTTGCCATTTACTACATTGGAAAAGTCTTGGGGCCTCAATTTGTTCATCTATAAAATAAAAATAGTAACAACACTTATCTTAATGTGTTGGTGGGAGGATCAAATAAAGCAACATGTGCCAAGCACTTTGCAAACTTTAAAGTGTTAATTAAATTTGTTTATATTATTCTAGAGATTGATGGGAGCAGAGGCCAGGGAATACAAACCCCATGTTTTGAGTATACGAATAGACAGAATACAAATGGATTCATTTATGGTTCTATGTTAAAAACCTTCTTCTGTCCTGAACGTTCCACGGGGGGATGGAGAAGGGAGAAAGAATAATAAGACCTAGGCCTTATTTGCCCATAATCCCAGCATTTCACAACCAGAAGGGCCATTAGGAACCTGAGTCCAACCCTCAACCAAACAAGTATCCACCCTACCATTTATCCATGGAGTAGTTGGGTCCTCAGGAAGCTTACCATTGAGGAGGGGAGATAAGAATGCAAAATACAACATGGAGTGGAGCTATGGGAGACCAGAAGGGTGAAGGAGGAATAAAAGGAGTCTAGTCCTGTAGGACTATTTGGACATTGTGCCCAGGGTGAGAGAAAACTCGGATTCAATTACTTGTATATGCCCTTGGGGAAATGGACCTCAGTTTTCTCATAAGTGGGGAAAAAAAAGCATTGGACTGAAATCTTAAGAGTCTCATCCTGCTCGAGCACTCTATGAATCAGTGACTTTTGGCAATGAGGGTTGGAATCAGGCAGCCTTTGGTGCACACCCCACCCTTCTCTAGAACTGACTTCAGAAAGTTTTCATGACTACACAGAGTATGGCCTTGAACTTGGCCTAGATTTCAGCTGTTGGTTGCACTCAGCCAATGGCATGATCATGGAGGTCCTTGTAGGAGAGCCCTCATGAGGCAAGGTGCCCACATCTCAGCGTTGGCTTTTGGCAGGGCCACGGGCTCTTCACAAGCACGTACTGTGACTCCTCTTCTGAAATCCCATTCAATTGAAATACTTATTCAACTGTTCCTATGTGTAAGATGTTACGAAGAGGTTAACCTTGAAAATCAATGTCTTTTCTCCCTTCCTCTCTTTCTCCATCTCTATTTAATTCGGTCTTTCTCTTTCCTTCATTCTTTCTCTCTTTATATTTCTCCTCTCTTCTGTCTCTACTTTTGTATCTCCATCTCTATATTTCTTTGTTTTTGTCTCTTCTTTGTCCTGTTCTCTGTATCGCCTTCATTCTCTCCCTTTGTGTATTTCTCTGTCTGTCTCTATCTTTTCCTCTCTCCTTTTCTCTCTTTCTGTCTCTGTCTCTCTGCCCTCTCTCTCCTTCCCTAATTTTCTCCTTCTGCCTTCTGTGTGTCTTCCTTTTTCCTCCTCTTCCTCCTTCTTCCTTCTCTCTCTCTCCTCTCTCTGTCTCTTTCCTCTCTGTCTCTTTCTCTCCGTCTCTCTCTCTGTCCCTCTCTTTCTCTCTCTGTCTCTGTCTGTGTGGTGTGTCTCTCTCTGTGTGTGACTCTGTTTCTCGGTCTCTCCCTGTGTCTCTGCTCTCTATGTCTCTGTCTCTCTCTGTCTCTCCCCTCCCTGACCCCCAAAAACAGGAGTGCTGGAAAAGGAGCGAGCCAAGCGCCTCATGCACAACTACAATCTCATTTATAACCTCGCCCTCAGTCCTCTGAAAATCGATCAGGCGGTCCGGAGGTTCCGGCGAGGAGAGAACCTTCTCTTGGAGCCGGCGCTGCGGTACCTGAAGGAGCTGTGAGAAGTGCCTCACTGGTGCTAACGGGTGTTTGCTGTGTCTCCCCTCTTCTACCCAGGGACACGTTTTTCTCAGTCTGAGCAAGGGAGAGATGAAGCGTTCCCAGGGAGGAGCGGCCGGCGTAGGCACCCTGGGCGTACCTCTTACGGCCTTCGTGTCTTGGACCGACCCCCTTTTACCCAATGACATGAAAGCGGGGCAGCTTTATTTGGTTTGGGTGAGAATCTGATGAGGACTGTCACCAACCAGTCTGCTGTTTCCTCACTGTGTGACCCTTAACCTCTCCCTTAACCTCTGGACCTCAGTTTCCTCCTCTATAAATGGTGGGAGTGGAGGGGAGGGGGAGCAGGGGGACGGGATGTAGACTAGGCAATCTCTTAAGTTGTCTTCCAGCTGTTATTCAAGTAAACTGTTCTAAATTCTGATATTCTAGGATCCAACATTCCCTGTTTTAAGGCTCTAATGTTCTCTTTTCTAAGATCCCTCCCAGTTCTAACATTTCTGTTTTCAGGTCTCTCCCAGCTCTAACATTCTTTGTTCTGTGTTGTGAAGATCCGTATTCAAACAGCCCATCTCTAACATTGTGTGTCTAAAAGTCTCTTTTCCCTCTAACATTCTATGCTCAGCGTCCTATTATCCTAATTTCTAATGTCCTGTGCAGTGCTGACATGCTGTGTTACAAGATTGTATATTCTGTATCCCAACATTTTAAGGTTCTTTCTGGTTCTGACAGTCTGTGATTCTGTAGGAGACTGGATGTGATTTTCCAGAACCACAAAAAGTACCTGACTCACAACAGAGGCTTAATAAATGCTCATTGGCTGATGGATTTATCCTAAGTTCCAGCTCTAACAGACAGTGTTCTGTCTTCTAGCATTCTTCATTCTGAGGCCCATTTCTGCTCTAACATTCCATGTTTTCTTTTTTTCTGTGAACTATCCTGCTCCTGGCATTTATAGATGTATGACTCTGGGCAAGTTATTAAACCTCTCTAAGGATCAATGTCTTCATTTGTAAAATGACCACAATAGCATCTGTAGTAACCTACATCCCAGGGCTGTTGGGAGGCACCAACGGATAGTGGCTGGAAATACTTGGTAAGATTTGAAAACCCTAGAGCTATGCCCACCAAGATCAGGATGGGGGTGAGGGGGCAGATGAAGGAGATCTCTTGTTCTGTTCTAAGTTCACTTGAGCTCTCACGCACCATGATTTAAGGAGGTTTATCAGGGTGCCTGCCCACTGGAGCAATCTCTAGGGCTCAGCTGAGATCCCATTCATACAACATATCTGATTACCTGTGACATTCACATGTCATGAGTATAAACCAAATTATTTTACAGAATTCATAGTATCTACATTGAGAGAGAGAGAGAGAATTACTTTAGAGAGCTCAGCCTATAGAAGAGGGGCCACTTCCATCAGAAAATTATACTCTCTGAGCCAGGCAATTCTTGAGAAGCCATCTAATCCAACCCAACTCCCCAGCCCAAGACTCTAACTCCATCAAGCTTGTGGAAAGATAAGTGTGCCTTAGATCAACAAATAAGTATAATTTTACTGGAGAATTAGGGGATTCAATGTATATATACCCACCTTCTAATGCTGCCACAGATGTTTCCTAGTTGGATGGCCCTGGTCATCCCTGAATCTATGTTTCCTCATCTGTAAAATGGGAATAACAATAGCCTATACCTACTGACTGGGTTGTGGCAAAGCTTAAATGAGATAATTTAAGAGAAGTATTTTGTGAGCATTAAAGCAAATAGGAGGTATAAATCCCTCCCAGTAAAGGAAGTGTTGCCTAGTATTTGCCACCTTGTTGGAAGAGTAGCTGAAGCAAGGGAGACTGAAGGAGTTCACCCAAGGATGCAAAGAACTAATCTCATGCCAACATATTAAGCATGTTAAGCACCATACTGCACCATCCCCCACAACCCCCAAACCTAGGTAGTGCTTGCTATATCCACTGTCTCTGTAGCCTTGAGTTCTGAGTACACTGAAAGGGATTTGGAGGCTCATAGGATTTAGAAATGGAGGGGGTGTGAAGACTATCTAATCGAAACCCCTCGTTTTATAGCTGAGGATACTGAAGCTCAAGGAGGGTAAAACTTTCAGAGCTGAGAATGCAAGGCATCTTCCTGTTTACCACACCACCCAGCTAGAAGAAAAAAAAGTTAGCTCTATGTCTTGACCAACTCCCAAGTTGCCAACTCCATTGGGCAAAGCTTCTAGGAGCAAGACATTTAAGGTCAAACAGCTCCAATGAGTGGTGAAATCCTGTTCTCTGTTACTATGAAGTAAGAAGGAGACAATATGCAGATGTTGACCATCTTCCCATTTCTCCCTACCATCTTGCCATTAATTCTATCATTCATTCACTCAATCATTCAGCAAACATTTTTAAACACATTCTTTTATGAGATGCTATTATCTACTAAAGTAAATGAGTCTGAATTCAGAGAGCCCGGGATCAAATCTGACGCTTACTACCTGGATTGGACGAGTCACTTTATCTCCATGGGTCTCAGTGTTCTCACCTTTAAAATGTTTTTGCTGGCTAGCTTCTGAGGGTCTTTCCAACCGTAATTATATTTCTGATGAATTTTATGAGTTACTCAGCATGTCTTCAAATATTATTGATTTTACTTTGAATAGATTGTAGTGAGCATCCTAACATTAGTTTAAATTAGAAAAAAAAATAAAATTTGGAAATTCTACTTCAATACTAAGAAGAAATGGTCTGCCTCATCCAAGTCTTTGGCCATTTTGTCCATGTTATGAGTCTTAAGCTAGTAGTTGATTAAGGGCCTTTCTCTAAAAATCCTCCCCTTTTTTCTTTGTCAATGTTGAGATTTCCTTTCTGAGTCTCACTGGGCACATCCAGCATTTCACGATGCTTTATAGTTGCTATGAAACCTGAATAAACATTTGCTAAATCATCATGCCTGGTGTGTGGTATGATTTCATTCAAGAGCCATTTATGAATGCATTTCTCCCATCTCAGGATTGTCTTCAGAGTGCGATGGATTATCATCGAGCCCTATTTACAGAAAGTACCATCCATTTGAGGTGGAAGAGATTACAGTCAATTCCTGAATGGATGGCTGATGACAGCTGGGTGTGTTGTTTTGTGGTCACCCAGAAATAGCCGTGGTCTTGACATCTGGATGGCTCCTTTTGAGTCCCAGCCCCTTTATTTACCAGCTGTGTGACTATGGGAAAGTCCCTTACCCACTCCAAAGCTGTTTTCTAATCTGTAAAATGGAGACAAGAAGACTAGTCCTGCCTACTTCCCAGAGTTGTTCTGAGATCAAAGGAGTTAAGGATGGAGAAGTATTTTGTGACCTACAAACATTCTATAAATGATGGGTGGTGGAAGTGATGTTATAATTTTAGGACAACACAAACCAAGAATCTTTTAGGAAATAGCTGTGGGAAATGACCACTAGGAGTCAGTGTAGCATAAGGGAAAAGACTCAGTTTTGGGGTAAGAAGATCTGGGTTCAAGTCCCTGTGGGACCTTGGTCAAATTGCTTTGTCTCTCTGGGTCCAGTGCCATTACCTGTAGAAAGAGTTGGGATAGTGGGTTTCTGAGGATCTTTCCAGCTCTGTCTATGAAACTGAACCAGGGTTTGAATCCAAGTTCAGATGCTGGCTAACAGCATGGCCCTCTGAGACACCTGACTTCTCTGGGCCTCAAGTTTCATTATCTGCTGAATAGGGATAAGAATACTTTTGCTGTCTACCTCATAGAAGTGTGAGGAAAGTGCTTTGGAAACCTCTAGGAACTTTGAAAATGTAGGTTGGTTCTTGGACTCCCTCCACTCGAGCCCAAATCTTGGTCAAAAAAACAGAAAAAAGGGGCGGCCAGGTAGCGCAGCAAGTAAGAGCACCGGCCCTAGTGTCGGGATGACCTGGGGATCGAATCCAGGCTCAGACACTTAGCACCCACTGAGAAACACCTGGCCTTGTAACCTTGAGCAAGTTACTTAACCCCAATTGCTTTAAAAAAAAAAGAAAGAAAACCAGAAAAAGTCTATTATGACTGCTGTCTACATTTCAAAATTATTAATAAAATGTTTTTTCTCCCATCACCTACACTTCCCAGCATTTTTCTGCTACTCCCCCATCCCAGATAGCTATCCTTTATATTGAAGATTTTAGAATGACACAGGGGGGTGTTTCAGTTCAATAAACTGGCCAACACATAAGCTAAATCTGGCATTACACAAAAACGCTATCTTCTCTTCTCACCTCCCCCCCCCCTGGGGAGGAAGAGTGGTTTAAAAGGAATAAGGAACTCCTAGTTAGGAAAATCTCTCTACTGATGCAGATTGTCACATGCTTGTTGCCTTAGAGGTATTGAGAGATTAAGTGACTTGTCCAGGTTTGGACACCTCCTAAGAGTCTTAAGATAGATTTGAATCTAGGACATAGCACCCCAGGATCCTAGATTTAGAGCTAGATAGAAACTAAGGCATTCAGTCCAGGAAGCTCACTTTTGGGAGGAGGAATCTTAATTCCAGAGAGGTTAAGCTTACACTGTGAGGCATCTAATGCTAACAACTCATTGCTAGAGTGCTTTAATTAAAGTAGATGACATGAGAATGTCATTGATCCTCACAAAAACCCTGCCAGCTACATCCTACAGTGATCATCATGCCCATTTTACAGATGGGTAAATGAAAGTTTTGATAAGTTAGGTGACTTGCTCATAGTCACATTGCTATTGTCAGTTTCTCCATTTTACTGGTGAGGGGATCAAGATGGAGAAATTTAATGACTTGCGCATGGCTGCATAGCTGGTATTATATTGATCAATTAATCAACAAACATTTTTTAGGCACACAGAGCTAGGATCTGGGCTATATTAAAAAAGAAAAGAAAAGAAAAGGAAAAGAAAAGAAAAGAAAAGAAAAGAAAAGAAAAGAAAAGAAAAGAAAAGAAAAGAAAAGAAAAGAAAAGAAAAGAAAAGAAAAGAAAAGAAAAGAAAAGAAAAGAAAAGAAAAAAGAAAATGTTACAGTCCAGTCACACTAAGGTACTTGCTTTTTCCTCTACACACCACTTCTTTTCCGGTCTCCAGACCTTTTCCTTGCCTGGCGCTCATGCCTAGAAGGCTCATCCTCCTCACCTCCTTGGCTCCTCCCAAAGTTTATCTCTGGTTCTCTCTGCTACAGGAAGCCCTCCTTCATTCCCCAGTCATTCTCACTACCCCTACTAATCACTTTCTATTTGCAGTATTTTGTATATATCCTGTATCTATTTATTTATGAATATGTCCCCTTTCCTTTCCTTTCCTTTCCTTTCCTTTCCTTTCCTTTCCTTTCCTTTCCTTTCCTTTCCTTTCCTTTCCTTTCCTTTCCTTTCCTTTCCTTTCCTTTCCTTTCCTTTCCTTTCCTTTCCTTTCCTTTCCTTTCCTTTCCTTCCCTTCCCTTCCCTTCCCTTCCCTTCCCTTCCCTTCCCTTTCCTTTCCTCTCTCTTTTCTTTTTTAATATAGCCCAGATCCTAGCTCAGTACCTAAAACATACTAAGTACCAAAAATGTTTGTTGATTAATTGATCAATATAACACCAGCTATGCAACCATGAGCAAGTCATTAAATTTCCCCAAGTCTTGATCCCCTCACCAGTAAAATGGGGAAACTGACAACAGCAATGTGACTATGGGCAAAAACTTCCATTTACCCATCTGTAAAATGGGCATGATACTCACTGTAGGACGTAGCTGGCAGGGTTTTTGTGACGATCGATGGCATTCTCATGTCAGCTACTTTTATTAAAGCACTCTAGCAACGAGTTGTTAGCATTAGATAACTCACAGTGTAAGCTCTTGGTAGTCTTTAGACCCCAGGCACTGTGCTTTCCACTAGGTTAGCTTGTCTCTGAAAGCCAAGGGTCAATTTTCTCCAATTATTCTTGGCATTTCCCTCTCTCTACTCAACAGTACCTTCAACTTCTGTGGATTCCCATGTTTGGATTATAGCCTGTTTTTCCCTGCCTAGCTTTTCCCTTGGAGAAATTTCTCCCCTCCTCCTGCCCCCGCCAGGCCTGGCCCAGGCTCTTTATCAAGGTTAGGATAAGGAGTGCTTGCTCATACCTGGGACTGAAGCTTTCCCAGGAACATTGAATGTCAATCCCTTGCGATCAGGGATTGTTTCATTCTTTGTCTATGTATCCCCTCTTCGATAGTACCTAAAACATAATAGGTGTCTAATTAATGCCTCTGGTGATTGACTGACTGGGTGCTTAGCTAAGAAGAGCGGTAGCCTGTAATGTAATACCAAGCAAAGGCAACTTCCCAGGTTCAAAATACCAGCATAGGTGCTCTCTATTTTATTCAGTAACAAACCCAGAACAGAGAAGATCAAAACATGACATCATTCAAAATACAGCATTTACTAAGTGTGATTAAATAATCTCCAAGGCCTACCCCACCCCAGGACTTTCCAATCATTCAATCAATTACAAAGTCTCTGTTCCAAATACTTCTCCACCCCTAGGCTATACCTTAATTAAGTCCACCACAAAGCCCCTCTTCTCAAATGGAGATTAGTTTCCAAACATAAGTAAAATACATTCATTTGCTCAACCATAGAACACAAAAAGGTCAAAAGTTCCCCACCCCTGGATCACAATTGAATCTACCCCAGAGTTACATCAAGTTTAAACACAGCACTTAATACCCAAATGGAGGTCTTTTCTTCATCTTGACACGAGGCAAGTTCTCAGCAATCTTAGTTCCTGGGGAGACAAGGCTTAGCAAGGCCATAAGATACATTGCCAGTCCCTTCATGAATTTATCCTCTGTCTGTAGAACAGTCCTAGAACCCCTGAACACATTAGCAAAGCCCTCTCCCAGGATTTCTGTAAACATACAACAAGAAAATCCTTCTTCAGGGCTTCTGAACCAACAGAAAGGCTCCCAGACCCCTGCAACAACAGCACTGTCCTTCACCAGTGGACAGTATTCATTCTGTCTGCCGGACAGTCTCCAGACCCCTGCAACAACAGTACTGTCCCTCACCAGTGGACAGTATTCACTCTCAGTACTGTCCCTCACCAGTGGACAGTATTCACTCTCTGTCTGCAGGACAGTCTCAGGCCTTCTTAACCAAATGCCAGGTTCCAGGACTTCTTCAACAGGACAGTCTTTCACCAGTGGACAAATCTGGCAAAATAACATCAAAAAGTCCATCCCACAGGTGGGATTAACAAGCTCTGGGTTTTAATACAATCAATTTGAAAACCAAGCCAATACAGGGGAATCTTTAATTGCCATTACTATCACATAGCCCCAATGGACAGACTTATGCCATGCTCCCTGACTTGGGAAGGGAATTTTCCAAGACTTGCAAGAAGAAGCATCCTGGAGGCCAATGTGGTACTTGGGATTGAACATTGGATGGAGCTGTCATTGGGTAAAGAACAGTGATGCTGGGCTCTCCTTTTCTTCTTCCACACTTCTTTCAGCTGTGGTTCACCATTCCCTTAGCAACAATGCCGGCAAAAGGGTCTAAGGATGTAGGATGGTTCATTAGCACACAAGAGCTGCTCAGAAACTCCTGCAGTTGGCTGGGGAAGTTTGGACGTGGGAAAGAAGCATTGGGATGCATGGCAGCAGCTAGCTGGAGCTCACTGGGGAGGGGAAAGCCTTGCAGGAAGAGTTTCCAAACACAAAGCATCAATATTATTGGAGGAGTGATTGGGAAGCCTGGGGCACAATATGACTTCAGCTGGACCAACTGCTCACTCTCCTAGCTCCTCTTCTGGGTTTTTGCTTTACTCATACTATAAAGGCAAACCCCTTCCATTTAGTGGAAGGTGTTTGCGTCTCCACCACTCCCTCCTCCTAGCTCCTTACTCATTACCCCAGGTCAAGCATCTTCCTTGACTCCATATATCCAGCTAGACAATGGGTAGACTCTGCTTCAGAGGAAAGGAGTTTGAGGGGCAAGGTGAATGGTCAGATGGTAATGTAGTCACTAACAGATGGTGAGGCTGGGAATGGATCCTGAGTGCATTCACAGACAGGCTGAGATCTGACAAAGGGCTCTTGAGACTCATCTGGAGGAGAGCAGTGGGTTTTGTACCAGTCTCTAGCCTGGGGCAAGTCTCCTCTACACCCCCTATGAATTTGCTGGGACACTGAGCTCACCATGGCAGACATATAAATGCTGCCTGGTATGTCCTTATATCTCCAGCTACAAGAGTGCTGACATCAGAGCTGCCAGGGCTTTGGAGATCATTTATGTCATTTTACATGTGAGGAAACTGAGGCTCATGCCTTGTCCAAGGTCATTTCAGTAGTGAGTAGCCAATATTCCAATCTAGATCCTCTGTCTCTGAATCTTGGGCTTTTTTCACTGTATCATCTAGGTCACATCATAGATGAAAACCTGAGGTTTTCTGAGGTGAAAACCTGAGGTTACTGCTTCATAATTGCTACCATAGCTGTGTGACCCTGGGCAAGTCACTTAACTTTTCTGAGCCCAAGTTTCCTCTTCTATAAAATGGAGTTAATAATAGACCCTCCAAGACATCAAACAACTTGTTAAAACTACTACAACAAAAACAGCAATATTAACAATAATTATTATTTATATAGCATTTACTATGTGCTAGCCACTGTGCTAAGAGTTTTACAATTATTATGTCATTTAATCCTCACAATAACCCTGGGGAGTAAGTGCTATCATGATCTCCATTTTTCAGGTGAAGATACTGAGACTTAGGGAGGTTGTGACCAGCCCAGGGTCACATAGCAAGTAAGCCTGAGAGGCTAGATTTGAACTCAGCTCATTCTGATTCCAGGGCTAACACTCTGACCACTGCACCACCTAGCTGTCTCTAGGTAACCCAGTCAGGAAAGATCAGAACCAGAAATTTAACTTAGGTTACAAAGAATTGCAGGCCATTTGGTCGGTCCTATTGTACTCATACCTTTTCCCTAAGAACTTAAATGAAGGGAAACCACTCTATCCCAACTTGGCCCATTCCATTTGTGGGTAACTCAAGTTAGGAAGAAGTTTTGGGTTTTTCCCTTTGAAAACGTGCTAAGATCTTTCTCTTTGCCATGTTCACCCCCTATGGCTAGTTCTGCCTTCTGGGGCTAAACTTAACAAATCTGATCCTTGTACTTTTTAATTAGTAAAAAGGGTTTAAATTAATTTAATTCTACTTTTTAATTCAGTTTTTTAACTACTTGGAAATAAAAGGATCTCGCGATTCCAAGTCCAATGTCCATTGCACTATTCCATAGCAAGGGCCTAATTGTTGGAAATATACAATAGGTGGCTAATAAATCTAGAATTGGATTGAATTAGGGTGCAAGATCAGAACAGATCAACAGTTAAGTAAGCTTCTGAACTAATAGTTTGCCATTCTTTATAGTCCCTCTACCCAGGGCATTAATTGGTCCCACTTCATTCATTCTTTCATTCATTCATTCATTCATTCATTCATTCATTCACTCATTCATCAAGCATTTATTAAGCCCCTGCTATGTACTAGGCACTGAACCCATTGCTAAGGTTACAAAGACCAAAAAAAAAAAAAATGAAACAGTTACTGCCCTCAAGGAAGTTATAGTCTATCCGGTGGGAACAACAGATGTTTTGCCATTGTTTTTGATTACAGTTAGGGTTTGTTTGTTTAGTTGTTTTTCAAAGATACTGAAATGGTTTGCCATTTCCTTCACAAGCTCATTTTATGAAGAAACTGAGGCATATAGGGTGAAGTGACGCACCTGGGTCAGCCAGTAAGTGTCTGAAGCCAGATTTAAACTCAGGAAGATGAGGCTTCCTGACTTCACGCCTGCCCCACCCCCATCCACTGCACCACCTACCTGCCTGCAACTGCAAAACAGATAAGAAATATTTGGGGGAGAAGACACCAGTAGGTCGGGAAATCAGGAAAGGCTTCATACAGAAGGTGGGTCTGACCTGAGCCTTATGGATTCTGAAAGGGTGGACATGAGGAAGATAGCATTCCAGGCATGGTGTTGGGGAGATGGAGCGTCACACATGCAAGACGTTAAGAAAACCTGTTAGGTTGGACAATGGTATTGGTAAGGAAAGTTACATGTAATAAGTGGACGAGGCAACCTGTGGAGGACATTCAGTGCCTAAGAAGGGAGTTTGCTTCTGATCTGGGAGGCAATAGTGAGCTCCTAGAGTTTACTGGTAAGATCTGCAACTAAGGAAAATCACCATGTCAACCTATTCAGTCCCCTCCAATGTTGCCTCAAAGATTAATTTCCCTGCTTATTTAGCTCTATTAGTCCTATTCAACCAGGCCCCAATTTACTTTACTCCTTCTTTGGCATAGTAAAGAGTATTGAGCCTGTAGGCAGGAAGACTTTGATTCAATTATAACTTCAGATACTTTGGAGTTGTGTAAGTCTCTTAACTTCTGCTGTCTCAGTTTCCCCATCTGTAAAACTGGGATAATACTAGCATCTACTTCCCAAGGTTGTTGCAAGGATCAAATGAGATTAAATAAGTGTGTATACACACACATATGTGTGCATATGTATATATATATATATGTGTGTGTGTATAATATTTAAAATATAAGTAAAGTACTTAGCACAGTTATTGGTATATAGTAGATGCTAAATAAATAAATATTTCCTTCCTTTCTTCCCTCCTTCCTTCCTCCCTCCCTCCCTCCCCTCCCTTTTTCCCTCCCTCCTTCCTTCCTCCCTCCCTCCTTCCCTTCCTTCCTTCCTTCCTTCCTTTCTTCCTTCCTTCCTTCCTTCCTTCCTTTCTTCCTTCTTTCCTTCCTTCCTTCCTTCCTTCCTTCCTTCCTTCCTTCCTTCCTTCCTTCCTTCCTTCCTTCCTTCCTTCCTTCCTTCCTTCCCTTCCTTCCTTCCTTCCTTCTTTCTTTTTCCCTGAAATCCAGCCAAACTGGTATTCTCTATGTTCCTCACACAAAGCAAACAATTTCTCTCCTGTGCCTGCATATTTGCATTGGCCATTTAGCACGCTCAAATGCCCTCTGTCCTTACCTCTGCCTCCTAGACTCTCTCTCTTCCTCTTGAAGCATCTTTGACATGACACCTTTGCTGATGCCCCACATTTCTGGTGGCTTCCTTCTAGACTTCCTTTACTGCTTGTTAGCCCTATTTGTGTTGATTCTCTTCATATTAATGCTGTATATACTATGTGTTTATTGTTGCACTTAGAATGGAAGGTTCTAGAGAAAGGGAGAGTTGCATTTTTTGTACTTAGCACAGTGTCTGGAACCTAATAGGTATGTAACAATCAAGTGGGATATCATTTCCAAAGTGCTTAGCCCAGCACCTGACACATAGTAGGCATGGTTGCTGTTTGGTTGTTTTAATCACGTCTGACTCTTCATGACACCATTTGGTTTTCTTGGCCAAGATACTGGAGTGGTTGGCCATGTCCTTCTTCAGCTCAAAGTAGGCATTACTGTATATAAATGCTCATTATTTCTCTTTCCTCACTTTCCCTTTCTCTCAATCAATTCTTGATTTATTGGGTTTCCAGCCCCATTGCAAGAAGCATTGGGCAAGTAAATCCAGCTAAGTAGAAAAATGAGATAATAATATTTTGTACTGTTAATCTCACAAGATTCTTATGAAGAAAGCATTTGGGGATTTGCTGTTTTGATTATTAATAATAACATTTTATCATTAAGTCAGTTTGGACTATTGGAAGGAGCTCTGGGTCAGAGTCCATAGGGATTCTTGAGATTCTGGAGTCCAAGGCAAAAGCAGCTGCCCCCTTCATGTGTGGGAAAAGCAGCACAGTTCTCCTCTAGACTTATCTAACTCTTTTTTTCTCCAATCCACCAGCTGATTTGTCCTTTTAGGACTCCCTCAGGACTTGTATACTTGTACACACTTGTGATAACAATAATACAAGTATATCCCATTTTGTAGTGTTTAAAACTGTATACTAATCATCATGTCTACAAGTAACAGAAAAACCATTGAATTAATAATGATAATAATAATACCTGGCATTTATGGATCATTTACAGGTGGCACAGTGGATTGAACCTTGAACCCAGAATCAGGAAGACCTGAGTTAAAATTCAACCTCAGACACCAGCTGTGTGAATCCGGGCAAGTCACCTAACCCTGTGGGCCTCAGTTTCTTCATTTGCACAATGAGCTGGAGAAATAAAGAGCAAACCACCCCAAGATCTTTGTCAGGAGAACCCCAAATGGGATCAGGAAGAGTCAGACAGGACTGGAAAACAACTGAACAGTGACTGAAATGTATCACTTTGAGGTTTGCATAGAGCTTTACCTATGCTATCTAAATGGAGTCTCACAACAACCCTATGTGATAAAGACTAGTATTATCTCTGCAGATGAGGAACTGAGACTTAAGGTGACTTGACCAGGGTCACACAGCTAGTGACTGTTTGAGGCCAGACTTGGACTCATTTCCCTGACTCCAGGTGCAGTTATCCATCCCCTCACCGACTAGCTGCCGACAGGGGCAGAGCTGGCTCCAAACCTCAGTTTTCCCTCTGTAACCTTAAGGAAGTAGCTTCTGTTCTCAAGGCCTCAGTTTACCTCTCTGTAAAATAAGGGATTTAGCTTCATGATCTCGAAGCTCTCTTCCAGGTTTTTGATCCCATGAGCTAAGGTAGGAAGAGCAAACGTTATTGTTCCCATTTTAAAGAAGGGAAAACTGAAACTGAGAGATTGACTTGCCCTTAGTCACACCTAGGAATTATCTGAGACAGGAGATCTGCATGACAAGCTCTGTTTGAATCAAAGATGAGAATGACTAAGAAAATAAAAGCTAGGCAAGTCTCCATAAAAAAGCGGGATGGATTCTGGCAATACAAAACTAATACTGATTTTCTCTGTCACCTCTGGCCTGGACAATTGCAATAGCTGCTGGGGCTGCCTGGCCTCCTTGCTCATCTCAACTCCAGTCCATCTACCACATGAGTGTCAAAGTAATCTCCCTGAAACTCCGGACTTACAATGTCCTTCCATCACTCACTAAATACTAATGGCTCCCTATTACCTCTGGCATAAATATAAAAAGCTTCTTTGGCATCCACAATCTGTCTTCTTCCTACCCTTCCAACATTCTTGTATTTTACCCAGTTTCTCACACTGAACAATCTAGCTTCATGAAGCTACTCATTGGTGCTCAAAAGGACAGTCCATCTCAGTCTCTGTGTTTTTGCATTTGCCGTTCCACCCATGTCTGGAAATTTTTGACCCCTTACTTCTACCTCCTAACTTCCCCAGTTGCAAGATTTGCTTCAAATGTAATTTTCCAAGGAGTCCTTTCAGGATTCTTCCTCCCCCTAGATGCTGTGGGGTGGGGTGCAGGGGGGTCTTAACCTGATTTTTGTCATGGAAGCCTTTGGCAATCTGGTAAGCCTATGGAGCCTCCCCCATCAGAATAATGTTTTGAAAGCATGAAATAAAACACAGGATTGCAAAGGAAACCAAAGATTAATGAAAATTAAGATGCACCATTTTCTCCTCCAAATTCCCTCTGAAATCTATTCATGATCCTTTTCCGTCTCCCTCCATCTTGCATATACTTCATTATTTACATGGTGTTTCTGCCACCTCCTCTGCAGTCCCCCTCCCCTGCTGGAATGTAAGCTCCTTGAGGGCAGCGACTGCTTTGTCTGTTTTTTTTTTTGTTTGTTTGTTTGTTTGTCCTTTGTTTCCATCTTTCCTTTTTGGCACAGTGCTTAACCAATGTCTGGTGACTGGTTAGTCCCTTGCTTGATTGCTGATGCCTCTATGCTTTGCCCTGGTCAGAACATATCTATACCTTGGTGTTGATACTGGCTTTCCCTTCTTTTAATACACTTAGGCTGTAATAATACACATTACGCTTTCTGTGATAACATCTTATCCCCTTACTAACTTGTAAGCCCTTTGAAAGTAGGGATTACCTTTGCATTTCTTAAATACACTTTGTATCTTCCCTGAAACGCCACACAGTGCCCTGCTCACACGAAGTCCTAGATAAGTGTTTACTGAGTGAATGAACAAGTGAACTCGGTATAATTCAACAGGGAGAAAGAAAGAACTTTTTTCATTAAATCAGACCTAATCAATGGAGGCTGGTGATGCAGCTTCAGCCCCGCCCTGAGCTCTGGGGAACAGATGGAGAATGGGCCAAGCAGATGGAAAAATTCTGTCTTCCAACAGAAATTATTTGTAAAGTTGGAACCAGTCAGAGTGAATATTTTGAATTAGGAAGATGAAATATTGCAAGATTCACAACAAGGCCATAAAATTAACTAATGCACTGCAAATATCCACGTCACTGGGACCCAGGGAGTCAGGAGGAAAAGAAGGGGGCTTTTGCAAATGGCTCAAACATATAAATTATTTACATGTCCCTTCAAGAGCCCAGCTCCCCTACAGCTGTTCTGGGCCATGGCATCATCCCGTGCCCACTCCCACTACAGCAGCTGTTCACATGGCAGATTTCTTTTTCTTTCTGCTCATACTCTGTCCTCTCCAAGCCATGCAGTGGGCCCTCTCTCCTAAACCCCAAACTCATCTCCTCCCTTCTTCCAGAAAAAAAACAGAAAAGAAAGAAAGTCCCTGTCTTCCACAGGAAGCTGACCATGGTCCCCCAAGGGACTTCCCTCTGACATTACATTCCTTTTCCTCTGTATCGATCTTGAATGTAAAGAGTCATTACTTCTCTCATTAGATTGTGAGTTCCTTGAGATCAGGAACCCTGGTTTTTGCCTTTCTTTTCATTCCTAGCATCTAATGAATAGGACTGGGGACTTGAAGTCAGGAAGACCTGAGTTCAAGTTCATCCTCAGATGTGCCACTTTACCCTCTGTTTGCCTCAGTTTCCTTATCTGTAAGAAAACAATAGCACCTACCTTACGGGGTTATCAAATGGGAAAATAATTGTGAAGTGTCTCACCAACTTTAAGGAGTGTATCAGTGCTGAATGTGGTTGTTGTTAATGCCGTGCCTGGCATAGAGCGAATAGTCACTTCATACTCTGACCGAATGTCCATCTGCAATACGGTCAGACTATGGTGAGAAGGCTGGCCTGGAAACCATTTTCCTCCCCCTGCTCTCATAAGGGTCCTCCATTAACTGAACGAAAGAGCTGCCAATGGAGGTAGAGTGGGAGTGGTTGGCTGTGAGACTCTGCTGACTAACACGGTCATCATCTTAGCTCAGTCATGCACACATGCTGTCCTGTCCTTTGTTTCCAAAGGGGACCAATGGCATCCCTGGGGACGTCTTGACTCATGCATGAATCGGATTGAAGTGAGGCAGAGTGTCACAAAGTTGTCAGCCTCACTCTCTCTTCCGGAGACATTGCAGTCCAGTGGCAGGATGAGAGTCAAGGCAGCTGGCGATGGCCCAGGATGCTGTGAGTGACTTTGGCATCCTCAGTGTCTGACTAAGCTCTACGCACTCCATAGCTCTTGCTTCATCCACCTCCATGGCCTTTGGAACAAACTGTTCTCATCCAGCCATTCTGTTAGAGGAGGTCTTCACATGCTTGGGGTAGACACTCCCCTAATTCATCAGTGGCTCTGAGACCTGTCAGCCACCCTCACCTTGGTTTAGCCTGTTCTACTGAGATGGTTTGCCAGGGGGTGGCCGCTGCACAGCAAACAGCTTCTTGGAGCCACAGCTGAGAGCGGGATAACGGGTGGGCGCTAAATGTGCATCAGCGCCTTGAAAATGGTTGGCATGCCCTCACACCAGAGCTGGTAGTCCTCCCTAAACACCGCCAAGGTCTCTCTGATGGAGCCGTTAAATCTATTTTACAAATAAGGAAATCGAGGCTCAGGGCGGTTTGTGACATTTCTCTTTCAACTGGAGAATCACAGGTCTACCTGGTGACTTACAGCACCAAGGAAGCCCACAGTTTAGAAGGGGAAAGCAAAGAGAAGGAGTAGTTATGCAGCACCTAGTGCGTGCCAAGTGCTGTGCTAAGGCCTCAGCACACCTCTCATTCATTTCTTACAAGAACCTTATGAGGCGGATCCTGTTATTATCCCATTTTGCAGCTGAGTAAACTGAGGCACACAGAGATTAGGTGGCTCTCCCAGAGGTTTTCCTAATGCCAGGCCCAGTGCTCTATCCGTTATGAGATCTGGGGTGATGAGTTTATCCTGACTGGAGTATTGGGTTCTATGGGGTCCAAACCAAACAGAGCTGCAGATGCCAGGTGGAGAGTTAGCCTTCTGACTCTGAACCCAGTGATCTCCCCACTAGGAAGGGAGGAAGGAAAGAAAAGGAACAAGCATTTATTAAGCACCTACTATGTACCAGGCACTGTGAGGATGCAAATGTAAGCAAGAAAAACAAGGAGTCCCCATCTTCAAGAAACTGACATTCTAATGGAGGAAGAGGATACGCAAAAGGCCTGAAAGGGGGGCACACCGAGGAAGACCGAAGGGGAGACACCTGATCTCAAAGTCTAGAGAGTAAGGGTGATGGCTGGGAAGCGAATGATGGCCTGGGCCCCTTCACAAAATGGCGGCTCCAGGAAGAACTCACGAGCGGGAAGGGGGAGGGAACTTGCAGAGAGAAATTGCTTGATGAGCAGCCTGTAGGGCAGAGGGAATGCCTAGGCCCTGCAGAAAGTTCCAGGATGAGAAAGTAATAGAGGCATGACTGGGAAATCAGAAGGCCAGGAATATACAACTGGGGAATTCTTGCTTAGTTCCTAAAGGGCAGGGGTTGGTCCCAAGCACCCTGATACCACCCATGGCATCCCTATAGTATCATGAAGGTAGTCAGAGTGCAAGAAATATCTTTAGTGAGATAAGAGCAGCCATAATGATAAAATGAATCACAGAGTTTGGCACAGAGGTGCAGAGAGGACTGGTCCTGGAGGCATGTGGACCTGAGTTAAGCTAATCAATTAATTCACAGACATCCAGTAAACACCGTACTGGGGCTTGGGTGACAAAGGCCCAGTCAGTTGGTGGGGGCCAAGGCTAGAATGAGCATGCTGAACTGAAACTAGTAGTCTGGACCAACAAATCAGCATTGCTACAAGTTTTTATTATTTCTCATTTTACCACTAGAAGGGAGCTCAGGAAATCCAGTCTAATCCCACCCTACCCACTTTTGTATGAATTGCAAAAAGAATCCAGGAAAGTTCCTAGGACCAGAGCTCATATAGACCTGGAAAGGACCCCAGAAGACATATAGCCAAGAGAATTGAAGTGACCTCACCAAGGTCACACAGCTAGTAAGTGTCATAGGGGAATTAAGAACCCAGGGCCTCTAACTCCAGAGCTGGAAGGACTATGGAAATACAGAATATCAGAGCTGGGAAGGGCTCCAGAATATGGGTTTTCTTAATTTTCTAGATTTGATGTTGGGTTTTTTTTTTTTTTTTTTTTTTTTTTTTTTTTTACATTTTACCTGTCATTTTACAGGGAAAGAAACTGAAGTCTAGGGGGATTTAGCCATTCAGGTAAGAAAGACCAGAAGCAAAATTTGAATCCAAGACCTTTGGTTCCAGGAACAGAGCTCTTCCCAGTGTACCACACTGCCCCCATGTGATTTATTTAAGATCACTCATGAGTCCAAGTCTATGGCTCTGGTGGCTAGGTGGCTGGTCCTAAACTCAAGAAAATCTGAGTTTTAATCTAGCTTCAGACGCTTCCTAACTGGAGACCTCGGGCAAGTCTCTTAGTTCTGTTTTCCTCAGTTTCCTCATCTGTCAAATGATCTGCAGAAGGAAATGGCAAACCATTCCAATATCTTTGCCAAGAAAACCCCAAATGGGATCCCAGAAGGTAGGGCATGACTGAAACGGCTCAACCACAGCTCGCCGGCCCTGAACCAGGATTCTTTTGCACTGGGCCGTGTAAAAGGCATTATATTTTACCGGTGAGGAAATGGAGGCTCAGAGAAGGCCAGAATATTGCCTGGGCTCCCAGAGCTAGCAGGGATGAAGCTGGGCTAGAACCCAGTCTTCGCTTTCCAAGTATCCGTTTCTTTCCATTTTGTCCCCCAGTGCTTCATTACTGACTCTCCATTGCCCCCTCAGCATATGGCAAGGGTTAAAAGAGGTCGACTTGGCGTGACTTTTTTGAGTAGGAGGCTTTCCATAACAGCAGTAACCCATAAAACCATCATTCTCCTAGCCCTGATTTCTCCTTTCCAGCCTTGTGTCACCATGCGTAAGATAGGGCAACATCTCCCTCTGCTGCTCAGTGCTGAGAACAGCAGGACTGAGCCCACTGTCCCACAGGCTCCTTTAATCCATAATGCTTCCTTTGTAAACCACCCTTCACGCCTTAAAATTTAGCTTCTCCAGCCTGATGAAATTGCTGCAATGTACTAATGCCATCAGCCATGCGTTTCTCCTGTGGCTGACTCGTGATTCTTACTTTTTTTTTTTTCTATTTTAGCCAAAATGAACCATCCTTCTAAATCGTTAGCATTTGAATGGCTAAATCTTCCGCAAGACCCATTAGTAGCAGCCATCAGCACTCTACAGGAACTGAGGATTGCGCTTCTTTCGCTAGCAAAGCGATCAGATTGGAGCATTATAACAAATTGTCCCCATCAGCCAATCGCTTTGTAACGTGTCTCTTCTCAAAGTAAACTCATTTGTCATGTAGAGCAGATGGCAAAAACAACACAAAACAAAACCCCCCAAATATACATGTATATATGTGCATATACATACATATATAATGTTATATGCATATATATACATATGTGTGTGTATATACAGAGAGAGAGAGAGAGAGAGAGAGAGAGAGAGAGGCAGAGAGAGAGAGAGAGAGAGAGAGAGAGAGAGAGAGAGAGAGAGAG
>NW_027185850.1:15580827-15584279 GCF_028583685.1 Petaurus breviceps papuanus
GAGAGAGAGAGAGAGAGAGAGAGAGAGAGAGGCAGAGACAGAGAGAGGGACAGAGAGAGGCAGAGACAGAGGGTCAGAGAGAGAGACAGAGAAAGAGAGAGAGAGAGCCAGAGAGAGGCAGAGAGAGGCAGAGACAGGGACAGAGGGTCAGAGAGAGAGAGACAGAGGGTCAGAGAGACAGAGAGAAACAGAGAGAGAGAGCCAGAGAGAGGCAGAGACAGAGACAGATGGACAGACAGAGAGACGAGAGAGAAGGACGGAGAGAGACAGAGACAGAGACAGAGTTGTTGCTTTCCTTGCCTAATTCCTCCCAGAAATGCACAGTGCAGGCACCAGAGGCCCTGATGGGGACCAGTCCTCTGACCTCATCCTGAGACAGGCAAGCCCTCACTTCTGGAGAAGACACAGATGTTCAGGGCAGAAAGTTCTGATGAGGGTATAAAAGGATGAAGACAAGTGGGGATGGATGGGACCTCCTCCTCTACTGTCAGCTCATGGGCTGGTGTGGCATTCCCTGGCAGGTTCTGGAAAGCCAAAGACAGGCCTCTCTCCTCCAGTGCTTCCCCAGGCAGGCCTCCCAAAAAGCATAGGGTTTTGCCTGAGGAAGGAAGGAAAAGGAGGCTGGGCTTCAGAGCCTGGCTCTGCTGCCTGTTTAGCCTTCAGACTTTCCATACAACCTCTTAGAGCCTTCGCTGTCTCATCTGTAAAATGCAGACAATCATAGTCACGCTCTCTCCCTGAGAAAAGATTTGTAACAGTGCTTAGCACATAGTAGGTACTTAATAACCTCTTGTTCCCTTTATTCACCCGTGGTTTTCTGAAGCAAATTGTTTTGTGAACCTTTGAAAGGCTTGGAATTGTAACTTATTATGGCTCAAGATGGAGGGGCCGGTATTGTAGAAAGGAAAAGAGGAATCCAGCTAAGTGACTTAATATAATAAGCCTATGAGGTGAGTTGTGCTGGTGCTATCACACTCCCCATCTTACATGTGGGGAACTGCGGCTCCAAAGGGAAGTGCCGTGCCTGGTCACAGAGCCCTACGGAATGGGACGAAGCTGGAACTTGAATCCAAGTGCCTCCTTCATCATTTTCTTTCCTCCTCCTCTTCCTCCTTGTACTTTCTTCCTACTCCTACTGTTTCTCCCCGCCTCCTTTCCCATCCTTTTCTCTATCATTCTCTCCTCCCCCACTTTCTTCCCTCTTTTTTATTAGTGAGAATCTTTGAAAAAAAAAAAAAACCTTGATATCTGTATACTGACTTACATCCATCCCTTGACATAGGTAACCTCTTTTCATTCCCATTTCACAGATGAAGACACTAAGCCCCAGACAGAAGTGAGGACTGGCATCATACAGCCGCAAATAGCGGAACTGGGATTCAAGTGGAGGGTCCCTGTCTCCTAGCACACATTATTTCCCGTCTGGCTTTGGCTTTGAGGCCGAAGCTGAGACTCAGTTAAATAACCGGCCCACGGTCACACACAAAGCGCATAAAATCATCTCTTCCTCAGCTCGGAGTAGGCAGTACATTCCGGGCTCCACCTAGACCCTACAGACAAACGGGAAAATTCCCGCAATCCATCCGAGGGCTTTGGCAAAGCTCCTCGTCATCTCTGTGCGTCGCCTTGCAGTGTGCATGGGACAGCTTCCCATCGCATTGTGCAAATCAATTACGTTCCCCAACAACTTGCATCTTGCATATTTAGAATTCATGGTGTTAATATGCCAAACATCTGCTCTCACTATTAAACATGTCATGGTAACCATCACACTCCCAGACGTCATCGCTACCAGCGCTGGTAATGATCGTGGTGTCAGAGAGAGAGAGGGAAAGAAAAAGGGGAGGGAGGGAAGAAAATCTGGGCAGAATGATTGCATTTGCGCCCCCCTTGGGGCTAGCACAGCTGCATCTCCCCACGTCTTTCCTTCTGCTGTCCATGTCACAGGGTATTTTAAAAAATGCTGCTGCCACTTCATGACCCCTTTTTCTTCCCCTCTCTTGCTCTACCATTCATTAGTAGTCTAATAATGGCAGGGGAATGTGGCATGTCTTTGCCAGGAGGGCATATGTGCCCCGGCATGGGTTTGTGACAGCTAACTCGGGAACAGCATCCTGGCACTAGACAGACAGCTGGGGAAAGAGAAATTATTTTGATCAGTATCTAAGTGACATTGAACTTGAATCAGAGGTTCCTTCCCTATGGCTCCGAAAGAAAGGGAGGAAATGAGCAGTACAAAGGCATGGAATGAGGACAACAGGTGCCCTTTTCTAGAGTCAGAATCTCAGAGCTGTAAGGGGCCTCTGAGGTCAAGGCACCCTCACCCAGGGCATGTCTAACAAGTGGTTAACTGGCCTCTGGATGACGATCCCAGCACAGGGGAAAGACTCTTTGATCCCTTGTTTGTTCAACCATTATACCTGCTGCACCCCAGTTACCGTCTGGCCATTTGGAATGGATGGACAGGACATGCATGCCACCCTTTCCCACCTGGGCTCTGGCCAGAACAATAGCTAGGTTCCACTGACTGCCCGGAGGAGGAGGCTTTGCTAGTGAACACCTTGATTTGAAGCTACCTTCTTTCTGAAGGAATGAAGGCAACCTGCTCTGAGTTTCATGTCTAAAAGACCTTGAAAGGTAGAAGACACATGAGGTTGCCTCTGATCCCCCAAAGGACAGACAGAAGCAACTCTAAGAAGGAACATGAGCAGGAGACCACCATCTGACCAGAAGGGAAACATCAGCTAGGTTTGAGAACCAGGGCTCCACCATCTTCTGTTGCCTCCTGGGTAATCAGCACAGCAGAGGTGTGGTCCTATTCCTGTTTCCTTTCTTTTCTCCTCTGGAGGAACATGTGGTCAGACATCTCTCTCTTTGACATCCTTTTCTTCTCTTCTGGAGTATGGGGCAGTAAGGAACAGTGTACCTCCTTACCCTCTCTGGGAATATAGTGGCTTTTGGGGAGGGAAGAGAAGTGAGCAGCTGTTTTATTCCCTCCTATATCCCTCTCTCTGCTAGAATGCAGGAAATCCAAGGGAATTTGTATCAAGCTAGAACCACTGAGGCCCAGGAGAGGCATCCACTGCCATATTTCAGAGCAGTATGGAGAGGGGAAGTGCTGGCTTCAGAGCTGAGAGCAGACTTCAATCGGAACTTGGGCATTTACAACCTCTCTGTGACCACTTTTCTTTTCTTGGTCTTAGTTTCCTTATCTTTAAAAATGAAGGGATTGATGTGAATGTTCTCTAAGGACCCTTCTAGCTTTGTTCCTTTCAGAAACAATTGTTGAACATTTTTATGGTAATTGTTAAAGATAATATTCTCTAAAGAAATAATTTCTGGTAGATTTTTATGTTTGTTCTGAACTACAAATTTCCCAAGACTGTCAATGTACTCATTAAATCTCTCTCTCTCTCTCTCTCTCTCTCTCTCTCTCTCTCTCTCTCTCTCTC
>NW_027185850.1:15584289-15588429 GCF_028583685.1 Petaurus breviceps papuanus
CTCTCTCTCTCTCTCTCTCTCTCTCTCTCTCTCTCTCTCTCTCTCTCACACACACACACACACACACACACACACACACACACACACACACACACCCATTACATCTATTTACTGGGACTTAGCAAGATTGGTCCTACATTGGACACAGATGACAAAGATTCCTGTGACCAGAGTAGTAGCCCTTGCCAGATTAGCTTTCTTCTTACTCAGTTCAGTTTCTAGTAGAGTCTTTCTGATGTTGGAAATCCTGGAGTGTCCTAGCTTTATTCTTGTTTGAATTTGCCTATGAAGCAATCAGTGATGCTAATACCTTTCCTGTTCTCTCTCCCACACAACACAGGCTAAGACCTGCTGATTTGAGCTCTAGCCATTGACCTCCCACCCCCTTATTACCACTGTATCTTCATTCCATAGGGTAGGGCCAATGACATTGCAAAATCTAGAAAAAAAAACTAACTTGGGTATGCACCAGTAAGCTCTTTTTTTTTGCTTCATTTTTCTCCATTTGTACATTCAAAATTGTGTGTCCATGTCTGTTTCTTTCAGGAATTGGTTAAATCAGCTGTAAAGCCCATATCTGATACCTGTACAAACTAGAGGTGAATATGGCCCCTACTTAAGACAAAGGAAAAATCAACTTGATATAACAAGTGAGAGAATTACACATCAGGCTTTTCTGTTTGTGGTGGGACCCCACATACAACATTTAGGGCAGGTAACAGCCAAGTTATTGCTTCCATATTGGTGGGAGTTGAGGCAGGGATAAGGATGACTGACATGGCCAATTGTGACATCCTAGGAGAAGAAATTAGAAGTCCAATGACATTTAATGACATTAGGGATAGATTTCTGCTCTTTAGAACAACAAGCCAGGACCCTTGAGCTGCGCCCCACCAGGAAACTGCCATCCTAACCTTCTATGTGCTTGACTGTCAGAAGGCAGAATCCTTGAGAAAGATAGTGTGGAGAAGCAGATAGAGGACTGGGCTAAGAGTCTGAGGACCAGTGTTCAAATCCTGCCTCGCATACTTATGAGATGTGTGACCCTGAGCAAATCACTTAACACCTTTCAGCCTCAGTTTCTTCATCTGTAAAATGGGAATAATAATGGCACCTGCCTCCTTGGCTTTTTATGAGGATCCAATAAGATAATGGGTGTAGAATTAGTAAAATTGGACTCAATGAACTCTAACATCCCTTCTGGCTCTAAATCTATGATCTATGATATTAATAAAGTAACCAGTGGGGGAGGGGTAGTACTCAGTTCTCTCATAGGGCAGTATTGGATATCACTAATTTTTAGGACGTATTTTCCTTAAAATCTTTTAGTCAATACTTATATGGCTTGGGCTCCAGATCCTTCACCATCTGAGTCATGCTGCATGGGACACTCTCTAACTCCTCAACATCTCTCCCTCCTAACGTGTTACACTCAGAATACAATAAAATACCTCAGATGTTGTCTGAAAAGGCTGGAGAAGATATTTCCAGATCAAACATATATGTAAGTGCTGGGTCACTTCTGGAGGAAGAAAACACTGACAATTGATGAGTATGAAGGATAATGAAAACTATTTTTGAAGATGTGGAACCTGAACTAGGCATTGAAAGACCCCAAGGATTTGTGCTAAGTCAAGCCTGGACATACCATGACATAGAATGAGCCCATGAGTTCCCACTAGGACCAGGACAAAGTGCTAAGTTCAAGGACCAAGAAGCTCAGTATGGCCAGGCAGCAGGGTGCATGAAGGGAAAGAATGTTCACCAAACCTTGAGCTAGAGGCAGGATCCAGACTAAGAAAGTTGTATTTTTTTCCTTGAATTAATAGGGAGCCACTGGGTGCTCTTTAGCAGGACAATGACATAGAAAGATGAATTTTTCCCTGTGCTTTGAGACATATGGAAACAGAAGAGATTGGTACCTGGGGACCCACCCAGCTTATGTTGTGATAGCATTAGCAAAAAGTGGACAGCATCATCTGAACTATGGTGGTGCTCATGTTAGTGGAGGGGAGGGGATAGTGAAAGAGATGTGGTGGATGGAGATAGGGAGCCAGGTGGTGTAGTGGATAGAGCATTGGACTTGGAGTCAGGAAGACCTGAGTTTGAATCCTTCCTCACATATTTACTAGAGGTATGACCTTGGAAAAATCACTTAACCTCTGTCACCCTCTGTCGCCCCAGCTTTAAAATGGGGGTATAATAATAGCATCTACAAGGTTGTTGAGGATCAAATGACATAATACATGTGAAGTGCTTCATAAACCCTAAAACACTATGTATATTTTAGGTACTGTCATTAGTACAATGTGACTTAGCACTAATTGGACATAGGGCAAGCATGGAGGACAGAATAAATTTACGTTGATGCCAGGCACAGCCTTGCTTTTTATTATTTTTATCCCTAGACCTCAATATTTTCATTCAATCATTCTATCAACATCTTCAACAAATAACTGACATGTATTTAATCCTTTAGGTTTTAAAAAGTGCCACACATATTTTATCTCATTTGTTCCTCCTATACTATTATTATCCCATTTTACAAGTGAAAAAACTGAAGCTTATGAGAATTAAATGAGGTCCTTGAGGTCACAATTCTAGTAAGCATCTGAGGAAGGGTTGAACTTGAGTCTTCCTAACCCCATGTCCAATGTCTCTCCAATATACCACTCCCTAGCTGCCTCTAAAGACAGAGGTGTGAAAGTACAGGATGTATGGGGTGGGGGGAGGCAGAGAAAAATGGTATCCTTTGTCTGGAGGAAAGAATAAGTGGAGAGGAGTCATATGAGATAAAGCCAGAAAGGTTATACAGAGCTTTGAAAACCAGGAAAAGGAGTTTGAATTTTATGCAATGGAGAGATGAATGCTGAGCATAAACTGGCTGGAACATGTTGTGAATAAGGAGAAGATGAATAAAGGATGTCATTAGAAAACTGTCAAAAGAAACAAGGGGGTTGGATGCGCAGCCCCATCAGACAGCCCATATGCCTAAAGGAAAGTCTGTAATGTCAACAGAAAGCGAAGAAGACCCCAACACATTGGGTTGTCTCCCATTAGTGAATTTATGGAACACCATAGATAAGATTTGTACAGAACGGCACATAAACTCCATCCATGTATTGAATACCAATGCCAATGAGATTACAGATATATTTTGAAAGTATTTTAGTATTGAATCAACAACTAATGCATTTATTAACCTTCTATTTTGTACTAGACACTGTGAAAAGTGCTAAGGATACTAAAAAAGTAACAAACACAATCCCTGCCCTCCAGGACATCATGTTCTAATAGGGGAGAGAACACTCAAAGAAATACATAATATGAGCTACTGAGTGTGTTGAGAGTGAATGGATGGATGGATGGATGCACATCTGGAATTTAAGAGCTTGGGTCTATCTGATGTTGCTCAAGGGAGAGAGTAGAGAAATCAATGAAAACAAAATACTCAACTGCTATGAGCCTTACCACTTAATAATGCAACAATTTCCCAGCCACATGGACCAAACTGTTTCCTCTGTCCTGCTATAAATTCCTCCTGTTGCCAGTTGCTATTCATGGGATATTGCCAAACATATTTGCTGCCTTTTTGTCTTGGTGAAAACATGATGACAGCAACAAGTGCTGGGAGCTGGGGGTGAGTGTTAGGGGATTGCAAAGAGGAAGATGGTAGAAAAAGGCAATGGTGTCAAATTCAGCTGCTGAACTAAGATGAAGAACAGAGCTTTAACCTTTTAAACATCTGAGGCTGTTTCTGGAGAGCTGTAGGCTTGTGTTTTCTTTAAGAGATTTTATCTTAAAACAACAGCAATATCCCTCCTGGGTCACTCTCTCTATAGATATTTTGTTGTCATGGTTGCTGTTAGGTCCTTTCAGCTTTATTCTACTATTTGAGACCCTATTTGGAATTTCTTGGTAAAGATACTGAAGTGGTTTGCCATTTCCTTCTCCAACTCATTTTATGGATGAGGAACTGGAGTAAACAATGTTAAGTGACTTGCCCAGGGTTACACAGCTAGAGTCTGAGACCAGATTTGAACTCCAGAAGATGACTTCAGGTCTAGTACTCTATCCACTGAGCCACCTAGTTGAAAGACAGAGAGAGAGAGAGAGAGAGAGAGAGAGAGAGAGAGAGAG
>NW_027185850.1:15588529-15603287 GCF_028583685.1 Petaurus breviceps papuanus
AGAGAGAGAGAGAGAGAGAGAGAGAGAGAGAGAGAGAGAGCGCCTGAATCTCTCTGACTCTCTGTATATATAAATATATATATATATGTATGTATGTATATATACATATATGTATATGTGTCTGTGCTTGTGTGTATGTATATACACATTCATATAGACATGCATGCATATATCCATATACATACATATATTTGAATAGGTATGATAGAATTGAGGGGCACATGAGCAGCTGCTTCTGTGGATGCCTTGGCATGGCTCCAAAAGGCCAAATGTCTATCATGGGGATGAGGGGAGATCGGGAGAATGCATAGCAGAAGAGAGTTGAGTAATAGGAGATGAAGAGAGCTTGATTGTGTCAGGGACAGTCTCCATGAGTGACTATTGCAGGTAGATTGAGATGTAACCCATCTCCCATCCCTCCAATTGGTTGATCGTTCACACACCCCTTGGGGATAAAGACTGTTGCTACATAACAATGAGAAAATTATGGAGCACATAGTAGGTGTCAAATGATTATTTAAATGAGAGTAATAGGGGTTGTAGGTAGTGTGGTAGGGACAGGATACACCAAGGATGCTTTTCTCCCATCTCCATCTGTTAAAACCCAACCTCACCTTCAAAAGTTCAAATTCTATGTCTTTTCTAGTCTTCCCTGATTTCTCTCTCCAATTAGAATTTAATATTTGGATCACTTACAGAGCCTCACACATAAATGGTTGTTGCATGCTTCAACAAATGCTTTTAAAATATTTGCCATGTCTGAGCACTGGCTCAGGAAGGCAAAAAGTTTAGCTTAGACTCCAACCTTTGTAGATCTTACTGCTCAGTAGGAGGTTAGGACACATACTCAGATAATTGTACAGCAGAAAATTGTAAATTAAAGTGCATGAGAGAAATGTAAAACAAATTCAGTAAAACTTCCTGAAGGAAGGGTCAATTAAGTTTGGCAATAATCATCATCATCATTGTCTTCATTATTTATATGGTGCTTTGAGGTTTAGAATGTGTTTTACATATGTTAAATTACTTGACTCTCACAACAGCCCTGTTATAATAAGATATTTGAACTATGTAAGTGCAAATATTCAATTGCATGTATGTATATTATGTATGTTATATGTATATGTATATTATATTCAACTATGTAAATTCAAATTAGGTGCCTAGAAAACTAAGGCACCAAGAAATTAAGTGATTTGCCTAGGGTCACACAAATAGAAATTATCTCAGGTAGGATTTGAACTCCTCTTCCTGACTCTAAGTCCTATACACTATTCACTATATCCAGCTTCTTTTAATGATTAGATAGAAATTCTATAGACAAAGAATGGAAAAAGAGGATGTTATGGGTGATAAAAATATATAAACAAATTTTTCTTAAAGGGAAATTTCCAAACTATTATCAACTCTATGAGAGACTCATTTAAATCACTAATGTTATGATAGAGATTATCTCTAGGGTAGAAATCACTAAGATTAAGAGGAAAAGAAGATCCCGTGGGAGGGGGTCAGGGGATGGGGAAGAATGGAGAAATATTTGGCAGGGGAACAGGGAAGAAATGGAGAAATATCCGTCAGGGATTTTACCCTAGACTGAAATTCCTGCTCACAGATCACTTTGGGGAGGAAAGGGTGGAGTTGTGCTCAATACCCTAAACCTCAACATTTTATGGTTCCCTGACTTCATCACTAATACATTGCTGGTGGAATTGTGAAGTGGTCAAACCACTCTGGAAAACAATTTGGCATTATGTTAAAAATGTTACTAAAATTTCCATACCCTTTGATTTTGAGATCCCATTACTGTGCATATACCCTAGGAGGTCAAAGGCAGAATTAAAAAGTCTCTAATGCAACAAAATATTCACAGAAGTACTTTTTTATAGTAGCAAAGAATTGGAAAGAAAATAGGTAAGCATTGATTGAGGAAGGGCTAAACAATTTGGTGCATACGTGTAATGGAATATTACATGTATTCCATAAGAAATCTACATTATGTATTCCATAAGAAAAAATGAATATGAAGTATTCAGAGAAGAATTGGAGGAACTATGAACAGACTCACAGCAAAAAAAAAAAAAAGAGAATCAGCACAACAATATGCATAATGACTACAAATATGTAAACAGACATTGCTAAGAAGAAGAAAAAAATACTCCTATATAAAACTTTTGTGATTAAAATATCCAAAAATGAGAAAACTTGCCTCCTCTTCTCTGCAGAGCTAAGGGTTGGAGCTCTGGAACATCCCAGCCACGATGGAAGAAGCAGATGCTCTGATTAGGTTTGCCCAACCACTTTTTCTCTTCTTTCCTTTTTATTCCTTTGAAAGCAACCATCTGCCGCTATCACAACCTGAAACTTCCCTCAATGCCTGGGGTCTTCTGGCCTGGAACATCCAACCATTCCTACAGCCTTCTCAACCTGGAATATCCTCTTCTGCCGTTGGCGGGTTCCTCTTGGGGCCTCCGTTTTAGAGAGAGGCCAAAGCCAAACTTCATTCTCCTGCCAGCTCTGGTTCTTGACTTACATAGTTCAAAACCAGGCTCTCCCCCCTTGCCCTTCAGTTTCCTTTTGTGTGCTATCTTCCTCCATAAATAAATGAATGGATAAAGCACTTAACATGTGCAAAGCACTTACTTTAAACTGTCAATTCTTCAAGGGCAGCCAGCATTTTTCTTTTTGTTTCTATATTTTTAAATTTATTTTATTCTTAATCTTTGGAATAAAGCAAGCATTTCCATAACATAGTGTAATAAAAGAGATGATTGTACATGAAACTACAAATCTACTATCTGTAGCTTGCTATTCCCTTTAAACATACACTGAAGTTATCATGTCGATTTCTTTTTCCTTTTTTTTCTCCTCTCCACCCTCTCTCCCCCCCCCATGGCCACCATTAGGCACAAATACACACACAAACATATAGATATAAAATGTATACATATATGTATACATATATGTGTGTATACATGCAAAATTATTTTATACACACTTCTATTTATCAGTTCTTCCTGTGCATACAGATAGCATCTTTCTTCATTTGTCCTTTATCATTAATTTGGGTATTTATAATAGTCAAAATGACTTATTCCCTCAAAGACCTTCTTAAAACAATATTGCTATTACTGTATAAAATGTCCTCTTGGTTCTGTTCAGTATTTCATGCAAGGCTTTCCATGTTTTTCTAAGATCACTGAGCTCATCATTTCTTATAGCACAATAGTATTCTATCACAATCATATACCACGACTTGTTCAGCCATTCCCCAATTGATGGACACCCCTGTAATTTCCATTTCATTGCCACCACAAAGAGAGCTGCTATAAACCTTTTAGACCATATAGGTTCTTTTCCTTTTCCCTCATCATCTTTGGAAATAGACCTAGTATTGGTATTATTGATGGGTCAAGGGTACAAGAAGTTTAATAATTTTTAGGTATAATTCCAGATTGCTCCAAAATGGTTAGATCATTTTACAAATCCACCAACAATGAAATATCATCCCAATTTTTCCACATCCTCTCTAACATTTTTTTTTTGCTTTCCCTTTGAATCATTTTAGTCAATCTGGTAGGCGTAAAGTAATATCTCAAGGCTTTTTTTAAATTTGCATTTTTATGTGACTAGTAATTCTTTTGATTTTTTTTCATTGGAAAACTGCCTGTTCATATTCTTTTACCATTTATCAATTGGGGAATTGCTTCTATTTGTATCCCTTATGCTATAGATAATTCATGGCAAGTAATAAGTGCTTAAATGCATATTTCCTCCCTCCACCCTTTTTTTTTTTTACAAGGAATGGCTGTTTAGGTAAGGGAAGAAGGAAAGATTTTTAGAAAAGAAAGAGGACATAAAAACAAATAATATAAAAATGTTTCTAGATATAGTTATAAATATAGATATAGGATAGAGTGAAAGACTGATAGGGAGATATAGGAAGATAGATCATAGAAATGAGAGATAGGTGACAGACAGATAGATAGATAGATAGATAGATAGATAGATAGATAGATAAATAGATAGATAGATAGATAGATAATAGAAATAGATATATTCAGGACAGGTTATACAAAGAAGATCTGGAATAGGGAATAGAGTGAGCAAAGGCCAAGAATTTGGATTTTGGGTAGTACAAGAAATATTAGTGAGACAAAGAATTAATGAATGATGACAACACTCGGAGTAATTGGAAGCCTCCACCGTGGAGAGCCCAATAGGCCTGATCCAGGACTCAGATAATTACCCTAATAATAGTGGACTTTATAACAAGAAGTGCTTTGAGATGGGACTTTTTGTTAAGTTAGCTCCTGAGTTCTTTGTTATGGATTACACTTATAAGGATGTTGTTTGAGTTCTGAGACCAACAGGCTCTTCCCCAAGACTTTAGTTATTTTTAGATGGTTGGCTCCTATAGGCCTTGAAGCCAGCTCTCCTGAACATCCTTTGTAATGTGACTCCATAGGAAAGGAGTTAACTGACTCTTCCTAAGACTCTCTGGCACCTAGAGAATGAATTCTTATCAAATTATCTGTTCTGTGCTGCTTCCAGGATACAACAGACTAAGGCAATGATAAGAAAACTTGAGTCCCCCTTCCTTTGTCTCATTGCTCTATAAAAACCTTGTCCTAAGAATCAATAAAGGGAGTTCATCGTTCTTCCTTGAACTACCCACATGGCCTGGTAATTTCTTATCCTCGTGTCCAATCATACTTAGTGCTGGCACTGAGCAGCCCATGGCACTCCACAACATGAAAGAATCGGAGAATTGTTGATTTAAAACTGATCTCCTTCCTACTATGTTCTCTCTGGGGTTCTCATTTACATTTTCACAAAGGGAAAGGGTATTTTTTTGTTGTTGTTGTTTATTTTTTATGTCCCTTCTCCTAAAGTCTTTATACAATTTTTCTTTCATAGCCTCTGACTCCCACAAACTAACTCTTGCTTTCATGGCTTCTTCCCCAGAAGGATGGATTCTGCTTGTTATCTCTGTTTCTCCTCCCAGACCTGGTGTGTCCTTAGCATTGGTCTTCCTTTCCCCCACCCTGGGAAAGCAACTATGTATGACCTCTGTCAGAGTCTCTGGGTACAGAGCATGCTAATTCATTTCTACATCAAGGCTGCATTTGGCCCCTTGGATATTGGCATCTGGACTCCATGTCCTAGACAATTTCCACACCTCCTTTGAACCTGGGGGAACTGAGAACCCAGTGCCTTGTGGTTGAAATCATCTGCAGGTGATTAAGAAAAATGATATAAATAAAGGAATCACTGAGAAGTTGAGTAACTTGGAGCCAAAAGCCCCAAGAGCTAGTAAACATTTGGTATCCAAGGCTGAAAAGCTCTAAAATCCCTTAACAAATGTGCGACCAGCTGGGATATGAAGGTTCTTTGTTCCATAGAGTCTTCAAATCTTAGAACTGGAAGGGAAATCAGGGCTCTCTTGTCTTATTCAGGGGCTCTTGGCCTGGGAACCAATGACCCTGAAAGCACACATAGATGAGATTTCAGCAGGTCTGTGTACTTGGATGGGGGAGGGGGTATTCCATCTATCCTTCTTTTCTTTTTTTTTCAAATGCTTTATTAACTTCTAATTTACATCATTCACTTCCCCCAGATTTCGAGTTACAAATTTTCTTCCCTTTTTTCCCCTACCCACCGCCCCAAAATAGCAGTCCCACAGGATATCCCCTCCTCCAATCTGCTCTCTCCCATATTTTCTCCCAAACCCTTTCGACTTTTCCAGTGGATCTCTATGCCCCAGTACCTGTATATCTTATTTCCCAATTACATGTAAAATAGTATTAATAATAGTATATGTATATATATATACATATACACATTATATATACATATCTATATTTGAATATTTGATTTTAAAACTTTGAACTCCAGATTCAGTCCTTTTTCAAAAGTGGGTGCTTCCAACTTCCCTCCCCCAGCCTGACCTCCCTTCCATCATCCCCCTTCTTATCCCCTTACCCCCCTACTCTCCTGGAGGGTGAGATACCCTATTTAGTGTGTATTTCATTCCCTCCTCAAGCCAAATTCAATGGGAATAAGGTTGACCCATTACCTTTTCCCTTCCTATTCTTCCCCTCCATTGTAACCATTGTCCCTTGCCTCTTCTGTATGAGATAGTTTACCCCAATGTCTCTCCCCATCTCCTCTCATTATATTCCTCTCTCACCTCTTAATTTCACCTTTTAAGTATCATCCCTTCCTGTTAAATTGGGCCTGTGCCGTCTATTTATGTATACCTGTAAACATATATACACACATTCACATATGTATTCATATGCCCATATACCCTCATATGTAGACTATATATATATATATATATATTCCCTTCAACTACTGAGAAAAGTTTCATAAGTTACAATTATTGTTTTTCTTTGATAAGTTCCTTATCATTTCTTTTCCCTGTTTACCTTCTTATGCTTCTTTTGCTTCTTGTATCTGAATTTCAAATTTTCTATTCAACTCTGGTTTTTTCAGCAAGAACACTTGAAAATCCTCTATTCCACAGAATGACCATATTTTCCCCTGAAACAGGATAATCAGTTTTGCTGGGTAGGTGACTCTTGGTTTTAATACCAGCTCCTTTGACCTCTGGAATATTATATTCCAAGCCCTTCGATCCCTCAGTGTAGAAGCTGCCAGATCCTGGGTTATCCTGATTGTATTTCCACAATATTCAAATTGTTTCTTCCTGGCTGCTTGTAATGTTCTCTCCTTAATCTGGGAATTCTGGAACCTGGCTATAATATTCCTAAGAGTTTCTCTTTGGGATCTTTTTCAGGAGGTGATCAGTGGATTCTTTCAACCTCTATTTTGCACTCTGGTACTAAAACACCAGGACAGTTTTCTTTAAGAACTTCCTGGAGGATGATTTCTAGGTTCTTACTTTGATCATGGCTTTCAGGTAGTCCAATAATTTTTAAATTATCTCTCTTGGATCTATTTTCCAGGTCAGTGGTTGTTCTCATGAGATATTTCACATTGCTTTCTATTCTTTCATTTTTTTGGATCTGTTTAATAGCATCTTGATTTCTCATAAAGTCATTAGCTTCCATTTGCTCCAATCTAATTCTGAAGCAATGATTCTCCTCAGTGAGCTTTTGAGATTCTTTTTCCATCTGGCAAATTCAGCTTTTTAAGGCATTCTTCTCCTCATTGCCTTTTTGAGGCTCTTTTGCCATTTGAGTCAGTCTGTTTTTTAAGGTTTTATTTTCCTCAGTCAGGCTGTTGGCTCTCATTTCATAATTTCCTTGCATTGTTCTCATTTCTCTTCACAATTTTTTTCCTCCACTTCTCTTATCTGCTTCTAAGGTCCTCTATGGCCTGTAACCGGCTTGTATTTTCCTTTGAATCTTTTGGTGCGGGAGTTCTGACTTCACTGTCTTCCATGCTTTGCCCCCTTTTTTCCCCAAAAATAGGAGTGTAATGTTGGAATCTTCTGTCTGCTTTATTTCCTTTGCCTGGTCATGTCACTCCTCAGTCACTTGACCCTGGGATTTTTACCACCAGACAGGGGAGCTTTCGTCCCAAACCCTGGGGTTTTCTCAGCTGCTGGAGGTATTAGATGGGTGCCCTCTCTTAGATCTCCACATGTTCTGGCAAGCTCAACACACACCCCAGGACTTCCACGCTAGACTGCAATCCAGATCCAAGCAGGTTAAAGCAAGAGCGATTACCCCTCAGACTGGTGTTTGGTCCCCCTACCCTCTGCAGGCCAGGAGCTGAAGCTGCCACGTGGCACTGGCTGTGTCAGGGTCTCAGCAGCTTCTCACCCCAGGGGCAAAAGCAACGCACTCCCACTTACTGGGTCCCAAAGTCCAGACTGAACTGACCTCTCACTTTGTCCTTCACATCTATGTGATGATAAACCTGGAAATGGCCACAGCTACTCCTGATCTGGGGTCCTTCCAGCCGGGGGGGCTGGTCAGGCCCACCCTGGGGCTAAAGCCTTGGTGTGGGACTGGGCTTGGCTCCCAGAGCGCTGCACTGGCTGATTCCTGCCTGCTGGGCTGTCCTCAGTGGGAGGTTAGCTTCTCTGTGTCATTTTGTGGGTTCTGCAGCTCCAAAGTTTGTTTACAGTCCTCTTTTCACATGGATTGGGGAAGGTGGAAGCCAGAGTGGTGGGGAGGTCCTGCTTCTACTCCCCATCTATTCTTATTTTCATTGCCTTCTAACTGAAATTTAGAATTTCCTTCAATTAGGAATGCAAACAATAAATGCTATTCTGAAAGTTGTCTGCATTGTCAAAGGGGTCCATGACACAAAAAGAAGATAAAAATTTTGCTGATATAGCCTATTCCCTACCTGAATGAGAACTAAATATACCTCCCTAACACACACACATTCATGCACACACATGCACACGCACACCTAAGCACAAACACACACAAAGCTGACCGATACCCAATAAGTGGTCACCTAGTCTTTGCCAGGGGAATTTTACTTCCTCCTATTGTTCACTCTCCCATTTGATTTTTGGAAAGCTTTAATTGCCAACATTGCTTTTCTAAACATCAAATCTAAATCCACCTCTCCACCTCTTCCACCCAGAGCTCTAGGTTCCACCCTCTGGAGTCAAGCAGATCAAAGTTAATCCCTCTCCACCCATCAGCTCCTCAAATATTTGGTGACAATTATTGTGTCCTAATTACTATAGTAATTAATAAGCATTTATCATATGCTTACTATGTAGTGTATTTTAATAGTATATATTAGTGTAATATATATATATGTGTATATATGCGTGTGTGTGTGTGTATATATATATATATATTTATATACACATATGTAGTGTAGTAGATCTACCTACTGTAGATTCCAACCATTGGTCGTAGTTCTTCCTTCTGAGGTCAAGCAGAATTAATCTAAACCCTCTTCCACTTGACGAAACAAGTCTAAAGCCAACTATGACCACGTATTTTATACATATATACACATACACATGATATATAATACATATGGATTTTGTATATACATATGTGTATATTAGATATGTATATACATATATACATGTAGATATACATTAGTATGTAGCAGCTATGACACAAGCTGGGAATATGAAGATAAAAATGAAGCTACCTTCCCTCCTTCCCAATTCCTCCCATTAACTCACATAAGTCTTGAGCTTAAAGCCCATAAGTCTTAATCATGGAATAAACACTTATCCTATTCCTTTTCCCCTTCGTCTTAGTGAATGCCCTTCTTTTGGGAGGAAGCACGGCACAGTGCTCTGCTTATATCTTGCCTCACACAAACGAAAATCTACAGTTTTATATATTTTTTCTGTTCTACTATTGACATGAAAATGCCCACTTCAGTGGGTGCTTATCAATTTGAGATAAAAATTAATTAAATCACGGCTGCTATCCTTATTACAGAAGTGAGGAAATTGAAAGCAAAGTTCACTTGATGGGGAAACATCCAAGGTCACCCTTGTGTTACATCAAAGTTGGAATGGACATGTGTATGTTTTACTGTTTCCACTGTTCTGTACAGAAAGGAGAGATTCCTGAGGAAGTAATGTTTGGGGTAGAACCTGGATCATTAATTGGACTTCCATGAATGGGTAAGTTATAGACAGACAAGAGAAGAAAAAAAATGTTGCATATCTTAAAATCAAATCATTCGACTACTCTACTCTCAGCTGTAAAAGCTCTGAGTCTTTCTTAGGAAATCTGCTTTCCCTCTCCCACTCCTTTTTCACACTCCCCACGCCCCAGGACTAATGACATCCATTCCGAAGATAGTGGTCTGCTTGTGGGCTAGGCAATGTCAAGGGCACAGCCTAAGGCCATGGAACAGGGTCTTTCTCTTCAGATCAATCCCTTAACCTGGGTCTCATTAGCACTACTGGCCAGGACCGAGTTATATGCAGAGGTATGAGAACCCTGGAACAGATCCCAGCTGACAAGAGTTCCTTAGGCTATGTGGACATCTGTTCTGAAGCATTTTTTTCCAGGCACCAGACCACAGAGAGCCCCAGATTCCTGGGGTGTGGATATATGGCCATTAGCCTCTGATTAGAAAAAGATGCAAAGAAAGAACACACTCTCAAAGTGTGATTTATGACCTTTCTGAGGGGCGGTAGGGAAAAATGGCCTATGTAATGAATGTGTGCTTAGATTCTAGATCAAGAATATAGTCCAGAGACTACTTGGCTTCAAAGGAGGGTTTGGTAAAATATTGGGGAATGAGGGAGACAGTTTGGTTAAGTAGGCAGGAAGTTCATAGACTTAGAGCTTGAGTAAGCCTTAGAAGGAATCATCTACGCCAATACCTTCATTTTACAGAGAGAGAAACTCAGGCCCAGAGAGATTCAGTGATTTGTCCAAAGTCACATAGGTAATAAGTGACCATAGTGGGTTTTATTGTGTCCTCCAGTGGAAGAGGGATTAGACCAATTCTGCTTGGCCTCAGAAGGCAGAACTAGGATCAATTGTTGGAATCTACAGGAGGTAGATTTTAGCTCAGTATGAAATGAAGAGAAATGCCAGTAGTGGAAGGGGATGCCTCAAGAGATAGTGAGTTCACTGTTACCAGAGGTCTTCAAGTGGAGGTCAGATGATTAACCTTATTGGAGATGTTGCAGCAGTGACTCGCAGTTCAGGAGTTTTTCAGGATAGAATCACAGAATTTCACAATTGGAAGGGCCCTCAGAGGCCATCAAGTCTAATCTGTCCTTGCATAAATAATCTATACCATAACCCAACTAGAAATAGTCATCTTGCCTCAACTTGAAGGTTTCCATTGAGGGAGAACCTGCAGTCTTCTGTGGTGACTAATTGTATTGCTGTACTGTGATAATTGTCAGGAGGCATTGCTCTCCCAAGTTCCATACATTCTAACTCTCCCATAAAAAATGAAAAAAAAAATCCCACACAACTCCCAAACCACCCACTTAATGAAAAGAACACACACACACACACACACACCACACACTCACACACACACCACTAAAAGTAATAAGGAAATAGAAGCAGCATGTAGGTAGTACAATGGAAAAACCTCCAGCTCTGGAATCCAAAGACCTGTCCATCTCTGACACCTGTGCAATTTTGGGCAAGTTCCACCACTTCTCTGGAACTCATATTCTATATCCATGAAAACAAAAAGTGTGGGGTAGATGGCACCCAAAATTATTCCCACCTTAAACCCTTTGTGTGTGAGAGGCTTTACCAGTTACTTTACTGGGCTTACATGTGTTGGCAGCCTGGGATGGCTGAAAGACACTGGGAGTACAATACTTGGATTTGGGGATCAGCTAAGTATTCTCTGAAACTGAAATTATTATAGAAATGTGAATCATTTTACTACTTTTCTCCTTGCCTCCTGCAATCATGCTTTGTATAACGACCCTGAGTTCTACCACAATCTACTACTACTGTGTAAGCTCTGGGAGCTTCTGCCTTGTTGGAAATATTTCCAGTGAGATCCAAGTGGCAGACTAAGTTTATGGCCTAAGGAGTAACCAAGCTCAGAACATAAATGCTTATCACTGGTAGCCTGGCCACCAGGTGGTGAATTCTTTGACCCTGGCAACAATGAAACAAAAAAATTAAATGTCCCACAGTTATAGGATGATAGATTGGGAGCTTAAAGAGATTGTAGAGACCATTAAGTCTAACCCTTCTCTTCTTATAGATAAGGACACTGAGGGACAGGGAAGTTAAGAACTTATCAAAGGTCATATAGCTAGTAGGAGTTCAAGTAAGAATTTGAATCTAGGGGGGCAGAGTCAAGATGGCAGAGTAGAAACAGGACTTCCACACAATTCAAGCTCCCACCTCCTGCAATTTATGTAAAAAAATGACTC
Source organism: Petaurus breviceps papuanus (assembly GCF_028583685.1). NCBI lineage: Eukaryota > Metazoa > Chordata > Mammalia > Diprotodontia > Petauridae > Petaurus > Petaurus breviceps. The sequence goes on from NW_027185850.1 coordinate 15,600,363, forward strand.
TAGACAAACTTTGGAGCTACAGAACCCACAAAATGACAGAGGGAAGCTAATCTCCCACTGAGGGCAGCCTGGCAGGCTGGCAGGAAGGGGCCAGCTCAGGGCTCTGGGAGCCAAGCCTAGCCTCGCCTGAGCCAGAGGTCTTAGCCTCAGGGCAGCCTGACCAGCCACCAGCGGGAGGGACTTCAGATCACCAGCAGCTGTGGCAGTTTCCAGAATTGTCAACCCATAGATGCTAAGGACAAAGTGAGAGGTCAGTGCAGTATAGAGTTTGGGACCTGGGAATTTGGAAGTATGATCTGGCTTTTGCCCCCAGGGCAAGAAGCAGCTGAGGCTCCACAGCCATGCAACTGCCCGCCTCCTGACTGCTTCAGAACTCCTGGTCTACAGATTGTAGGGGGACCAAGCAGCCAGTCTGAGGGGTAATCACTCTTGCTTTAACTTGCTTGGATATGGATTGCTGTCTAGGGTGGAGGTCCTGTGGTTTGAGAAAAGTCTGCCAGAGCATGTGGAGGCTTCAGAGAGGGAACCCAACTAATAGATCCAGAAGCTGAGAAAACCCCAGCACTTGGGATAAAAGTCCTTTTTCTGGTAGCAGAGTTCTACTGTGGTAAAAGACTCAAAAATCAAGTAATTGAGTGGCAACATGAGCAAACAAGGGAAGCAAAGCAAGCAGAGCAACCCAACTTTACCCTCCTATTTTGGGGACAAAAAGGACCAAAGTATGGAATGGAAGGGAGACAATGAAGGCAGAACTCCTGCATCAGAAGCTTCCAAGAAAAATATGAGCTGGTTACAGGCCATAGAGGAACTTAAAAAAGGATATTGAAAACCAAATAAGAGAAGTGGAGGAAAAATTGGGAAGAGAAATGAGAGCGATGCAAGAAAATTATGAAATGAGAGTCAACAACCTGACTGAAGAAAATAACACCTTAAAAATAGACTAACTCAGATGGCAAAAGAGGCTCAAAAAGGCAATGAGGAGAAGAAAGCCTTAAAAGATGAATTTGCCTGAAGGAAAAAGAATCTTAAAAGCTCACTGAAGAGAATAATTCCTTCAGAATTAGATTGAGTGAATAGAAGCTAGTGACTTTATGAGAAATCAAGATACTATCAAGCAGATCCAAACAAATGAAAAAATAGAAGGAAATGTGAAATATCTCACTGGTAAAACCACTGACCTGGAAAATAGATCCAGGAGAGATAATTTAAAAATTATTGGACTGTGTGAAAGCCCTGATAAAAAATAATCCTAGAAATCATCCTTCAAGAAATTCTCAAGGACAATTGCCCTGATGTTTTAGAACCAGAAAGCAAAATAGAGGTCAAAATGATCACCTCCTGAAAAAGATCCCCAAAACAAAACTCCTAGGAATATTATAGCTAGGTTCTGGAGTTCCAAGGTCAAGGAGAAAATATTACAAGCAGTCAGGAAGAAACAATTTCAATATTGTGGAAACACAATCAGGATAACTCAGGATCTGGCAGTTCCCACACTGAGGGATTGAAGGGCTTGGAATATGATATTCTGGATGTCAAAGGAGCTGGGATTAAAACCAAGAATCATCTACCCAACAAAACTGAATATCATGGTTCAGGGGAAAATATGGTCTTTCGGTGTAATAGAGAACTTTCAAGCATTTTTGATGAAAAAAAAACAGTTGAATAGAAAATTTGACATTCAGATACAAGAAGCAAGAGAAGCATGAGAAGGTAAACAGGGAAAAGAAATCATAAGGAACTTATCAATGTTGAACTACTTATATTCCTAAATGGAAAAACAATAATTATAAATTATTAAACTTTTCTCAGTATGAGAATAGTTGAAAGGAATAGAAATGTGTGTGTATATATATACACACACATACATACATACATTACATATATATGTCTATATAGAAGGGTATATGGGTGCATGAATACATATGTGATTGTGTGTATATATGTGTACAGGTATACATAGAGAGGGCACAGGACCAATTTAATAGAAAGGGATGATAGTTAAAAGGTGAAATTAAGAGGTGAAAGAGGAATATAATGAGAGGAGATGGAGAGAGCCAAAATGGGGTAAATTATCTCATAAAGAAGAGAGAAGGGAAAACTGTTACAATGGAGGGGAAGAATAGGAAAGCAAAAGGGAATGAGTCAACCTTATTCTTATTGAATTTGGCTTAGGGAGGGAATTACATATAGGGTATCTCACTCTACAGGAGTGTAGAGGGGAAGGGGAAGAGAGGGGGGATAATGGCAGGGAGAGAAGGCTGGGGTGGGGAAGGAAGTTGGAAGCATCCAATTTTGAAAAGAGATGGGATCAATGTCGAGAATTGAACAAGTGGGGGGGTGGGACAGGATGGAGGGAAATATAGTCAGTCTTTCACAATATATCCACTATGGAAATGTTTTGCATAGCTACAAATGTACAACCCATATTGAATTGATTATCTTCCCAGTGAGGGTGGGTAACAAGGGAGGACGGGAAAGAATCTGGAATTCAAAGTTTTAAAATTAAATGTTTAAAAATATGTATCCATGTTATTATTATTATTATTTTACATGTAATTGGGAAATGAGATATACAGGCACTGGGGCATAGAGATCCATTGTACCCTACTGGAAAGTCAGAGGGGCTTGGGGGAAGATATGGGAGACAGCACCTTGGGGGAGGGGATATTCAGTGGGATTGCTGTTTTGGGCTGGTGGGTAGGGGAAAATGGGGAGAAAATTTGTAACTTAAAATCTTGTGGAAGTAAACTAAAAAATAAATTTAAAAAAAGAGAAAAAAAAATTTGAACCCCGGATCTTCCTGACTCCAACTACCATTACACCATTTTGTCCTGGTCTGTGCATTTCCCCATCCAATTCCACCATGAACAATACATTGCACCATTTTGTCCTGGTCTGTGCATTTCCCCATCCAATTCCACCATG
>NW_027185850.1:15608287-15616373 GCF_028583685.1 Petaurus breviceps papuanus
GGAAGGAAGGAAGGAAGGAAGGAAGGAAGGAAGGAAGGAAGGAAGGAAGGGGGAAAGGAAGGAAAGAAGGAAGGAAAGAAAGAAGGAAGGAGGAATGGAGGGAAGAAAGGGAAGGAGGGAAGGAAGGAAAGATGGAAGGAGGGAAGGAAGGAAGAATGGAAGGAAGCAAGGAAACTAAAGTCTTCCCCTACCCGATTGATTTTTTTTTCCTTTTTTCTAGTTAAAGGGGGAATCCCTTGACTCACTTCTTAAAGAGGCCTATTCACTGAATTGGCATTACCTCACTCTAAGTGACTACCTAAAAAGGCCTGAGCTTAAAAGGTACAGGGTCTTCCTTTGCCTAGAGTCCACCATTGGAGTGTCTCTTGTTCATGGGACAACCAGGTGTAATATTAATGGGATTTCAGGTCTTCCCTGCTCATTATTAGGCCTCATGTGGAGCCCATTAAAGGAAGGTTGCTTAGGGGAGGCTTGCTTGTAGGAAGGCTTTTGCACCCTTTGCTAACTTCTAATTAGGCCCTGAGTCACAAGATTTGGGATGCCTTCTGGCTCTGAGAAGTGTACATATACTCTGAGTTGGTACTTTGCTTTGGGGGCTCATTTATGAGAAGGATCTTGTGATTTCCTCATTAAGATTCTCAGTGGCCACATGTTCAGAGCTCCCAGACTGCTCAGATGTAAAGTCTCTCTATATAAATCAATAACTGAAATAGTCTAGGGAGAAAAGAAAAGACTCAGGACAGTTGTGGCTGCCTGTCCCTGGGCAAGTCACTTAAACATCCAGGGTCTCTCTTGACTCTATGGTTATAATCTGCAGATCAGGCCCACACCTGCTTTACATACAGTTTCCTACAGTAATTAAATCACAGATCCAGTCCAAAAAATGTACAACCATGTGAAAGATTCTTTAGGAGTTTTATGTTTAGAAATGGAGTTGTTAATTCTGCATCCCCACCCCACTCCCAAATCAATTATGAAACAGTCATGATGTTCCCTGTTCTTGTATGAATGCATTACTGAATGGTTGTGGAAAAAATAAATTGAATACTGGTATGAGAACAAGAGAGTACTAGTGAGTGTGATTGGGTGGATGTTGAGTGTGGACAGTAGGAGTGGTTTGAAGGTATTTTGTGGACAGACGATGGGTGAGTCTGGACCTTGATCCCCAAAGGATTGGCTTGTTTGCTCCTAGAGTGAACTTTGATTTAGGCTATGTGGAGAGGGTGGAGAATTTGGCTGGGGCAAGCATGGATTTCCCAGTGAGATTCATTGTGTCTTTTCTGGGTCTTAGTGCCCTCCTCTGTGCCCTATCTGAATGGTACAAGTCTAAGTCAGCATTTAAATGGGAACATATGGGTGAGGGGATCTCAAAAGAACCTGAAATGATGGAGATCAGAATGAGTGGGCATGTGCCTGCAGCACCATAGATGCTATAACCAACTGCAGCTTCCTGGGTATCAGCTTTGGTTGGTAAGTTCTCAACTATGTAAAATTTTCCTGGGTTCTTCAGCTGTTTCACTGAGAGAGGCTTTTGGGGAGTTACTTTCAGGTTCTGGAAGCCAGAGGATTCTAAAAGGTCAGATGGTAGGTAGTCAAACTTTTGTTGTACATTAGATATTGCTTTGTGTATTTTGCATGTTAATTGTCCATCCCTAGTGATCACAAGTCTTAGATTTATAGAATCATTGATCGTCGAGCTTGGAAGATGTCTTGAAGATGTTGCTATCAACTCCCTCACTTTATAGATGAAGAGATAGAGGCAGAAAGAGGCTAACTTATCTTGGTATGTGAGTGGGCATCTTTGACAATAATCACAGATTGCAGAAATATACATTTAAGGCTAAAGAGACCTCAGGGGCCATCTGTTCAATTTTCATCATTTTACAGATGAGCAAATGGAAACAAACAGGGTTAGGTGACTTGCCCAGCATCACATGGCTAGTAAGTGTCTCAGGCCAGATTTGAACTCACAAGGGAGTCTTCCAGACTCTAGGCCTAGTGTGCAATTCCCTGTGCCACATAGATCACACAGGTATTGAATGTTAGAGGTAAAATTTGAAAGAAAATTTGTGTTTAAATATTGCTTCAAAATTTGCTATGCAACTTTTCTGTGCCTCAGTTTCCTTATTTGTGGAAAGAGGTAACTGGTCTTCATGGCCTGTAAGACATCTTTTAGCTCAAGTTTATGATCCTTAAGTAGCTTTGTAAATAATTTCATTTTAGTTACAAATTTGTCTTTGCAAGAATATGGTAATTGAGAAGCAGAACAGAGTTTTTCAGAAAAGTAAGAAGGCAACATATTACTACTGGAAAAACGTTTATTTCAAGAGAATTTATGTCCTACATAGATCCTCTTTCTAACTCCTTTATGAAATACAAAAAATAATTTTGAGAGAACATCCTTGGTTCATAACTGGCTGTTTAAATAGCCTGATGTGCCCTAGAGAATTTCTGTCATGGTATAATCATTATAAGAGAGACAGACACACAAGTAGCAAACTGCCACTGTTTCCCAACCAAGTTATTCATTTTTCATAAAAAAAAATAAAAAGAAAAAACCCAATAACCTTCACTTTTGGTTCCTGCTGCTTCATACTGCAGTCTATTCACATTAAATTCTTCTAAAGTCCTGAATGGAAAGATGGATTGTAGTGGGTAGATATTGGAAGCAGGCAAACTCACCAGTGGGCTATCGAAATAATCCAGTATGATATGATAAGGGCCTACAGTAATAACAGGGTCAGAAGAGAGAAGAGGGCACATTCGAGAGAGGTTGCAAAGGTGAAGTCAGCAATCCTTGGGACCATATTGGATGTAGAGGGTAAGAGATAATGAGGAAGATGGCCATGGCTAAGTCTTAATACCAAACCTTCTTAATTCTAGCTGATGAGCCTCGACAGTAATAGAGAAATTAGGAGGTGGGGCAGGGTTTCAGGAGAATGACAATGAGTTCAATTTAAGAGGGCTATTGGACACTCAGTTTGAGATTTCTAAAGTGACTGGAGATACAAGATGGGAGGTCAGCAGAGAGGTTAGGGCACCATAGGCAGATAGGAGAATTTTTAGCTGAGGGATGGTAATTAAATCCATGGGAGCAGATGAGATCATCAAGTGAAGAAGTATAGAGGGAGAAGAGAAGAGAGCCCAGGACAGAGCCCTGAGAAACACTTGTGGTTAGAGGGCATGATTTGGAGGAGTATCCAGGAAAAGAGACAGGAGAGTGATCAGAGAAGTTGGAGGAGATCCAGGGAAGTGTTCTGAAAACCTAGAGAGAAGAGAACATTAAGGAAAGAGTGATCCACAGTATCAAAGGATATGGACAAGTCAAGTAGAATGAGTATTAATAAGAGGGCATTGATTTGGCAACAAGGAATAATTTGTAGAAGGTAATTTTGGGGGAAAGACACGGTTGGAAACTGGATTGTAAAATATATATATATATATGGAGAGAGTGGGAGGAGGCAAAGGGAAGCCCCTATTATAGACAGTCTTTTTGAGTGTTTATTTACAAAGGGCAGAAGAGATAGGTAGGTAGAAGGAACAGAAGGACCATGAGAGGTGTTTGAGGATGGAGGGTATATGGAATGCTTGTGGGCAGTAAGAAGTGCAAGAAAAGAAAGTTTGAAAATAAGTGAGACATCGGGGACAATCTTCTAGAGGAGATGGGTTGGAATGGGGCCACTTGAACAAGTAGAGGGGTCAGCCTTGGTGAGGAGTAAGGAAGGCCATGTCATCATGTGAGACAGGGCTGAGTGTATAGTTTCCTCATCTGTAAAATGGGAATACTAATAGAACTTACCTCAGATTATTATGAGGATAAAATGAGATAACACATGTGAAGCACTTTGCCATCCTTAAAGTACCATATAGATGTTAGGCATCAATTCATTGACAGATAGATTAACGAAGTCCAGGGAGTCATGAGATAACAAAATCTCCAAGTTGGAAGGGACCTCAGGGGCATCTAGCTGGCCATCCCTAAGTCTTAATGCCAGCATGTCTTAACTGTAGTGCCTTCCCCCGTTAATGATGTCCCATTCATTCTATCAATAACTTGCTTTATATTTCTTTGCATGTTTTCTACCCTATTCAATTGTAAGCTCCTTGAAGGCAGGGATTGTCCTTTGCCTCTTTTTGTATCCTCAGCACTTAGTACCTGGAACATAGTAGTCACATGATAAATGTTTATTAATTGACTGAAGATCCCCTCCAAAGCACTCCTATGGAATGGCGATCCTGTCTCCATTTGAAGAACTCAGATAAGCAGGAATCCATCATTCCTAGAAGCATGGAGTCAATGAACATATATTAAGTGCCTACTACATACCAGGTACCACAAATACAAACACAAAGAAAGACTCAATCTAATGGAGGAAGAAAGCCCATTAAAAAGGGGGGATAAGAGGCAAGGGAGGAGAGCAAAGATGAAGTGCTGCTGGCAGGTGGGAAATGATAACGTGGTTTCTCTGGGCCCCCTCCTTCAAAGGAGAATCTAGGAAAAGCTCTTTAATGTCCCCCCTCCACCTTCTCCAATCACAGGAACAGAGGACAGCCAGGGTAGTGTTAATGAAGAGCTGTGAGTTTCAGAGAAGCAATCCTGTTCACTTTTGGACACTTCTAACTATAAATTTGGGTCCTCCCTCCCCACTCTATCAAGCGGAAATACCTTCACTGTTCCTAATACTGCCTTTGGCATCAAGGAGGAAAAAGCTAACCCCTTTTTCACTTGGCAACTCTTCAAAGAATTGAAGACAGCTTGGTGCCCAGCCCTCTCCCCCTAAATATCTACACTCTCCTACAGGCTACGAACCTCCAAATCCTGCAACTATTTCTCCTATCATGATCTCAAGGGCTGTTTTTATCTGGAATTAGGATGATACAGTGGAGAGGTCACTGGGTTTGGAGTTAGAAGCTCTGGGTTCAAATATCTGCCCTGACACTACCCATGTGACCCTGGGCCACTAACTTTCATCTGTGGACCTCAGTTCTTCATCTGTAAAATAAGGGGTTTGGCCTGGATAACCACTAACACCCCTTCCAATTCTAAAGCTATAAGCGTATGGGTCTTTTTTACCTTCTCTATTGATTACCAGCATCCTTTCTAAAACTGTGGTGCCCAGACCTGAAGACAATGCCCCAGAGGATGTCAGAGCAGGATAGAGGATGGTGCCGCTTCACCTCCCTGGCCCTGGACCCTGAGCATCTCTTCATATACCCTATGGGTGCCACAGTCCTCTTGGCTGCCTTACCAAAACAGTGGCTGATATTGACCTTGCAGTTCACTCAACTACCAGCTCTTTTTTCAGTCAAACTCTCTCTAGTCATAACTTGTCTATCTTGTGTTTGTGAAATTGAGGTTTTGGAATCAAGTGGAAGACCTAACATGTATTTGAACTACATTTAATTTTAAATTAAATTCATCAAACATATTTACCATCATGTATATATATATAATATTTTTCCCTTTCCCTCTCCTTCTTCCTAGAGGCTGTTGATTGACCTTTTGTCCAAAAAGCTATCTCCCTACCCCTTGCCTCTTGTTTACACAAGACCTGAGAACAGAGTGTGTAGCCTTTCATTCCATAGTGAAAAAGCATAGCTTTTGAGAGGAAAGGGACCTCAGAGGTCATTTAGTTCTGGTGTGTCAACGTGCAAGATTAGAAAGACACAAACTGGCATTATCTGTATCATATGGCATCTTTATTAAACATTCCCTAATTGTATTTTAATATGCCCCTGACCCTGTTCAGGAGTGAAGAGCTATGATGCTTCAGGCAGGGGTCTTGTGTTTGACCCCTCTGATAATCCCAAATTTTTTACAGAGGAGGAAAAGAGACCCAGGAAAGCAATATTGGAAGAGCTGATATTCAAGCCCAAGCTTTCCGACTCCAAATGAGCTTTCTACCCACTGTTCCATGAAGACCATTGGAAGGGAAAACATAAGGACTGGCATTCACCCCTGGCTCCTGGTCCTAAACTCACCGAGTAAGGGAGGTTTGAAAAGCAGTTTGTGCCCTCCCTTCTTTATGCCCTGAACACAATGGGCAGTCTGCTGAAGCCTATGGAGCATTTCTCAGAATAGTAAATGCATAAAATAACATACATAGGGTTACAAATGAAATTCCAGTTATATTGAAATCTATTGGAATTTTATTACAATCACTCCAATTATTCCAATTCATTCCAAATTTATTGGAATTTCATTCCAATTATCCCAATTTTAATCCCTAATTTCATTGGAATATTATTTCAATTATATTGGAATTTCATTCTAATTTATTCCAATTATATGGGAATTTTATTCTAATTTGTCTTAATTCTATCAGAATTTTATTCTAATTATCCCAATTTATTCCAAACCTATTGGAATTTTATTCCAATTATTCCAATAGAGTTGAAATGATTTTCTCCCATTCAAGTTCCCAGATGCACTGAAATCTATCCACATACCCTTCAGGGTTCCTGGATCTCAGGGTTAGAGCCCCTGTATGCTAGTTCTCAAGTCCAGTAGGAGGCAGTTTCTAATAGGGAGACGAGTTTAACTTGAAACCAGCTGAGCTGGGTGCCAATGAAGACTCTGAAACTTACACAGAACCATGAGATCTTGTCAGCTTCCTGGCCTCCCTGGACCTCAGCCTGCTACTCTCCTAAACAGAGGGATGAAGTCGAATTACTTCTTGCCTCACAGACCTGGCCCTGTGACTTGGGCCCCACTGGGTGGGTCTGTCTGTGTGTGGAACCTTCCCAGGCTGCTCTGGCCAAGTTGTTTCTCTGGTTCCCAACAGACAAACCCAGTCTTCTTTACGGGGGTGGGAGGGATCAAAGGGGGACAAGGTTGATCCCAGGAGGCAGGCCCTGGCAGAGGGCAGAGGGCTGAGGCACAGAGGGGAGCCTGGCACTCCCTGGAGCTCTCACTGCCTGGCCTATAAGGCAGCCCAGGCAGCAGCTCCAAGGCGACAAACACAGCTTGAGCTTTCTCTCTCACGTGAACGCTGCTCCTGGTGGCCCCACAGCTGCTGCTGTTGCTGCAGGAAGAAGAAGAGGGAGGAGGAGCTTGGCTTGTCTGACCTTCGTGCCAGAGCTGGAGAAAGATGCAGCTCCCTCTGGGAACCGTGCTTCCTTCTCTTTGGGAAAGAGCCCCCCTGCAGACCCTCCTTCTCCTCTCTGCCATTCTCCTGATCCTGGCACAGTATCTGCACAGAAGGAAGCAGCATTACAACTACCCCCCCAGCCCTCCTGGGCTGCCCATAGTGGGCAACTTCTTCCAGATGGACTTTAAAAATCCCAATATCACCATCCAGAAGGTAAGGAGTGAGATGGGAGGGTGAGAATCCACTGGCTGTGAGAGGGGTGTGGGCCTTGGGGCTCTGGGAAATGTGCTGGATGGGGCAGCCACAAGACTGGAGTCCATCCCTGCTCTGGCCCTACCTGAAAAGCACCTTCTTGTAGTGGAAAGAATGTCTGGTTTGGGGCTTAAAGGGCCTGGGTTCACATCCCCTTCTGACCTGTGGGACAGGTATATGTGAGAAAGGCCTATGCTCATCATCATGGGGTGTGTCATTGCTGACATTGTATGTGGTCAGGATTGGATGCCTGGGGAGGTCCCATCTGACTCAATTTCTGTGATTCTGAACCAGTGAGATGGTAACTGTGAAGTGCTTCACTCAGTGATTGGCCCACATTAAGCATAGAAATGTCAGCTAATGTTATTATTATTATGATTATATCTCTAAAGTGATAGGTGAGCTCCTAGACAGACTGTTTTCTGTATCCCCAGTGCTCAGCACAGTACCTGCACATGGTAAGCATTCAATAAATGCTCATTAATAGACTGACTGGCAGAAATGGCAGAGCCAGCCTCTAAGGTCCCTGCAAACTCTACCATCAAAGGGACTTGCCTGGTAAAAACATTTTTGGCATTTTTTATCACTATATATTAATATACTTGGTTTCCTTTATAATCCTATATATTTTATTTTATACATTTAAAAACTTTCTTCAGAGAAGGAACCCATAGGATTCACCGGACTAACAAAGGGACACCACACACACACACACACACACACACACACACACACACACACAC
>NW_027185850.1:15616473-15674398 GCF_028583685.1 Petaurus breviceps papuanus
CTCACACACACACACACACACACACACACACACACACACACGCACACACAGAGTTAAGGACCCATGGTCCATGACTCTGATTTTAAGCCTGAGGATGAGCCATATCAGGTCTCTGATGTTCACTTGCCTTATTGGTCAATTTGGAGCATTAATATTATGCTTCCTAATCCCATTAGTGTTTCTTCTAATTAAGTTCACCATACTCTGAAAATCACTTTTGTTTAACCTGACATATCACTCTGCTGACTCATATTTGGTGCTGTCTACTCCTATATAAGGTGTATTTCACCTTTTTTGTGTCCTGGACCCCTCTGGCAGTCATTGGGGTGAAACCAATGGGCAATCCCTCAGAATCATGGTTTTAAATGCTTAAAATAGTATTATAAAGGATATTGATTATAATAAAATGCAGTTAACATTTAAAGAAAAGAAAACCAACTTGTTAAGAATCAGAGCAAGTGAAATTTGTTTTTGTATCTCAGTGTAAGACTTCACATTTATCTCTTTTGAATTTCACCTTCTTACATTCAGCCCAACCACAGCCCATCAACTTTTTTTGGTTGTCTCCATAACCCAAGCACCTTTCCTGACTTAGTGTTGACTGCAAATTCGATGAGCACTCGACCTGCGCTTTATTTGAGTCGTTGATAAAATATCGGACAACCTAGGGCCAATCAAAGGTTCAGAAGCAATCCACTGAAGCCCTCCCACCTACGACATCTGAGGGTAAAGTGCCTTGCCAAGAGCTGTACAGCTGGCATGGATCAGGGTTGGAATGAACCCAGGTCTTTATGATGCTGATGCTGGTTCTCTATGCACTATCCCGTACTGCCTCCCAGGTGAGACTGATATAGCCCTTGCACATTTGAAGAGAACTTTGCCTGCATTAAAACATTTGATCCTCAACACACTGCTTTGAGATAACACCTACATATGCAGAAGCTAAATCTTGGATTCAGTGCCTGCTTCCAGGTAGGCATCAAACATAGAATTTGAACCCAGATCATACTAGATTTCAAGTCACAGACCCTTATCATATCTCACCCCTCACCTTATTTATTTTTCTTATTTAAGTCTAAATATCCTTGGTTCCTGAAAAGTCACTGTATGTTACCAACTTGCAGTCCTTCACTGTCTGAGGTCCTTGAAGCAGAAGACCAGTATTCTTGGGCCCTTCCAAGCTGTAATGGCTTCAGAAAAGTGTGGTGACAGACTCTTGGAGTGTCTGTGACCCAAGGGCAAGCCTTGTTAAGATCAGAGAAGCCCATGGCCATGTTGGCAGCAGCATTGATTGATTTTTCCTATAATTCCTTTCAAAGACAATCTGCTGAGTTTTGAAAAGGTTTTGATGGGTGTCAGTGGGGGAAAGACCTAATAAATTAACAATAATTTCATAAGTACCTGCTAGGTGCCGGGTACTTTGGTAGGTGATGTAGATTAAGAAACAAAACTAAAACTGGCCCTGCCCTCTGGGAGCTTACATTCTACCCCCTCCAATGAACTTGCAATGGTTCAAGTGTTGACCTCCAAGTCTTTCTCCCTTATTCAATTCTGAGTTGTTCTTCGTCATATATTCCTAGTCCAACATGCTGCCTTGAATGTGGCAGCCACTTCAGAGCCTGAAATATACTGCCTCTTCCTCTGAAGCTTTTGGAATTCCCAGTTTTCATCAAAGCTCAGCTTCAGGGGTCAGTCTCTTACTGGAAGCCTTCCAGATCCTTCCCAGGTGCTGGGCTCCCTTCAAATCACTTAGAATTTCCTTTGTATGTATTCTATACATACATATTTATGCACAGATCATTTCCTTCCAAAGTCAGCTCCTCAAAGGAAGGAATTGTTTGGTGTTTGTGACTGTCTGCTCAGCTCCTAGCACAGGACATGGGATACAGTTGGATGATACCATGTTTGTTGGGCTGAGCTGAACTGAATTCAATGGAATTGGATCACACTGAATTGAGTGGACTCCATTGGCATTGATGTTTCCCATTGATAGAATGTCATCTGATGACACTACAGACAAGAAATAGCCTGAAAGGCAATGGAAGCTTGCAACTCAAACTAATTCTTTTTCAGTTTGCCAAGAAATATGGAAATGTTTTCTGCATGCATGTGGGCAGTTTAACTTATATGACAGTAACTGGATTGCCGCTGATCAAAGAGGTCCTGGTCAATCAAGACCAGACGTTTATTGACCGTCCCAAAGTTCCTGTCCACTTCCGTGTCTTTAAAACACTTGGTGAGTTCTTTGAATTATGGTAGTTTTCATCTCTAGGATTCTTTCAAAGATATCTTTGACTCTTGTCCTTCATCATTCCCAAGGGATTCCAACCTATTACAGAGGTCTTGTGGCTAGAAGAAATATGATAGAAAAAAATAAGCTATTGACGTTTCCTTCCTTCCCATCTGGAAGTAGGGGGAGAGGAATAGGATTGAGGGGGAGGTCAATGAAGATGGTGAAGGGATTCAAATTCATCCCATAGGAGAATCAGTTGAAGGCGCTTGTAGTATTTAACTTAAAGGACAAGAAGACTCAATTGGGAAGTATAGAGAGGCATGATGACCGTCTTCAAGTGTTTGAAGGCCTGTTAGCAGAAAAGGCTTTAACTTGTTCCTGGCTCTAGAGCCAGCAGCAAAGGGTAAGAGTTTCAGAGGGTTACAATTTGACTCGATGCTTGGAAAAACCCACTAACTAGCAATGCTGTCCAAAAATTAAATAGTTTTCCTTCAGAGGTGGTAGATTCCTCCTCGTTGGCAGTCTTCAAGAAAAAGTTGTTCAATATATTTGTTGTTGTTATTTGCTAGGTACAAGTTGGACTGGATGACCTCTGAGATGCCTTTGGACTCTAAAACTCTATGGGTTTATGATTCTGCCTTTTGTCCCTTTGACCCACATAATGGTACAGGTCCCAGCAGAGTCACTTGCATCTGGAGGCATTCAAAAAATCAAAGTCCCAGGTCAAAGCCTTTTGTTTTATATTTATTTGTTTAAGACTTTTAAAATTTATATTATTTTTAATTTATGGAATAAAGCAAGCATTACTGGAACACAGTATGATAAAAAGATCATTACCCATGAAACTGCAAATCTACTAGGCACAACTTAATATTCTTTTCAGATATACAAACAAATTATTATGGAAATTTCTTTTTTTTTCCTTTTTTTCTTCTCCCCCCTCCCTACAGATGGCTACCATTAGACAAAATAGTTGGGTTTATATATTATACATATATATGTATATATGATTATTTTATACATACTTATATTTATCTTCTCCCCCCCACCATGGGTGCAGATATCAGATTTTTATGACCTTTATAGTTAATTTGGGTATTTATAATAGAAAAAAAAATCACAGTCATTCTTAAAACAATATTGCTATTAGAATATACAACATTCTCTTGGTTATGCTAATTTCACTCTTCATTATTTAATGCAAGCTTTTCCATGTTTCTCTAAGATCATTGATTTCATCATTTCTTATAGCACAGCAGTATTACATCACAATCATATATGACAATTTGTTCAGTCAATTGATAGGCTTCACTGCAATTTCCAGTTCTTTGCGATCTCAAAGAGAGTCAATATAAATATTTTATTTTTTTTTCTTTTACCAAGTGAAATTTTAATATTAATCTTTTAACATGGCAAGTAAGCAAATGACAGAATGGCAAACATTCACTTTAAATAATTAGCTATGACTCCTCTATGTCTTAACTTCAGTGTTCAGAAGCATGTTCCTCCTCATTCTTTGGAGCAGTCAGGAAATATTCCACTCCGACAGCTAATAAAAACTCTCCAAAACCCCATTTGAACACTCTTGACAAAGCAGCCCATAAAGTAGGAGGTTTTCCAAAATGACCCATGTATCGCCAAGCTTCATTGTGGCCCCATGGATCCAACTTAGCCAACCTTTCCTGGATTCGTTGTAGTGGTGTTCCTTCTATCTTCCACTGTTTGTAATCAGGGAGTTCAATTTTTCCATGACCATGTCCATGCTCATGCTAATGTCCATGTGCCATGCCTGACAGGAATCTTGACCTCCCAGGGACACTGGAATCTCAGCACCGCCCCTGCCCTCCCAGCCAGAGGCAGGCAATATAAATATTTTAGAACATGTAAGTTCTTTTCCCTAATCACCTTTGGAAATATGCCTAGTGGAGGTATTGCTGGGTCAAAGGGTATAGGTAATTTAGTAACTCTTTTGGTATAATTCCAGATTGCCCTCCAGAATAATTGAATCAGTTCACAATTCCACTGATAAGGTAGTAGTGTCTGAATTTTTCCACATCCCCTCCAATATCTGTCACTCTCTCCTTTAATCATTTTGGTCAATCTGATAGGTATAAAATGGTATCTCAAGATTGTTTTAATCTACATTTCTCTAATCAAAAATGATGTAGAGAGCATATTTTCACATAACTATAAATTGTTCTGATTTCTTCATTGGAAAACTGCCTCTTCACATCCTTTGAACATTTGTCAGTTTGGGGATGACTCATATCCTTTTAGATTTGATAAAGTTCTTCCTAAATTTTAGACATGAGATTTTTTTTTTATCTGATAAGCTGTCTATAAAATTTTTCCCCACCTCATTTTCTGCTTTCCTTCTGATTTTGGTTACATTAGTTTTTAATTGTATTAACATTTTTAACTTAATGTAATAAAAATTATCCATTTTCACCTAATTTTTCTCTATATCTTTTGTTCATAAATTGTTTCCCTCTACCTAAGTCTGATAAGTAATAGCTTCTATGTTCTTCTAATTTTCTTCTAAAATGTCATGTATCAATTTTGACTTTATCTTGGTAAATGGTGTGAGATACTGGTCCATGCCCAGTTTCTGCCACATTGCTTTCTAGTTTTCCCAACTTTATTTTATTTTATTTTTTACCAAATAAAGAATTCTTATCCCCAAATCTTAAGTCTCTATACTTGTTAATGCAAAGTTATGTTTGTGCTACTGTGGATTATATGTCTACTCAATTCCATTGATCTGTCATTCTATTACTAAGCTAGTATCAGATAGTTTTTTATTATTACTGCCTTACAATACTATTTAAGATCTGGGACAGCTAAATCTCCTTCCTTCATACTTTTTTTTATAATTCCTTAGATAGTCTTGACTTTTTGATTTTCCAAGTGATTTTTAATTTTTTTAAATTCTAATAATTCTCTAGTTCTATGTAATAAGAAACAACTTTGTCTAATAATGTTGCCTAATATCTAATTCTAATTATATAATTTTTCTAATTCTCATTTTCTAATACAAAAAAATAGTTTTGGTAATTTAATTGGGCTGGTGTTGAAAATGTAAATTATTTGGGATAAAATTTTCATTTTTATTATATTGGCCCTGCCTACCTTTGAACAATTCATAACTCTCCAATTATTGAAATATAATTTTATCTAAAATTTTAAATATATATTTCCTGTGTTGTTGTTATTTGGGAGGATGGGGACAGGTAGTTCCCAGGTATTTTATGTCATCTAGAGCTATTTTAAATGGGGTATATTTTCGGTACTATCTTTTCTTATAGTTTTGTTTGTAATGTCTAGGAATGCTGATGATTTATGTGGATTTACTTTATATCTTGCTATGTTCCTAAAATTATTCATTGTTTTGCCTAACTTTTTTAGTTGAGTCTTTGGGATTTTCCAAATATATCATCATATTGTTTGCAAAAAGGGAGAATTTTGTAATCTCATTCCTTATTCTGATTCCTTCAATTTCCTTTTCTTGTCTTACAACTATTGCTAGGATATCCTATACAATACTGAATAATATTCATTACAGTGGGCATTCTTGTTTCACACCTGATCTTACTGGGAAGGCTGTTAATTTACCCCCCTTACAACTAATGCTTGCTGATGGTTTTAGATAAAGGCTTTTTTAAATCAGTTTAAGGAAAAATTCATTTATACCAATATGTTCGTGTTTCTTTTTTTTTTAATAGAAATGACTGTTATCGTTTATCAAAAGCATTTTCTTCATCTATTCACATAATCATATGATTTCTTAAAACCTTTGTTGTTGATGTAATCAATGTTAATAGTTTTCCTTATGTTATACCATTCCTGCATTCCTGGTATAAATCTCCCTTGATCATCTTTGTAATATATTGTTGCAATCTTTTAGTTAGAATTTACTTAGGATTTTTTCATCCTTATTCATTAATGAATTCATCTATAATTTTCTTTTTCTGATTTTACATCTCCTGGTTTAGGTGTTAGTGTCATATTTCATAAAAGGAGTTTGGTAAAATCCTTCCTTTGCTTATCATTCCAAATAATTCATTTAATATTAGAAATAGTAGATCTTTAAATGCATGATAGACAAAGCATTGGTCTCACTGAATGAAGCTTCTTTCCTCTCAACACAGAGTCACACCACGCAGAAGAGGGTGTTGACTCATACAGGAATATGAACGCCATCAGGAAAACTGAATGTTACATCAAAGGTTTCAGTCTTATTCTCTTGGAAGAGTCAAATCCAGCGGTGGGAAACTTGCAGCCTCAAGGCCACAAGTGCTTTTCTAGGTCCTTGGGTGTGATATTTTGATTGAGTCCAAGTTTTACAGAACAAATACTTTCACTAAGGAGATATTTTAGTGAAGTTTGAATTCAAAAGAGCCCACTTGAGGACCTAGAGGGTCACATGTGGGTTTGAAGCCACAGGTTCCCCTGGTCAAGTCTATAGGGAAGCTTCATTGCCTTTTCAGGGAAAAAAATGTTTCCATTTCATGAAAGGAACTTTCCAATTTAATAGATATTACTCCATAATTTCTTGCCCTTTGGTGGCAAAATTCTAAACATCTTTCCATGCTCCCTCCAGCACTTAATGGTCTTAGTGCAGTTGCTAGACAGCCATGACCACAAGGATAAGAGAAGCCTGGAATGAGCTGAACCAGAAGAGGGTGAAAAAACTGGGCATATGTTCACACACACACACACACACAGCTTGCAATGTTATAGTCCCCTGCAGTCCATGGGCAGTGGTAATGTCAGAAATAGTCCTCAGTGAGAGATAATGGAGATAGTAAGAGCCCCACCTCCCAGGGCTGTTGTGAGGCTCCAAGGAGATAACATTTGTAAAATGCTTAGCGTTGTGCCTAGTGAACCGCTGGTGCTTATTCCCTTTCTTTATCCAGTTAGAGGACTCTGTGGAAGGACCTCACTCTTTTTCTCCTGTGGGATCTAGGTAGTTATAGAGAAAAAGTTTGATTTCTTCCATCATAAACAACATATCTCTACACAATTCCATTCTTCAGCACCTTACAAAAACTCTATCCCTTCGTCCCCAAGTTCTTTGTAGCAAAGATACTTCCTGGGAAAGGAGTATTAAAAGAATCGTGCCCCCCCCCTTTCTTGGGTAGGGAGAAGAGGGGTTAGCTGTTTAATACTGTACTGTTAACAAGGTGGAGGGGCCTTATCAGTTCCAGATGACATTGAGCAAAGGGGAGACAATGAGCCTGCTTGTGGTACATGCAAAGGCCAAGGCATCATTGCCCTCCCTTGACCATGACATTGATGAAGTCAGCAAAGGCCTCATGAGATGGCTTGGGCTGCTCAAAGTGGTTCTGGCCAACCGGATCAGATTTGGCCTTCTCCCCTGTCCGTAGCTGACTCCTCAAAGCAGAAGCTCAGTTAGTAGTCAGTCATCTCTGACTGAGAAAATGAGAAGCCCAAACTTATATACCCCAAATTGCATGACCTGGTTATAGACTCTGCAGGCCTCTGTGCCTTGGCATCTCCCTCTGCTTTGTCTTTAGGACTTCCAGGTCTCACATGTGCCCTATAGTAGGACTTTAAGTATTATTTCCCTGATCAGTGTGCAAGTTCCTTTGGAGCAGGGACTGTCTAACCCCTACTATTTGTATACCCAGCAAAATGTTTGGCACAAAGTAGAAATTTTTGAAGTGCTTGTTCAATTGAATTTCCTTTCTGGTAGAGGGAGTAAACACACTGAAATTACAGATCTTTTGAAGTATTGATACAAATTATTTTTATTACTATTTAGGTTTAATTGCCTCCAATGGCCAAGAGTGGAGACAGCAAAGAAGATTTGCCTTAATGACCCTAAGGAACTTTGGTTTGGGAAAGAAGACCCTGGAAGATCGGATCCGGGAGGAGGCCAGGTATCTCATTGAGGCTATCAGGGAAGAAAAAGGTGAGCACTGCTCAGGCAGAGGTATTTTCAATGGCTTCTGGTTGTCCTTTTGTCCAAATGATCATCGGAGGGAATCTGTCACTGTGGATTGGGGAAGTAGGGGAAGAGAGGTCGTCCCCAGACTAAAGACAGGCAAAATGTCCCCCTCAATCACCAGGGAATGTTTTCAGAGACCCAACATTATTCTCAAGGAAGAAATGAGGCAGGGGATCCTGGGGATTTAAAGAAAGGAAAAAGAGATTCTTGCCCTCAAGGAGGTCCTAGTCTAAGGAGGGAGGCAACATGCAAACAACTATGTTCAAACACAATACAAACAGGAGAAACTGGAAATAATCAACAGCAAGAAGGCACTAGAATGAAGGTCACCCAGCTAGAAAATGCTTGAGGTTATCTGGGTCTTCCTGCCTCCAGGTCCAGTACCTTATATCTACCATATATCTTATACTGGGTCTCTTCCTCTTTCACCTTCTCATGTCTTTCCTTTTCATCCCAGTGTTCCCAGTCATCATTTCAGCTCTACTGCTACATGCATGCAAGTAACACACAGGTTTATGTAGTCATGGGTATTGGTATTTGTACACAGATGGCATACCTCTGTGCACCTATTCACATGATATGTCAGATATAGAATCATAGATAGAGGCTAGAAGGGCCCTCAAGGGTCATCTAGTCCAACCCCTGCATTTTACTGCTGAGCACATGGAGGCACAGATAAATAATTTTCCCAAAGCCACATAAGTAAACAATGATGAAACAAAATATGCCAACTCAATTCCATGTCTGGACTGAAACATTACAAATTGAACTCAGTCATTTCTTTTTTCTCTCATGCATTTAAGCAGTAGCTGGTTTTGAACAATAATAAAGCAGATGTGCTGGTGGGCTGGAAGGGAGAGGGCAAGGAAAGATGGTTTAAGAGAAAAAGGTAAAAAGCTGTACTTTTTCTGAGTTAAATGAAGAGTAGACTGTCCCCTTTCTCTTCTGGTCAACAGGACAGCCCTTTGACCCCCACCTTCAGATCAACAATGCTGTTTCCAATATCATCTGCTCCATAACTTTTGGGCATCGCTTTGAGTACCATGATTCTCCTTTTCGGGAGCTACTGAAGAGTTTGGATACTGTCACGGTGCTTGAAGCAGGGTGGGAGTGTCAGGTAATACCATCCATTCCTGGGCAGGGCTGCCTCAGCCTAACCTGGGCCATGTACTTCCTACCTGGGAAAAGAAACAACATGTCTGTGGGAGGAAGACAGGATCTGATTCAGCTTGTGCATGAGTTTCTCTACACAGTAAAAGGGATTCAAAAGGGGAGAGGAAAGAAACAAGACTTTTATAAACAGTGACATGAAAAACCTGCTTGAGAGACCCAATGTATTCCAGATCCATGAATAATGGGAAACACATTTTTGTACAGTTTTAAGTTTTTCTAAGATATTCACCAAGATTGTTGACTTACAAACATTTATTAAGCACATACTATGTGCCAAGTACTGTGCTCGGAGATGGGGACACAAGGACAAAAATGACAGCCCCTGATCTTGGGTGTTTATATTCTGTTGGAGGAGACAACATGCCCTCAAGTAAGTGCATATTCAAACAAAAATTAAAAATAGGAAAAGTTTGGGTATTGGTTGCATTAGAAGCCAGGAGGACCAGGAAAGGCTTCGTGGAGAAGCTGTATCTTAAGCAGAGTTTGAGAGAAACCAGGAATTTTATCCTCATCTTTTCAGAGGAGGCAGAAGAGAGGGAGAGAGACAGAGAGAGAGACAGAGAGAGAGACAGAGAGAGAGAGAGACAGAGAGAGAGAGAGAGAGAGAGACAGAGAGAGAGACAGAGAGACAGAGACAGAGACAGAGAGAGAGAGACAGAGAGAGACAGAGAGACAGAGACAGAAAGAGAAGGTGGAGAGGAAGGGAGGTAGGTTTATAGACAGAGAAAAGAGACATAGACAGACAGCTAGAGAAACAAATTGAGAAACATAGATAGAAGGGACACAATAAAAGTTCCAATGATTCAAGTGCTTACATTTAAGATTTTTAAACAGCTTTATATTTAATATCTCCCACATCAGTGCGTCTGTACTGTCTATCTCTCATGCCTGGAATGCTCCCCCTTCCCACCTTCACCTCTTGGTTTCCTTCAAGAAGCAGCTCAGATTTCACCTTCTACTGCATGATGTCTTTCCCTGAGTCTCCAGCCTCTAGTGCCTCCTCTATCAGATTACCTTGCAATGGGGGTGTAGAGTGTCTTCAGGGAAGCCTAGTAACTTTGGTGTGAGGCTCCTGAACCCTTTCCAGGGCTGCTTTCTACCTTTGGTGGCCACCAGTTCCACCTAAGTCTCACCTGAGGCTCCCAGAAGCTGTAGCATATACAGTGAGCATACCCAGTGAAGCATTGCAGCACATGGGCTAAACCAGGGTGAGGGTTACTGAGGGTTCTCCAGCCCATTGGTGAATTAGAGGGTGTCTACCCCAAGCATGTGAAGACTCCCTGTGGTGGAATGGAGAGGTGACAACATTCTGTTCCAATGGCCAAGAAGGTGACTGAAGCTGGTAATGTGGAGTGCTTAGAGCTTGGGTAAACATTGAAGATGCCTGCCTTCACTGCATCTAGAGCTATCACCAGTCATCTTGAGCCTGTCCTGCCCTTGGGCTGTGAGGATTCTGAAATCGAGAGTGAGGCTGATGACCTTGTGCAAGTCATCACCTGTACCTTTTTGCCATTTTTACTTATCTCAGAGTCCTATGGTGAAAGGCAAATGATGAAGCAACAGGTGCAGATACACTGGGAGCTGTCATCACAACCCTTCACACAAGTGGCC
Organism: Petaurus breviceps papuanus; assembly: GCF_028583685.1. Classification (NCBI taxonomy): domain Eukaryota; kingdom Metazoa; phylum Chordata; class Mammalia; order Diprotodontia; family Petauridae; genus Petaurus; species Petaurus breviceps. The sequence goes on from NW_027185850.1 coordinate 15,627,462, forward strand.
CAAGTCATGGGTTGTTTTCTCACTGGAAGCAGCAGTGGGATGCGACATCCCTCTGAGCATCTGAGCAGCCTTTCAAGGATCACACTGCTAACCTCCGAGTGTGGAGAAAGGAGCAGAAGATACTCTAAATCTGCCTTCTTTCCTAACCTTGGCCTGATCAACATGAAAGACAGGGACCCCACCCTGTGGTGGAAACAAAAATAATGTACAAAAAGGTCTGCAAAGATGCTTCCACTTACCATCAATAATTGGATCTGCACACATTTACAGACAATACAAAGTCCAGTAGATGTAAAACATGAACAGCTCTTCTTGTGAGACAACTCAGAGGGCATTGCACCCAAATAGCAGTTCTGTGTGAAACAAGGCTGGCAAATGAAGACCAGCTTACTGAAGATGGAACTGGATATATATTTTTCTGGAGTGGCCACAGTGAAGGAAGGTGCTATGAAGCTGCCATAGGCTTTGCAATCAAAACTAATCTAATCAACGAACTTGTATTTCTACCAAAAGGAGTGAATGACAGGCTTATGACAATCTGTCACCAGTGCTTATGTTCCCACCCTGATGAAGTTAAAGAAAATTTTTATGACGAGTTGGAAACCCTTATTATCAGTGTGCCAAAAGAGGGCAAGTGCATAATTCTGGGCAACTTTAATAGCAGAGTAGGCACAGATTACCAAACATGACAAGGAGTCCTTGGGAGTAATGGAGTTGGAAACAGCAACAGCAATGGTCACTTACTACTGAAGACTTAAGCATCTCGTGACCTCATCACCAACACTGTCGTCTATTTACCTAAACACAGTAAAACTTCATGGATACACCCTCATAACAAACAGTGGAATTAAATAGACTATGTGATTGTAAGGAGAAGAGATTGACAGGATGTGAGAGTAATGAAGGCAATGTGTGGTACAAAGTGCTGGACTGATCATAGACCTATCCTCTCCAAGCTAAATATTCATATTCAATGAAAGCAGCAGCCCCAAGGCAAAGTGACTACCAGAAGAAGTAAAGTCAATACATTAGAGCATTTCTCCAAGTGTGAACAGTTTGTTGCCAACTTGAAGGAAAAGTGGAGTCGACACAAAGTTGGTAACAGTGGAGCAGGAAAGGAATGGGCAGCCATCAGAGATTTGTTGTACAACACTGTATTTGCTCATTCGGTCAGAAAACTCACAAATATCAAGACTGATTTGATGAAAATGATAGGCAAATTCATGAGCTGCTAAATGAAAAAAAAGAGAACCTCACAGGGTTTACCAGAAGGATAATTCATTCATCTCTAAGAAGGTAACATTTAACTCCACCAAAGTAAAGAACAACAAAGCTTAGAGAGATGCAGGATTCTTTTCCCTGTAAAAAGGCATATGGAATTAACAAGCCATACCCTGAAAACTATTTATGGGCCAAAGACCTATCAGGCACCTCAACTACTCAGTACTGATGGAACCACATTGATTAGTGATGAGATCCTAGAATGATGGACTGAACACTTCCATAGCGTTCTCAACAGGCTGTCATCAATCAATGCTGAAGCCACTGACTAATTACCTCAGACTGAAGTCAATCCCTTCCTAGCTGAAATTCCAACTGAAGAAATTTTGAATGCCATTAAGTTATTTTCATGTGGCAAAGAACTTGGTGTTGATTCTATTCAAGCTGAGATTTACAAGATGTGTGGTTGCTGGGGGTGGGGGCGGGGTACATTGTTCACAGAAAATCTGACTGAAACGCTCTGGGTTATATGGCAAGAGGAGGTTTTCCCCCAGAAGTTCAAGGACATCTCCATTGTCTATATCTATAAAAGTAAAGGAAATAGATTGTCCTGTGATAATTCCTGGGGCTTCTCTCTCTTAGGTCATTGCTGGAAAGAATCATGACAGAGTCCTTAATAGGCTGATCCTCTCACAAGGAAGATGGTTATCTATTTCAGAGCCTGTGTGACTTCAGAAAAGTCCAAGGAACAGTCCATATGGTGTTTGCTGCCCAACAACTCCAAGAAAAATTCCAGGAGCAGAACAGAGGTCTGCACATAATGTGTGAGGATCTGACCAAAGTCTTTGATATTGTTAGTCATGTGGGTTTATTGAAAATTATGTCAGAATTTGGTTGCCTGGAGAAGTTAATCAGTATTGCATGTCAGTTTCCCAATGTCGTACTGGTCTGGATTCTGGATAATGGGTGCTGCTCTCGTGCTTCCCCAGTCACCAATGGATTGAAACAAGGCTGTGTGCTTGCCCCCATACTTTTTAGAATTATGGTTTCAGTCATGTTGTCTAATGCCTTCCATGAGGACAAACACAGCATCCAAGTCAGTTACCATACAGATGGTCAATTATTCAAGTTGAAAAGGTTATCAGCCAAGACTAAAGTGGAGAGAATGTTATTGCATGAATTTTGATTGGCAGATGATTGTGCACTCAATGTGGCTTCTGAAGGTGAGATTCAATAAAGTATGGACAGACTCACTGCTGCATGTGCCAATGTTGCTCTAACAATTAAAACCAAGAAAGTCCACGTACTCAATCATCCAGCACCACACCATTCCTATGTGGACACATTGCTTACAGCAAAAGGAGAAGCTTTGAATACTGTGAATGAAGTCACTTACCTTGCAGTGTACTTTCTATGGATGCACATATTGATAATGAGGTTGATCCAGCTTTTCCAGAGCTTGCTCAGTGTTTGGGAGGCTCCAAAGGAAAGTGTGGGAGATAAGAAGTGTTAGAATGACTACTAAACTGAAGGTCTATAAAGCTGCTGTGCTTACCTCTTTGTTGTATGCCTATGAACCCTGGACAGTACAAAAACATCATGCCAGGAATTGGAATAAGTTCCATTTAAATTGTCTTAGGAAGATTCTGAAGACCTGGATGGAGAAGATACCAGATACCAAGGTCTTTTTTTAACTAAACTGCCAAGCATTCATACTCTACTATAGAGAGCACAACTCTTGATGGACTGGCCATGTTGTTCAAATGACAAACATATGCTTACCCAAAAGATTATTTTATGGAGAAATCACACAGGGAAAGCACTCACATGGTAGTCAGAAGAAGTGATACAAAGGCCCTCTCAAGGTCTATCTTAAGAACTCTGGAACTGATTATGTGACATGGGAGGCACAGGTACAGGACTGCTCAGCATGGATGCTCTCATTGGAGAAGGTGTCATGCCCTATGAGCAAAGCAGAAAGGAAGTAGCTCAAAAGAAACATGAGGTGAACAAATTTAGAGAATCCACCCCAGGTGTTCACATGGACTATTTGTACCTGCGCTGTGGTGGAACATTCCGAGTTGATATCGGTCTCATAAGTCAGAAGTAGGCACCCTATGACTTGACTCTAACATAATGACATCATTTTGGTTCTCTTCAAGAAAAAAGGGCAGCAAAGAACCAATTTTCAACCACTCTTCTTATATCTTGCATGTACCCAATTATTTCCATGGTGTCTCTCCCATTACATGTGAGCCACTTGAGGACAGGGACTACATTTTCTCCCTTCCTTTGTATACACATCACTTAGCCAGTTCTTGGCAAATAATGCTTAATAAATGCTTGTTGATGGAATAATTTATTTAGATCCTCCCAATGACCCATTGAGAGAATTGCTATTATTATCATTCCCATTTTACAGATAAGGAAACTGAGGCTGAGAGAAGTCAATTGCTTGTCCCATAGCTAATAAGTGCCTGAGGCAAAATTCCATCTCAGGTCTGCCTGAGTCTTACTCCATCACATCACCTACTCTGCCTCCTAGTACAGTAAGTGGGCCTCACCAAAGGAGTCACTGGCTCATGGTTTTACTTAACTCCTCTGGATTCTGACAATGGAATCAATTGATAAAAAAGGGTGAATAACACTAGGTCTCATTTCCTTAAGAGGAACAAAACAGAAATTCAGGAGAAAGGAATGCTGTGGGGCCAACAGGGAAATACCAGCCCAAATACTAGCAATTTCCCTAGAAAGAATCTCTCCTCTCCTTTTCTGCAGTTCATGAGGCTACCTAAATTTGTGTCATGTTAGAAGAGTTATTTTGATGCATCAGGATGTGGCCAAGGGGCTGATGTATGAGACAAAGATGGTTGGATTCCAGCCTGGATGTTAGGAGGATAACTGTATGGGAAGATAAACAATGGATAGGGAGGGTAGATTTCAGGAATGGAATTAAAGACGTGGAATTAGGGTACATTCCATGACATACAAAAAGGTCAAAAACCCTGGCCTGACTTAGGATGAGGAAGATGAAGAGATAGGGCATCATAACAGGAACTGAGAATTATCATTCTACCACTTTTTATATTATTTAGCTCTACAATATGTTTCCTTGGATAATGAAATTCCTGCCAGGAAATCATCAGAAGTTCTTTAAAGAGTGGAAGAAGCTAGAGTCTTTTGTAGAATGTGTGATCAGACAACACAAGGAAGACCTGAACCCAGAGGAGACATTGGACTTCATTGATGCTTACCTTAAGGAACTCTCCAAGGTAATATGGATAGTGGGCATTGTGTATTTAAAACAAAAAAAAAAATGCAGAGTTGTGGGGATAAGTGTATTAAAATGCTTCAACCTTTGCATCTCCCTCATAATGTAAATATCTTTCTTCAATGACAACCTAGGGAGGTAAAAAGAGTAAGTAATGGAGCTTGCCAGTGGAGAGTTCATAATTTTTACTTAGAAGTGGAAAGGACTATATAGCTCATTGAGGTCAATCCCCTGATTTCAAAGTGGAAACTAAAGCATAGAGAGGTTAATTTATTTGCTTCAGGTGCAGAGCTGTTAGAAATCTGAGGCTGGATTTAAACCCAGCTTTTTCTTTCTCTAAGTCCAACGTCCTTTTCATTAGAAGCTCCTCTGATTGAAATTAAGTCTTGACCCTGCTATTCATCTCTATGAATTCATCTCTTTGCACCTCACTTTCCTTATCTGTAACATTAAGATATTCTACATACCTCCTTAAATATCCACAATTATTGCATGTTCTTTGTAAACATCACAACACTGTAAGATTAAGTTAAATTATCAATCTTATACATGCAATAAAAATATAATCACTTTTGGAAATTTGTGCAACAGTCAAACATGTGAGCATCATTGCTCATTGTCATTCCTGAATAATGTCAAATGGTCACAAACCCAAAAAGAAATCTTGGAAGACAATGAAAGGAATGCAAAACTCATATAAGAGAGAATGAGGAAAAAAATAGAAAGAAATCATTCCATGAAAATTATAAAAAGAAAGTTAATTCACTAGAAAAGAAGATACAAAACTTAAGGAATAAAATAATTTCTTAAAAACTAGAATTGGCAAGTGAAATTTAATGATAGTATAAGACACTAAGATAAAATAAAACTAGAAAAAAAACCAGAAGAGAATCTGAAATATCTCATTAGAAAAACAACTGATCTGGAGAACAGATCGAGGACAGACAATATAAGAAGTGTTAGTCTACCTTACTCTTATGATCAGAAAAATATCTTCCTGCAATATAACTGGAAATTATTAACAACAACTACCTTGAAGTTCTAGAACAAGAAGAGAAAGTAGAAATAGAAAGAATCTACTGATCACCATCTGAAAGAAATCCCAAGGAGAAAACTTACAAGACTGGTATAACTGAGGTTCTAAATTTTCCCATTAAAGCAAGCAACAAGAAAAAAAATATTGTAGAAAAACAATCAGAATTTCACAAGAACTAGTAGATTATATACTAAAGGACCATAAGTCTTTGAACATTGTATTTCAAAGAGAAAAGGAGCTGAAGGTACATCCCAAAATAACTTATCCAACAAAGTTGAGTGTATTAATGAATGAAAAAAAAATAGATATTTGATGAACTGAAAAATTTTCACGTATTTGTAACAAAAAGACCAGTGTACAATAGAAAATTTTATATAAAAGATTCAGAAAAAAGCATAAGTAAACCATTAAAGACTCTGATTAAGGTCAAAATGTTTACTGATGACGTGAAAATGTTATTTATATTAGTAGTTTTTTTTGTTTTTATTATTAGTAATAGTATTCTTAAAACTCTTATCATTACTGAAAAACTGTGGAAGAAAAGTTGGGACTGAATTGTATATAATGAGGTGATTCTAAAAAACAAAATTTGTTGGGAAAATGGTGAAAGAAGAAAGTATCTCGTCCAAATGGGGCGTGAAAGAAAGAATGAATAGAGAGAAAATGGGTTGGGGTGGAGGGCTGGTAATATTGGAAATTTACTCTCACCTGGATTGCAGAGGAAAGAATATATATATATATATATCTGAAGGCATTTTGAAGTCCTAGGAAGTTTTAGAGAGGTGAGAAAATTAGGCATTAAATTGAGGAAAAGATTTTTAGAATAGTGTATAGATTAAATTTAGGAGGATCAGGTGAATAGATTAAGGAGGGACTTTTAGAGGGGTGGCTAAAATAATAAATGAGAGGGTAACGGAAGAAGATAAGGTGACAGGGATAGGATGAAAAGAGAGACTGAGAAGGAAAATAGTAAAAATAAGATGGAGGGAAACTCACAATTTCAATATAATATAAAATATAAATTTGAATGTGAATTAGGAAAAATAATGATAATACTAATTTGGAAAAAAAAAAAACAACAAAAGTTCGCGAATAGCAAAGGAAATAATAACGGTGTGTGGAAAGGATGTTTAGCAGCACCAGATCTCAAAGTATACTGTGAAGCATCAGGAATCAAAAATATATGTACTGACTAAGAAATAGAGGGCTTAACCAGTGGGATTAATTAGGTAAACAAGAGCTTCTGGGATAAGAACTCACTAACTGACAAAGACTTCTGGGAAAACTGGAAAACAGTGTGACAAACTATGTATGGGGCAGGGTGGGAAATTTATGGCCTTGAGGCCACAAAAGAGGCTTCTAGATCCTTGGGTGCCACCTTTTGACTTAGTCCAACTTTTACAGAACAATTCCTTTTATTAAGGGGATTCATTCTGTGAAGTTTGGATTCAGTCAAGGGTCCACACTTGAGGACCTAGAGGGCCACATGTGTAATTACGGTCTCAGGTACCCATTCCTGAAACATCTTGCACCATGAACAAAGATATGATTAATATGGGTGCAGGGTTTAGACAAAAATGGTGATGCCACAAGCAAATTAAGAGAGGATAGAATGGTTTACTTGTCAGATTTATAGAGGAGGGAAGAATTCATGACCAAACAAGAGATAAAGAGCATTATGAGATGGAAAATGAATGATTTTGATTATATTAAATTAAAAAGGTTTAGTACAAACAAATCCAATGCAACCAAGATTAGTAGGAAAGCAGAAAGTTGTAAAATGATTTTTGAGCGAGTATATCTGATAAAGGCCTCATTGCTAAAATATACAGACAACTGAAAAAATTGACAAGAATACACATTCTTTTTGCTTTGTGAAGGGCAATTGGGGTTAAATGACTTGCCCAAAGTCACATGGCTAGTGTGTCAAGTGTCTGAGGGCAGATTTGAACTCAGGTCCTCCTGACTGCAGGGCCAATGCTCTATTCACTGTGTCACCTAGCCACCCCACATTATTTTCTAATTGATGAATGGTCAAAAGATAAAAAGAAGTAGTTTTGAGATGAAGAAATCAAAGTTGTCTATAGTCATATGAAAAAAATGCTCTAAATCACTATTGATTAGAGAAATGTAAATTGAAACAACTCTGAAGTACCAAATCATACTTATCAGATTTGTTAATATGAAAGAAAAAGCAAATCATGAATGCTGGAGAAGATTAGGAAAAATTGGGACAATGATGCACTTTTTAATGAGGCAATTGGGGATTAAGGGACTTGCTCAGGGTCACACAGCTAGCAAGTGTCAAATAATTGAGCTTGAATTTGAACTCAAGTCCTCCTGACAAGGTTTGGGGCTCTCTCCACTGTGCCATACTAATGCATTGTTGATAGAGTTGTGAACTGATCAGTCATTCTTGAGAATAATTTGGAACTATGCCAAAAACAATATCTCTGCATACACTTTGATCTAAGCAATATCACTAGTAGGTCTATATGCCAAAGAGATCATAAAAAATAGAAAAGAACCCATGTACAAAAAATATTTATAGAAGCTCTTTGTGTGGTGGCAGAGTGGGAATTGAAAGGATGCCCTTCAGTTGTTAAATGGCTAAACATGTTGTTGTATGAGAAATGATGAGCAGGTGAATTTCAGAAAGTTCTGGAGAGACTTACCTGTGCCTATGGAAGGTGAAATGAGCATAGCTATGACATCGTACACAGTATCATCAATGCTGTGAAGTGATCAACTATGATTGGATTCACTCTTTTCAGCAATGTGATAATCCAAGACAAGTCCAAAAGACTCATGATGGAAAATACTATTCACATCCAGAGAAAAAACTGATGAAATCAAACGCAGATTGAAACATACTGTTTTCGTTTTAAAAGTTTTTCCTGTTCCATGCTTTTCTTCCTTTTGTTCTGTCTCTTCTTTCACAACATGCCTACTATGAAATCATGTTTTACATGAATGCACATATAAAATCTATGTCGAATTGCTTACCGTCTTAGTGAGGAGGGAATGGTGGGAGGTATGGAAAATTTGGAATTCAAAATCTTATATAGAAAAGATTGTTAAAAATTGTCTTTACATGTAATTAGAAAAATAGTATTTTGAAGAAGAAAAATAGGAGCTTTCATTCTTAGGAAGAGTTACTACATTTTGGGGGATTAAAGGGAAGCCCAGGATCTGCCACCATGACCTTTCTAAAGCTCCATTGAGTGTGCAGTTCCTCATGCTTGGAGGCAGCCATAATTATTCTTTTTTGGATTAACTAACTTTTGCTTTTTTATATTTTACTTTATATATATATATATATATATTTATATTTTATATTTAAGGATAACATCCATTCTAGTTTTAATGAAAAAAATTTAGTCTTCTGCACTCTGGACCTCTTCTTTGCTGGAACAGAGACAACATCGACCACTCTGAGGTGGGCACTGCTGTATATGGCCCTTTATCCGGAGATCCAAGGTACAGTGATGATGCCAAGCTATGCACCCCTGTAGAAGTCTGCCAATAAGAGGTTCCATTTATAGAGAGCTTGAAAGTTCGCCAAACACTTTGCATAAATCATCTTCTTTCAATTGTCATTGGAATAGAGCCATGATTTCCATTTTTCATAATCATGCAGACTCCTTTTTAACATTAAAATTCCTTTCAGTTCCCCATATGATGGTAATTGGTGGCTATGTGTTATGAGAATGGGAATCTGAAGATCTTCCCTACCCCCTGGCCCTTTGATAGGCTTAAGTGACTCTGAGAACCTTCCCTGATTTGAAAATATACTCTGCCCCCAATAGGCTGAATGTGGTCACATGGAACCTGTGGCAGGAGGCTTGTTTTTCAAGAATGCCTACACCTTGTTACTTTCTGATTGGGTAGTGTGTCAAGAGGGTTATTACATTCTCTGAGCCAAGGGAAGGCTATATGTACCCTGCTGTGAGATTTTGCTTTGGGACTCACTTTGGGAAGAGTCATGTGAGCTGGCCAGATGAGACTCTGGGAAGCCATTGAGCCCCCGGCGTTGAAAACCCAGATGTTGGGGCTTCCCTCTCTGGTAACTAACTAGGTATGGATGTAATGGTCAGACAGCTGGAAGCCCTGGCTGCTGATCTGTTTCTCTGTATTTTTTTTGTCTGCTTGTACCTTCTGTTTGTTTTCTCCGAAGTTTGGGGTGCTGACCTTTTCCCCCTGAACTAGGTAAATTATATATATTTAATTAAAGCAAGGTCATTAACCCATTTTGTGTTGCTTTACTTTAGAAAAGCAGATCTAAGAACCTGTGCTAGCAGCCATCCTGGGTATGCTAGGGTGCTTGCTGCTACACTATGGCACTAGAGTGAGCACAGAATTTGGAGTCAGGAAGATGTGAGTTCAAATTCTGCTTCAGGCACTCTTTTACCATGCCACCCTGAGCAAATCACATATCTTCTTTGAACCTTTGTGTCCTTCTCTGTGAAATTGGGATTATAATAGACCTTGCCTAATAGGATGTTCTGAGGATCAAAAAAGTTAAAAAAAGTGCTTTGTAAGCCTTAAAGTGTATTTAAATACCAGACATTATTTTATTATTATAAATTATTATTTTAGTTTTTTAAAACCATTTTATTGAAAAGTTGTATGTTAACAAAAAGTAAAACTTTTAAATGTGTTTGTATTCAATTAAATTTGATAAATCTCCATAGATTTCAAAATAGAAATACTTAAGTGAAGGATATGTCATGGATTCAATCTACAGAAGTTCATGAAGTCTTTAGATTTAGATTTGGAAGGTATCTCAGAGGCTATAAAATCCAAACCATCTCTTGACAAAAAAAAAAAGTGATACCAAATGACCCTCAGTCCTCTACAGTCAGTTCCTGCTTCTACAATGACCATGGCAGAATGATGAAAAATGGGTAAAAAATCACATTATTGATAAATATTAACTTAGAGATAAGCTACTCTAATATTTATCTTACTTGTAATTGCTATACATTATGTATTATATTAACATATTTTATGGTTATAAGCATAGTTATAAGCTACTTTAAATGGGTGATCTAACCATTGCCCACAAATATACTATTGTATGAATTCATGAATTCTGAAATTGCCTTATCTGATCTCCATCTATTGACATTCCACCTCTGCCTCTGTCTTCCTTGACAGCCAATCTCATGACTCCTCAGTTCCCGCCCAAATCATCACCCTTGCCCTTGCCACATTCTCCTCCTTTTTCCATCTCGACCCCTTGGTGAACCAGTTTAATCTACACTTGCCCCATTATGGTATCATCCATCTTGCCCTGTCAAGCCTCAGGCTTGTATCACTTTCACCATCACTGGCCATCACTCTCATTCATGCACTGTTAAGCGAAGGTAAGGAAAATCACAAAACCAGACTGACTGTGTCCACTATAAATTTATCTTACATAATTTCATAATTATTTCTTCAAGGCATTTCCCTAATTAACTAATTTTCCTATTCACTGCAGCAGATGTTCCAAACTTTCTCATCCTGTCTTGTGGGAGCATGGCTTCCTCTTCCCAATGCTGAGAAATTGCCCTCAAATTTTATTGCGAATCATTATATACATATGTATGATATTTTTCTCCAATTACATGTTTAAACAATATTTTTGACATTTGTAAAAGTTTGAGTTTCAAGTTCTATTCCTTCCTCCTTTCTTCTCTTTTCCTGAGATCATAAGCAATCAGATATAGCTTATACATGTAGACTCATGTAAAACATTTCCATATTAGACATTTTTACAAGAAAAAATTAAATGAAAAATGAAAGGAAGAAATAAAGTGCAAAATAGCATGCTTCAGTCTGTATTCAGACACTATCAGTTCTTTCTCTGGAAGCAGATAGTATGCTTCATCATTAGTTCTTTGGGATTGTCCTGGATCATTGCGTTGCTGAGAATAGCTGCATCATTCACCATTCTTCATCATACAACATTGCTGTTACTGTCTGCAACATTCTCCTGGTTCTGTTAACTTCACTTTGCATCAGTTCATTTTATGGCAAATCTTGAGGCCATTCCCCTTAAGCTCCCTATTCTCCCCTCCTTCTCACCTCATATGATCCAGATGCCTTCTCCCCCTACTGCAGCCTTTACCCATATCTCACATGAAGATGTGATCCTTCTCCTTGCCAGGGTCAACTCTGTTAGATGTAGAAGTGATCCCATTCCATTCCATTTTCTTTACCAGATTGTTGTCTGCCACTTTCTCCTTTATCTTGAATCACCCCCCTATCAGTTGGTTGCTTCCTTGCTAATTACAAATGTACCCATGTCCTGAAAAAAAATCATTTGATCCATCCCCACAAACTATTGTCCCATCTTGGCTCTTCTTTTTGTGACTAAACTCCTTGATAAGGCCATCTGGAAGAAATGCACCAGCTTCCTTTCATCTCACTCTTCTTAATTCTCTAGTCTACGTTCCAATTTTATAGTTCAACTGAAACCACTCTTTTCAAAATAACTAATCATCTCTTAATTGCCAAATAGAATACTCTTTTCTCAATTTCCATCCACTTAGACCACATTGCCAATCACCTTTATCTCCTTGATATTCTCTTCTCTCTAGACTCTTGTGACACTCTTTCCGAGTCCTCCACCTATCAGTCGGACCACTCCTCAGGCTCCTTGGCTGGATTTTCGTCCAGGTCACACCTGCATCCAAGTCACATAGACAGTTTTTCCAAAGGGTTCTGTTCTGGGCCTTCTTCTCTCCTCCTTCTATACCAGGGGTGGGGAATCTGTGACCTCAGGGACACATATGGCCCTCTAGGTCTTCAAATGTGACCCTTTGACTAATCCAAACTTCACAGAGAAAATCCCTTTAATAAAAGAATTTGTTTTATAAAATTGGACTCAGTCAAAAGGCTATACTCAAGGACCTAGAAGGCCACGGGCAGCCTCGAAGCCACAGGTTCTCCACCCCTGCTCTTTACAATTTCACTTGGTGATTTCACCTACTCCTGTGCATTCAATCATCATCTCTAATAATTCTCATCATTCTTGTCTATTTATCTATCCATAAGCTATCTGCTGACCTCCAGTCTCTCATCTCCACCTACCTATGGCATATCTCACAATGCATGTCCTAGAGACATGTTAAAACTTGGTATGTACAAAGCAGAACTCGATCCATGTCCCCTACACCTTCCTTCCTTCCTACCTTTCCTATTACTATAGAGGACAATAGCATCCCCCAGGCCCTCAGTCTGGAAACCTAGGAGTCATCCACAACTTTCCATTATCTCACTTCCCTCTCCATTTAATCTGTTGTCAAGACCTGCTTATTTCCCCTTTGAAATATCCCTTGAATATTTCCTCTCCTCTGACACTATTCCCACCCTGGTCCAGAACCCCATTGCCTCACACCTGTATTATTGCAACAGCCTGTGGCAGGTCTGCCTGGCTTAAGTCTCTCCCCACTCCAATCCACCCTCCTTCAATCACCAGTGAATGATTCCCCCACTCAATAAACTCCAGTGTCATACTATCACCTTTAGAATCAAATACAAAATTCTCTGTTTGGCAACTAAATCCTTTAAAAACTACCTCATCCTATATTTCCAGTCTCTTTACACCTTATTCCCTGAAACCAATTCTTTGATTCAGTGACACTGGCCTCTTGGCTGTCCCACCAACAAGACCCTCCATCTCTTGGCTCTGGCATTTTCTCTGGCTGCCCCCTTATTCCTGGAATGTTTTCTCTCCTTATCTTTGCCTCCTGACTTTCCTGGCATCCTTCAGTTACCGGATAAAAACCCACCTCCTGTGAAAAGACTTTCCCAATCTCCATTAATCTTAGTGCCTTTTCTCTGTGATTATCCCCAATTTATCCTGCAGGTGTCTTCTTTGCATGTTTCCATCATTAGACTGTGATCACCTTGAGGGCAGGGAATTTCTTTTGCCTTTCTCTTTCTTCTCAATGTATAGTATAGTTCCTGACACAGAGTAGGTGCTTAATAAATGCTTGTTGACTTGACTTGAAATACTTTGTTTCTGTCAACATGGGTCATCACAGATGCTTTGTCAGGGCTAAGCTGATGGAGGGAGCCAAATAATCTTTCTTCTAAAATTACCAGCCTATTTTTTTTCAGAACTGTCTTCTACAACTAGTTGACTTAGAGACAGGGATCATTGGACACTAAATGTAAAGCTATATAGAGAAATATAATATACATAAATAAATTTAAGGATCTTAGATCTTAGAGACAGTCTAGTCCAGTGGTAGGGAACCTCTGGCCTCAGGTGCCTTCTAGGTCTTTGGGTGTGGCCTTTTGACTGAGTCCAAGTTTTACTGAATAAATTCTTTTTCTTAAGGGGATTTGTTCTGTGAAGTTTGGATTAATCAAAGGGCTGCACTTGAAGAACTACAGTGCCACATGTGGCCTGAAGGCCCCAGTTTCCCCACCTGTGGTCTAGCCTGATCTAATCTTTTTAGAGATAGGGAAATGAGGTGCCAAGGGTTAAATGATGTGACCACGGACACTCAGATAGTGAGGGGTAAGGATGAAATCTGAATCCAGGTCTCCTGTCTCAAACTCCATCATGCTTTCCTTGGAACCATATTTCTGGATGTTTTCCCAGAAACACACTTCCTTATTTTCCATGAATCACTCAAGTTTTCTAATCAAGTCAAGCCTATTCTAGGCTATAGGGATTGGAAACTTTGGTAAAGTGTCATGCTGAACTTTCATGCAACTGCAGGTGTGGATCTTGTTCTCCTACTTGTTCAGAGAAAATTCAATGGGAGGGGAAAGAAAGCCCTGAGTTCAAATCTACCTCCATTTCTGTCTAGTTCCATTTCATCTATAAAATGCAGATAATTATTGTACTGTTTTGCCATTTTGGTGAGGATCAAATGGGATAGTACTTGCAAAATGTTTTGCAAACTTTAAAACACCCTTCATATGTGAGTTATTATTTGGGTCCCCAAAATCTCTTTTTCTTTCCAGGCAAAATACAAGCTGAGATTGACAGGGTGATTGGCCAATCAAGGCAGCCCACCATGACTGATAGGGAGAATATGCCCTACACTAATGCAGCCATTCATGAAGTTCAGAGAATGGGGAATATTCTTCCTTTCAACGTGCCTAGGGTGGCCATAGTTGATACCACAGTGGATGGATATCACGTTCCAAAGGTAAACTGCTTTTTCTGCCACGAACCTGAAGGGTCTCCATGGCTTGCCTGGAGTTTGAGGGTAGAAAAAAGTGAAACAAAAATATATGCTGTAGAACAAAGGTTTTTGGACTAATGTGCATGAATTTGGTCTTTAAAAATATATTTGGATTATTTTCATATAATTGGAATTTTTGTAAGTCTGTGCATATTATTTTGTACTTGAAAAAAATTATTCTGAGAAGAGGAGCATAAGCTTCACCATATGACTGTCAGGCTCTAATCCAGGCTGCACCTTTCAAAGAAGTCATTTTAAACCCTGGAGACTAAATGGAAATCACGATGAAAAGAGTCACTTTAACAGCTCCCAGATTCCTAGAACTCCATCACCTCCAAAGAATTGCCCTCATATCCATAAACATTTCTCAAGACCTACTATGTGCCAGGCACTGTGTGCTAAGTGCTGCTGGGCTTTAGACTTGGGTTTTCTGACCGAAGTTTCATTTATTTTTTCATTTAATGAGTTGATCACTCTGTGTAAGACTCTATGAGGAATACAGAGTCCAATAATGAACCTAGAAATAGATGCTATTTGTGTTGCATTTCAAGGTTGGCAAAGTACTTTGGAAACATCTCAGTTGGTCCTCACAACATATCTGGGATTGAGGGGCTGTTATCACATCCATTTTACAGATGAGAAAACTGAGAGAAGCAGAGGGAAGTGACTTACCCAGGATGACACATATAGTGAGTATCAGGTATAGGTATTGGATGAGTCAGGAGGAGGAAGGGCTCATGATAGGATCAAGCAATCACAGAAGAGAAGGTGATCAAGCTGAGCTTTGAAACACGGATGGATGAGATTCAGAGAGTCCAGAGAGATAAGAAGGAAGGAAACACTTTAGGGAACTGGAGTGAGTTGGGCTTGAGGGTTAAAGAAGACAATGTAAGTGTGGAGGCAGAGGACAAATTGGCATAGTGGGGAGGGTATTGAACTTGGCGTCTGGAAAATCAGGGTTCAGATACTGAGCTGTGTGACACTGGGCAAATCACTTAACCCCTTTGTGGTGTAAAATCATGGGGATGGCCTCTGGGTCCCTCCCATATCCAATACCATGATTTCATACATCCTGGGAAACAGAGATTACTCCCAAGATGTAGTTTGAAGGCCATGTTTGTTCTAGGTTCTCCAGGCCCAGAGACAGGGCCACACCTGCCCACTCATACAAACAGAATTCCAGAAGGCCTAGGCACACATACTTCACTGCCTTCTTCTCTGCCTCCATCTTTGCCTAACCCTCTGAGTTCCTCCCATGCGGACAGCTCCTTCTAAACATACCCAGGTGTGTCTTTATAGTTAGACACAAGGAAACTGGAGGTTCCAACCCAACAAGGCCCAGTGGATACTGACCTGGAACTGGAGTCAGGAAGATTTTGGTTCAAATCTACCCTCAGATGCTTTCTGTGTAACTGGACGAGTCAGTTCACCTGTCAGCCTCAGTTTCCCCATGTGTAAAAATAAGAAACTTTCTAGCTCTAATTCTATAATCCTTTATTTTAACCAACCTATAGTAAAGATTTTGATTGAACTCCCTTATCTCTAGTCCCATCAACCTTTCATGGTATCTGACATTTCTAAGCATCTTTTCTTACAGGACTTCTGAAGGAATTTATTGATTTAAGGCACATTGCTATCTGAGAAGTTTACTCATATACAGCCTAATTAATAAGTAGGCATTGGTAGGATGTGGTTCTAGATGAGGCAGAGGCCAGATACCCAATGCTACTGAGTATCAACCTTGCCCCAGAGTGGCAGCTAAGAATAAGGCAGTTTGGATTCATCTCCCCCTTTTGCCCCTACCTAGGGGACCTTGAATGAGTCTACTTTGACATTTCATAGTTTACTTATCTGTAAAACAGGAGGGACCAGATGACCTCTACAATCCCTTCCAATCCTAAATTTATGACTTTCTAAGGTGAGATTTCTTAACTGAGGTCCATGAACTCATTTTTATTTTGTTTTGTTTGTATCATGATGGTTGCATTTCCATATAATTGTTTTCCTTTGTAATCCTAGGTTTTTTATTGATTCATTTTAAAGCATGACTGAGGAGTCCAAAGGCTCTGTCAGCCTTCCAAAGAGGTCCTTGACCTCAAACATCTTGGGAGCCCCTGCCCTAAGGTGTCTTGAATTCTATAACAGGTTTGGCTACTAATAATCTGTGTGGCCTTGGATTGTTCTTGGGCCCCCTCTCCAGCCCTCAATTCCCTTTTCTGTAGAATAAGAGGGTGGGCCAGGCCCCTTCCACCTGAAAGTCTCTTAGACCCATTTCTTTTCTCTTGTTTCCAGGGGACCATACTGATGACTAACTTGACTGCCATCCACAAGGACCCCAAGGAGTGGGCCACCCCAGAAACTTTCAACCCAGAACATTTTCTGGAGAATGGACAATTTAAGAAGAGAGAGGCCTTTCTGCCTTTCTCAATAGGTGAGTCACACTCGGTAGGCGGTGGGGCCCAAGGCCAAAGGGCACCAACCATTTTAACATTGAGAATCGTTGCAGATTCTACTTCCTAAACCCCACAATCATATGATGCTGCATAGAGTCGTCACATTTATTTCTTGGGAAAATGCATCACAACAAAATTTAAAGTAGCAGACCTTTGGATAGCTTGTTAGAGCCTAAAAGACACATGGCTTCCCTTTGCAGTTTCACAGTCACCCCATGAGGTAGGTAGTATAGCTGCCCATTTTACAGATGAAGACACTAAGCCTCAGGGGAATCATGTGATCTGCCGACAGTCACAAAGTTTGAAATATCTGAGATGAAATCACCCCAGGTCCCTGCACTCCGTGCACTATGTCTCCTGGATGTCAAGGTGCAGCAGGCTCAGCTTATTTTATTCACCACCTGAAACCATTTGAAAATAACATTTATAACCCAGTCTGCAAGAGGTATGGCAGATGTCTGACCCTGGGCCATCTAAGGAGTCAGAGGGCTGGTTTGCATTTTTTTTTTTTTTTTTTTGTTGGGGGAGGGCAGGGCAATTGTGGTTAAGTGACTTGCCCAAGGTCATATGACTAGTAAGTGTTAAGTGTCTGAGGACGGATTTGAACTCAGATTCCTCTGATTCCAGAGCCGGTGCTCTATTCAGTGCACCACCTAGCCGCCCCTGGTTTGTATTCTTTAAAGAACAGCTATGCAGTTGAAATGAAGAAAGTTTTTTCCTCAGGTCCAGTTTTGCCTTATAGTTTTACAGACTCTTGCAAGGATTCTAGAATACCCACAGGCCTAGCCAGTGCCCACAAACTCTGGTACTCTCCCCCTGGGTATCCTTGGGAGACCTTACTTAAACCTCCTAGACCTCAGTTTCCTCATCTATTAAATGAAAGGGCTGGACTAGGTGGAAAATTCATTTCCTTCCAACTTGGAAGCCTTGAGCTGAGAGTTCCAGGAATTTAAAGAAAGAGGATCCAAGTGCTAGTTGTTCCTCTTCTTCACTGTGTGACCTGTGTTGCCTCAGCCCCTCTCTGGGCCCGTTATTTCAACTCTAATAAGTGAGGAGGATGGGGTTGGTGGCCTGGGAGGTCCCAACACCCTCAAATCTGCGATGTTCTGATCCTAAGAAAATGCAAAACGATTTTAGTCAGGAGAAAGCCCTTGCAACTGGAGGCAGCCTCAGAGCTAAGCCTTGAAGGAAGGTGGGGGTTCAAATGGGCAGGAGGGAGGAGAAGGTTCCGACTAGTCTGGGGAAGCGGCCTGTGCAGAGGGAGGGAGATGGGACCAACAAGGTCCGAACAAGCTCGACAGCCTCATTCATCCCTCTTGGAGGCAATATGGTCCCTTGAGGATTTCATTGGGGGATTCCTTCCTTCAGGGCTGGTTCTCCATGACTTCTGAGGCATCAAATTATTTTTATTTCCTTCACTTACAAACTTACATTTATAAAAAATATATTTTAAACATTAAAATTATTTTTAAATTAATACAGTTCAAAATTTATTAATAAATAATATTTAATTGTTCTATAGGTTTAAATTTTTAAAAATTATTAAAATATCTTTAGATTTGATTTAATATAATATATAGGTAATTTCTACGTTGTCCAAAGTGTTTATCATCCCTATGGGGGAATCTTATCATCTTCTTGTTATCCTTCACCTGAAACATTGAAAAAGGTTCCTAAGTGAGATTGTTTCATGTCTCTCCTCAAACCTATCTATCTTCCCCCCAGCTGCCACAATGATTTTTCCTAAAGTGGAGGGAGCTCTGACCCTATTCTCCCCTGCCCTCACTTCTGCTCAGTGAGCTTTGGGGGTTCCCTATTGCCTCTAGGATTAAATATAATCATTCTGTTAACCCATTATTGTTTCTATAGTACCAAATAGCCGGTTTGGTCAGCTCTTGTCATGGCACTGAGGGCCTTAGTAAACAGCCTTAGTCTCTTGACAGCTGAACTGGCCCCTTCTCCCATCTGAATTTATGTGAGCGTCCTGGGAAAGGCTCCCTGGAGAAAGGAGGGAGGACATTTCCTTCATGTCTTTGGAAAAAGAGACCAGGTGTTCAAGATTGGTTACGAAGCCTATGGGATTTGTTCAATTCTTTCTCCTTCCAAAGACTCCTCCTTCAGTCTCCTTGATTTCAAGTCAAATTGGTTATAAGAAAACACCCACTGCCCATCACAGTCTGTCCTCCTTGGTAGGAACTGCCAGAGTCAGGTGGGCACTTTCTCTTCTTCCTCAAGTCATAGAGAGCAGCTTTGAGCTCTAAGAGCCTGTGACTTGCCCAAAATCATGCAGCTAGTGAGTGTCAGAGGAAGGACCCAAGCTGGGTTTTTGAATCCAGGATCAGAGGTTTTTCTATGATGCTAATGGGAGTAGATCACTACAGTAAGGCTCAAAAGGCCCAACGTGCATTATCCCTTTCAGTCTTCATAGCACCCTAGTGGGGCACATGCCAATATTTTTGCATTTGATAGATAATAACAATATTAATTGGAGTAGTAGTAATAGTAGTAGTAATAGTAGTAGTGGTAGTAGTGGTAGTAGTAGTAGTAATAGTGGTAGTAGTGGTAGTAGTAGTAGTAGTAGTGGTAGTAGTAGTAGTAGTAGTGGTAGTAGTAGTAGTAGTGGTAGTAGTAGTTATAATAATAACTAGCACTTATATAGTCCTTTGATGTTGGCAATACATTTACATGTTTACTCTCTAAGGTCAGTGCTATGATTATCCCCATTTTACACATCATGAAACTGAGACTGAGGGCAGTTATGTGATTTGCCCAGGGCCACTCATCTAAACAGCATGGGTAGGACTTGAACTGAGGGCTTCCTGACTCCTGGTACAAATTTCTACACTGAAGCCTCTTGGCTTAAATTAGGAGAAGGGACATATTTTTGCTAAGGCTAAACAAAGCAGGATCTTAGATCGAGACCCCTTGGAGGCCACATCATCCAGCTCCATCATTTCACAAATGAGGAAACTTGGACCCACTCAAGTTAAGGGACCTTTGCAATGACACACAGCTGGGATCTGAACCCAGGCCCTCTGTTTACAGATACAGTATTTCAAGTCATCAGATGCATGGCATGGTGGAAATGGTGGCTGGCATGGAGCAAGGAAAGCTTGGGCTCAGATTCCACCTCTGACCATTATTAGCCTTGTGGCTGTGGACAAGTCACTGAATAACCTTAAGGCCCATCCCAGTGCTAGGGTCTGTACCCTGACCTACTGCCTGTGCTGAGCATTAGTGGATTCACTGCTTTCTCGTCTCCTTGCCTTTCAGGAAAGAGGGTCTGCCTGGGAGAACAGCTGGCTCGGGCCGAGCTCTTCCTTTTCTTCACTTGCCTGCTCCAGAATTTCACGTTCCGGGCTCCCCCAAACACCGAGCTGAGCCTGGACATCCGAGTTGGCTTAACCGTCTCTCCTGCCTCCTACCAAATCTGTGCCCTTCCTAGAGTTATGTAGGGCAAGCTAGGCCTGAGGGTGGTCTTCCACTAGTTGTAGTAGTAGTAGTAGTAGTGGTAGTAGTAGTAGTAGTAGATGACCTGACCCAAGGGAAGACCTGGAACTCTTTGTCTTCCAAGATTCTATAAGCTGCCCTTTGGAGCTTGGGTGGGAAAAGGGAGGGAAGTCAAGGGTGGGAGAAGAGGATAGAGAGACAAATAGGGGTGGGGAGTAGCTGTAGCCCAATCTGAACCTTCCTGCTCACAAATAAAGAAGAGGCATTAATGTCATCCAAAGGAAAGCTGGATCCAAAGAGTCCTTGCTGGATTTGGAGTCCAAGTTCCTGGGCTCAAATCCCAACCCTGCCACCTACTAACTAGGAGACCTTGGGCAAGTCACTTCAGCCTCAGTTTTCAATCTCAAGTGAAGAAGAGGAAGATCTCTAAGATTCTCTTCAGCTCTAAATCTAAAACCCTGTGATGCTATGAACAGAGAGCCAATGCTTTTCTTCTCCTACCTCAAACAGTGGGAAGGCTTCAGAGAGTTTAAATGAGTTATAGAATGTTTCCACAGGTTGATGAGGACAATCCTTATAGACTGTAGACACCTTGTGGGTAGGGACTATTTTCTCCATGTCTTTGGATCCACAGCATCCAGCCCAGTGCCCAGCATGGAGAAGCAGTCCAGTGAATACTGCTGATCGGTTCATCTCTAAGCCACTCACTTTCATGTTCATTATTCCCTTTGACTTTCACAGTCAAAGTGAATTCATCAAAGTCACAGTGAAAGATGAATTCATCCATCGATGAGCCAGGTTCCTCACTCCTATTAAAGCCTTGCTCTAGATGCTAAATCATAATCATTCCACTATTAATTATAGTTTACAGAGGGCTAGGAATGCCCGCACCTTGAGCTTTGCTAATCTGTTAAAGCTCTCTCTTCTTGTAAAGTTTCCCTGTTCTTTGCTGATGTGCTTACACAAGGTAGATTTCCAGGCTGACAAGGGCAGTCCTTGGAATGCCCCAGCCAAATCAGAAAAATTCAAACACCCATGTGAAGCAATGTGATCAAAGTACCTCATCTATTGCTTATGTTCCTCTTTCTAATGTTGATCCATTATATCTATAAAAATGCTCAGTAAGTTAACAATGGGGACCTCCTACTAAAAGACATCACCATGGATCCATTTTATTAGCAAATTGCTAGCCATTGCTAATAAACCAACCATGCTTGGGACACTTTTGCTTCAATTTCTCTTATTTGTAGATGTTAATCATGACCACAGCTATCCTCTAAAGTGAGTAGGGGTAGGCTCAGTTTCCAGATGGGGAAATGAAAAGGAGTTTAAGCTGAAAATAAAATAGCATTCCCTAGGAAAATGAATGGTGGTAACAATCTCTGTCAGTCTTTTGAGGTAGAACCAACAATCCAATCCAAAGTGACTTCATATTTCTCTGCATACCTTTACAATTCACTTCAATTCAGTGAAATGAGTTCAATTCTTCAAGCATTGAATGAGCACCTACTGTATGCCAGGCACTGTGAGAGCTGCTGATGATAGAACATCAAAATCAGAAGTGGAAAACAGTGCATGATGTTGGTTTTCTCTATCAATCCCTAAACAATAGTCTGCAAAGTGAGACCCATGCCCCCCAAAGGCTTTCTTAGATGATCATTTGTGATGTGGAAAGAAATTATTGGAACGTCCATCTATCTCTACTTTAATGAAATTTAAGAAAGAAATGAAGTTTTTGCTAACATTTAACATATGTTAATATTGAGTGGTAGCCTCCTCCCTTGGTGCACAAGCCATATGTAATGAAGGGTTGGAATCACCAAATACAGAAGTAGTTGATGGTCAAGTTATCACAGGTTATTTTACTTTGGGGATTCATTTCTTTAACAAATTAAGCACTTGTTAAAGACATATTGTGTGCCTTATCACCTACTGCTGTGCCAAGACCTGGGTATAAATGTCACATTGACAAGCATTTATTTAGCACCTGGTATTTGCTAGGTATCATGTCATGCACTGGAAAACATGGTCCCTTTCCTCAAGGAGCTTACCTTCTAAAAGTGGAAACAACATGGTAATAACTATGTATATATAAGATATTTACAAGGTAAATGAGTGGTAATCTCAGAGAGAAAAGGCACTGACAGCTGAGGTTTTGGGGTACAGAAGCAAGAATGGCCCCTGTACAAAGGGTATGATTTGAACTGACTTTTGAAGGTAGCCAAAGGAACTGAAACATAAAAATAATGTTTCTCAAATGAGTATCAGCCAGGGCAAAGGCGATGAGTTGGGAGCTTCTGTGTGATGTACCTGCTTAAGTGAATTTATCTCCTTTTCACTTAACTGACCATCACATAAAAACTTGCCTGCCAAGAAACCATAGATTGAAGATCACACTAATGCTGTGATTCACCAGTTAACTACCTGAAAACAGCCAAATTGATTATTTCTGTAGTAACTTTTCATCAGACCATTTAATCCAATGAGACATCAAAATATTCAAAATTATTAACATGATTAGAAATACAGATCCTCATCGACTATTGCTAATGAAAAACATTTCCCTACACTGTGGGTAGCTAGGTTGCATAATGGAGAGTGCTGGACTTGGAATCAGAAAGACCTGAGTTCAAATTTGACCTCAAATAATTACTAGCTATGTGACTCTGGGCAAGTTATTCAAACCATTTACCTGAGTTTCTTCATCTATAAAATGAACTGGGGAATGAAATGGCAAATCACATCAGTATCTCTGGCCAGAAAATTCCAGATAGGGAGGGGGAGGAGCCAAGATGGCAGAGAAAAATCAGAAAGTTGCATGAGCTGTCCATAGATTTTCTCAGAAACAGTGATAAATTAAGCCATTAAACAGATTCTAGAACAACAGAACCTACAAAAAGATGGAGTGAAGAGATCAGACAACCCAGGAGAACAGAGCAAATCAGACAAGCAGCAGCCGAAGTCTCTGTCAGGGTAAACCAACTACAAACACCATGGAGGACCAGTGAGACCTCATCTCCAACCATGAGCAGCAGCCCATTCTGGGAAGAAGTGCAGGGGGACAACAACGGTCCTGCAACCAGGGAGCCTTTTACACGGGCTTCTCCGTGTTGATTGCCCTGCTCATTGCTGGACAAGGTGCGACCATCTACTTTGTGTACCAGCAGCAGGGGAGGTTGGACAAACTTACTGTCACTTCCCAGAATCTACAACTCGAATCTTTGAAGATGAAGCTCCCTAAGCCCTCCATTCCAGTGAACAAGCTCCGAATGGCTATGCCCCTGCTCATGAGGGAGCTGGAGCCCCCGAGCCTCCCATCTGTGGACTTGACCAAGATTGGAAATAATACCAAGGACCAAGTGAAGTACCTGTTACTGCAGTCTGACCCCAGAAGGTCTTTCCCTGAGCTGACCCAGAGCTTCCAGGACAACATGAAACAACTGAAGAAAAACATGGAGGCCAAGAGCTGGAAGGATTTTGAGAGCTGGATGCACAAGTGGTTTCTGTTTGAGATGAGCAAGAAGCCCAGTGAATACAAGGCTGAAGAAAAGACTGAGCTTTCCCAGAAAGCTCCCTTGGAAGGTGAGGAGCTGATTTCCTCTGGACTGGGTCTTCCTAAGCAGCAATGATGTAAGAGAAATAAAAACTGCAAGAGCTAATCAAACAGTCCCACACCTACAAACTGCATGGCTGCCTCTTGAATGCTCCATTTACCCAACCCCAGGATCCATCCATCTGTCCATCCCTTCCTTGTCTCCTTCTCCTGCCCCTCTTAGTCAGAAATTCCAAATCACATTTTCTCGGGGGCTCAGGTTTGACCCTCAACTTGATACTCAGGATTGAACCACTTGCCTATGAACAAGGGGAAGGGTTGGGACAACCAACCTGCTCCCTTGACCAATGATGGGTAATTGAATCCCCCCCACCCACAGCCCTCCAGAGCAGGCACCAAACAATCTACATTCTGGGGTGCAGGGGAGATGTAATCAAGTCAAACAGATCAACTTCCCTTCTCCAACCCAAGACCCTTCATTCCACAACCTACTCCTGTTTCTCTGTAGCAGTATACAGCAACCAAGCTTCTTAATCACATTAAATGGGGAAAAGTTGGGAAGGGGTGGGGGATGTGTGGGCAAATTCCTTTCCTTTTTCTTGAGTATTACTGTCTAGCTTATGCCTCCCTCTCACCCCAACATCCTCCAAGTAAGAAAGCTGTCTTCATTTGCTATCTCATCTGCTTGTAAGAAACAGAAATTTCACATTAAAAGAAAACAAGGTAGGAAAGGTAGGAAAAAATAAAACAAAGTAGGAAATGGAAAAAAAAAGATGGAGTGAAAACAGTTTAAGATAACTTGGAGGGACTTCAGGGAAGATCTGTCTCAGTTGGGTAGAAGGAGAGCACAATCCAATGCAGGTGGTGTCCAAGCAAGCCAGTGGGAGGCCGTTAACCACAGCTCAGATCAGCAATTGAGGACCCCCACTTTTGGCTCACCAGGCCAGTGGCAGAACAGTTCAGGGGTGAGGCCTCTAGCCCCTGTGCAGAAGGCAAATTGCAAGCCCTAGCACTCAGGACACAATAGGCACAACTAGACTCGTTTATCCCAGCACAGTGGGCAAGCCATAAGCAATTGAGGCCCTGGACTATAAAATCATAGACCAGGCCACTGACCCACAGCACAAGAAATTCAAGACAGTGCCAACTTTTCCGAGGATCAGAGCTCAACTTTAAAAGTCATGGAATAGTCTATAATATGAGTCAGAAAGGGAAACAAACCCTGACCATAGAAAACCTGTGTGGTTAAAGGGAAGGTCAAAACCCAAACTCACAAAAGGACAACAATGTCAAAATGCCTACATGTGAAACCCAAACAGGGAATATGAGTTGATCTCAAGTCCAAAAATCCTTCTTGGAACAGCTCAAAGAGGATTTAAACCTTGAATAATGGAAGTAGAAAAAAAAATGGGAAAAAAAAGAGAGGTGAGCAAGAAAGAGTCAACGACTGGGAATAGGAAGGACAAAAATTGACTGAAGAAAACAACTCCTTAAAAGCAGAATTTTTGAAAAGGAAAAAGTGTTAAAAAACTAACTGTAGAAAATAATTACTTAAAAATTAGAATTGAGCAACTGGAATCTAATGACAATGAAAGAACATGAATCAATCAAACAAAATCAAAAGAGAAAGAAAGTAGAAGAAAATATAAAATACCTCATTGGAAAAAACAAGTCGCCTGGAAAATAGATTCAGGAGAGATATAAAGAATTATTGGACTTTTATTAAGGGGATTATTTCAGTAAAGTTTGGGTTCAGTAAAAGGGCCATCCTTGAGAATTTAGAAGGACTGATGTGACCTTGAGTCTGCAGGTTCCTGTAATGCTAATGGAATCTGCAGATCTTCCATGCCACTTTTTATTGGCAAGTAAGCAGGTACTTAGCACCTTGTATCAAGTTAACACCTTGTTTAAGCTATTTAATTAACACAGTAGTTTACGCCTCTGGAGGAAGTTGCTAATGTAATGGGAAGGGGCAGGACAGGGAGGAGCTAATACATATATAAGGAAAGGCACAAGCTGGACAGAAAGATTTTCCTGGGGTAAGCATCCTGGAGGCAGAGCAGCTGCTTCCAGGGACAAAGAGAGAGAAATTTCTTTCAGTGAGCATCTGGAGGCTGGACCTTATGCTGAGAATTTTCTTCTCGTGAGACCTTTCCTCTGGGAATTTCTGCTGAGAACTTCCAAGAACCAGACTGAGGAGCTACTGTGAGTGAGAGAGGAGGATCCCAGCTTGAGGGGCCCTGTTCTGTTGTGAAGGCTTGGGAATGTGGGTGTTCGCTGCATTGACCATGTGCACCAACTTCATGGTTACTGTAATGACTTTGGATTTCTGGTTTTGGGACTTGGTTTTCCTGTATTTGAATAAAGGCTTTGGTTCTGCCCTCCACGTAGAGAGGCTGTTACATTATGTGATTCACAACTATACCAGCATGTGAATATTGCATTATTGTTACAGTTCCCCACCTGTGATTAGCAGTTTCTACATTAAAGGAACAGAGGACTTGAAATATGATACTCTGGAAGGCAAAGGAGTTTGGATTATAACCAAGAATCAACTGCCCAGCAAAGTTAAGCATAATCTTTCAGGGGAAAAGATGGACATTCAATGAAATTGTGGACTTTCAAACTTTCCTGATGAAAATATCAGAGCTGAAAAGAAAACCCCATCTTCAAATACAAGACTCAAGAGGAACATAAAAATGTAAACAGCAAAGAAAAGAAAACCTTGTTGTTCAATAAGGTTAAACTGTTTACATCCCTACATGGATGATGATGTTTGTAACTCTTGAGAAATATCTCTGTTAGGGCAGTTAGAAGGGCTATGCATAGATAGAGAGTATGAGTATGAGCTGACTTTGATGTGATGATATAAAAAATGAGAGGCTGTAAAAAAGGATTGTACTGGAAAAACAGGAAAGGGGGAGACAGAACAGGGTAAATTATATCCCATGATGAGGCAGAAGAGACTTATTACAGAAGAGGGAAAGAAGGGAGGAGGTGAACATTATTTGAACCTTGTTCTCCTAAGATTCAGTTCAGATAAAGGATAATATGTACACTAAGTTAGTATAGAAATTTATCTCACCCTTTAGGGAAGTAGGAGGTGAAAGGGGAAAGAAAAGGGAGGGGTGCTGTTAGAAGGGAGGGAAGATTGAGGGAAGTGGTGATAAGAAGCAAAACACTTTTGAGAAGGGACATGGTAAAAGAAGAGAAAAATTATAAAAGGGAGGAAATAGGATGAAAGGAAATACTCAGCTAATAATCATAACTGTTAATGGGATGGTATAAACTCTCCCATAAAATGGAAATAGCAGAGTGGATTAAAAACCAGAATCCTAGAATATGATGTTGATAAGAAATACATTTGAACCAGAGAGATACACAAAGTGTAAAGGTAAAAGGCTGAATCAGAATATATTATACTTCAGCCCAAGTAAAAAAAGCAGGTGTAACAATCCTGATCTCAGAAAAAGCAAAAGCAAAAATAGATTTAATTCAAAGTGATAAGGAAGGAAATTACATCTTACTAAAAGGTACCATAGACAATGAAGTAATATCAATTTTGACATATACATAACAAATGGAACAGAATTCAGATTCTTAGAGGAGATGTTAAATGAGTTACAGGAAGAAATAGACCACAAAAGTGTACTAGGGAGGGACCTCAACCTACTCCTCTCAGAACTAGATATACTTAATCACAAGATAAAGAAGAAAGAAAAGTTAGATATCATAGATCTCTAGAGAAAATTGAATGGGGAGAGAAAGGATAAAAATAAATATTTTTCTCAGCAGTACATGGCACATACTCTAAAACTGATAAAGACTTAGGGCATAAAAAATAACCTTACAGTCCCATGCTGAAAGACAGAAGCTTGGATGAATCTTTTTTTCAGATTGTGATGCAATAAATACTAGATGTAATAAAGGTCAATGGAAAGATAGACTAAAAAATAATTAGAAACTCTATAATCTAATGCTAAAGAATGAGTGCATCAAACAACAGATAGAAACAATTAATAATTTAACCAAAGATACTGATGATAATGAGATAGTATACCAAAACTTTTGGGAAGAAGCCAAAGCAGTTTTAGGGGAAATTTCATATCTCCAAGTGCTTACATGAATAAAATAGGAAAAAAAAAGACCGATGAATTAACCATGCAACTAAAAAAAAACTAGAAACAGAGGAAATCAAAACCCTCTATTAAGTACCAAATTAGAAATTCTAAAAATTGAAAGCTAGATTAATAAAACTGAAGGGAGAACAATAGTTTTTTTCTCTTTTTTCTAATCTATTTATTTATTTTTATTTTTCCATGTTCATTTCCACAAGATTTTGAGTTACAAATTTTTCTCTTCCCATCTTTCCCCTACACTCACTCCAAAATCACAAACTTACTGAATACCCCTTGCCCCAAGCTATTCTCTCTTATATTCCCCCACCATGTCCCCTAACTTTCTAGTAGGACAAGATGGATTTCTATACCAAAATGCCTGTCTATCTTATTTCCCAGTTTCAGGTAAACACAATTTTTTTAAACATTTGTTTTTAAAACATTGATTTCCAGATTTTTTTCCCTTTTTACTTCTTCTGTCCCCACCTGCCTCCAATGGGAAGATACAATTCAATATAGGTTGCATGTATGTAGCTATACAAAACATTTCCATAATAATTATATTGTGAAAGACTAACTTTATTTCTTTCCATCCTATCCCAATCCCCACTTATTCTATTTTCTCCTTTGACCCTATCCCTTTTCAAAAATGTTTGCTTCTAACTAGCCTCTCCCCTAATCTGCCCTCCTTTCTATCATTCCTCCTCTTATCCCCTTCCCTCCTATTTTCCTGTAGGGTAAGACACCCAATTGAGTGTGTATGTTATTCTTTCCTTAAGCCAAATTCAATGAAAGTAAGGTTGTCCCTTTCTCTTTCACCTTCCTTCTCTTCCCCTCCATTGAAACTGTTTTCTCTTGTCTCTTTTATAGGAGATAATTTACCCTAATCTACATCTCCCTTTCTTCTTCTCACAATATATTCCTCTATCACCTCTTAAATCCATTTTTAGATATCATCCCTTCATATTAAACTCATCCTATGCCCTATGTCTATGTATACATCTACATACATATGTCCACATGCACATATATATTTATACACACACCCTCCTATACATACATATATATATATATACAAACACACATATATTCCCTTCACTTATCCTCATACTGAGAAAAGTCTTATGAGTTACAATTATCATTTTTCCATGTAGGAATGTAAATAGTTCAACTTTAATAAGTTCCTTATGATTTATTTTTCCTGTTTACCTTCTCATACTTCTTGTATTTGAAAGTCAAATTTTCTGTTCAGCTCTGTTTTTTCATCAAGAGTGCTTGAAAATACTGTATTTCATTGAATGATATATTTACCCCTGAAGCATTACACTTAGTTTTGCTGAGTAGATGATTCTTGGTTTTAATCCTAGCTCCTTTGACCTCTGGAATATCATATTCCAGGGCCTTCGATCCTTTAATGTAGAAGCTGCTAGACCTTGTGTTATTCTGATTGTGTTTCTACAATACTCAAATTGTTTCTTCCTGACTGCTTGCAATATTTTCTCCTTGATCTGGTACTCTGGAACCTGGTTATAATGTTCTTAGGAGTTTTCATTTTGGGGATCTTTTTCAAGAGGTGGTCAATGGATTCTTCAACCTCTATTTTGCCCTCTGATTCTAAAACATCAGGGCAATTTTCCTTGAGAATTTCTTGAAGAATGATTTCTAGGTTCTTTTTTTGACCATGGCTTTCAGGTAGCCCAATAATTTTCAAATTATCTCTCCTAGTTCTATTTTCCAGTTCTCTGGTTTTCCCAATGAGACATTTCACATTGCCTTCTATTTTTTCATTTATTTGGATCTGTTTAATAGTATCTTGATTTCTCACAAAGTCACTAGCTTCCATTTGCTCCAATCTAATTCTGAAGAAATGATTCTCTTCAGTGAGCTTTTGAGGTTCTTTTTCCATTTGGCAAATTTGGCTTTTTAAAGCATGCTTCTCCTCACTGCATTTTGAGCCTTTTTTGCCATTTGAGTTAGTCTATTTTTTTTTTTAAAACAATCGGGGTTAAGTAACTTGCTCAAGGTTATACGGTCAGTTATTTCTGGGTGTGGTGCTAAGTATCTGAACCCAGATTTGATCCCCAGGTCATCCCAACACTGGAGCCAGTGCTCTTACGTGCTGAGCCACCTGGCTGGCCCTAAGCAATTGGGGTTAAGTAACTAGCTCAAGGTTACACGGCCAGGTGTTTCTGGGTGGGTGCTAAGTGTTGGAGCCCAGATTCGATCCCCAGGTCATCCCAACACTGGAGCAGGTGCTCTTACTCCCTGTGCTACCTGACCTCTCCCTAGTCTATTTTTTAAGGTGTTATTTTCTTCAGTCATGTTTCTGACTCTCTTTTCATGATTTTCTTGCATCATTCTCATTTCTCTTCCCATTATTCCCTTCATTTTTAAATTTGGATTTCAAAATCCTTTTTAAGCTCCTCTATGGCCTGTATACAGTTCATATTTTTCTTAGAAGCTCTTGGTACAGGATTGCTGAATTTGTTGTCTTCCTCCTGTTACATGCTTTGATTCTTTTTGTCCCCAAATAAGGAATCTAAAGAGAGGTTGCTCTGCTTGCTTTGCTTCCTTTGCTTGCTCATGTTTCCCCTCAATTATTTGACTTTTGAGCTTTTTGCCACAGTAGAACTCTGCTTCCAGAAAGGAGGACTTTGTCCCAAATCACTGGGGTTTTCTCAGCTGCCAAAGGTATTGATTGGTTGCCCTCTCTAAATCCTCCACCAGCTCTGGCACTTGGTCAGGCACCCCAGGACCTCCACCCTAGACAGCGATTCAAGATCTAAATGGGTTAAAGCAAGAGCAATTACTGCTCAGGATGGTCCCACTACAATCTGCAGGCCATGAGCTCTTAAGGAGCCATGCAGTGGTGGCCATTGTGCCTCAGCTGCTCCTCCCTATGGGGGCAGAGGCCAGACTGCACTCCTAGATCCACTGTTCCCACAAAATCCACACTGACCTCTCACTTAGCCTTTGGCATTTATGGGTTGATAATTTTGTAAACTGCCACAGCTGCTGGTGATCCACTTTCTTGAAGTCCCTCCAGCCAGGGCTGGTCGTGGTGCCCTGGGGCTAAAACTGAAGGCTCATACTGGGCTGGGTGCTGCTCCTAGCATAGTGTGATGGACCCTTCCTGCCAGCCTGCCGGGCTGCCTTCAGTGGGAGATTTGATTCCCTCTGTCACTTTGTGGGTTCTGTAGCCCAAAAGTTTGTTAAGAGTCACTCTTATAGGTACTTGAGATGGCTATTTGGGGAGCACACAGTTTTCCTTCTTTTATGCTGTCATCTTGGCTCTACCCATGAGTTAGTCTATTTTTAAAAATAATTGGGGTTAAGTAACTTGTTCAAGGTTACACAGCCAGTTATTTCTGGGTGTGATGCTAAGTATCTGAGCCCAGATTCGATCCCAGGTCTCCTGACTGTAGGGCCAGTGCTCTTACTCACTGCGCCACCTGGCTGCCTCAAGTTAGTCTATTTTTTAAAGTGTTATTTTCTTCAGTATATTTTTGGGTCTCCTTTAGCAGGCTGTTGATTTGTTTTTCAGGAATTTTTGCATAATTCTCATTTCTCTTTCCAATTTTTCCTCTACTTCTCTTATTTAATTTTCAAAATTCTTCTTGATCTCTTCCATGGCCTGTAACCAGTTAATCTTTTTCTTGGAAGGTTTTGATGCAGGAGTTCTGACTTTGTTGTCTTCTTCCCATCCCATGCATTGATCCTTCTTGTCCCCAAAAAAAGTATTCTGTGGTCTGTTTGTGCTTCCTCTGCTTGCTCATCTTGCTAGTCAATTACTTGACTTTTTAGCTCTTTGCCACAGTAGATCTCTGCTTCCAGAATGGAGAGAGCTTTGTCCCAAATCACTGGGGTTTTCACAGCTGCCAGAGCTATTAGGAGGATGCCATCTCTACAGCCCCCACAAGGTCTGGCACACTGGCCACACACCCCAGGACCACCACCCCAGACCAAGATCCAGATGCAAGCAGGTCAAAACAAGAGCAATTACCCTCTAATTGGTTGCTTCATCCCCCTATGATCTGAAGGCCATGAGCTCCTCAGGTAGCCACATGGCAGCTGCAGCCCCTTATGCCTCCAAAACAATCTTTAGGGCCAGATCGATTTACAAGTGAATTCTACCAAAACTTTAAAGAACAATTAATTACAATATTATATAAGCTATTTGGAAAAATCATCAAAGAAGGAGTCATACCAAATTCTTTTTTTTTTTTTGACACAAATATGGTGCTGATGCCTAAATTAGGAAGAGTCAAAACAGAGAAAGAAAATTACAGCTTTATTTCCCCAATGAATATTGATTCAAAAAATTTAAGCAAAACACTAGGAAAGAAATTATCTCAATTTATTACTAGGATAGTGCACTATGACCAGGTGGGATTTATATAAGTAATGCAATAGTGATTTAATATTATTAAGACCATCAGCATAATTGACCATATCAACAACAAAACTAACAGAAATCATATGACTATCTATCTCAATAGGTGCAGAAAAAAAGTCTTTGACATAATACAGCATCCATATCTATTTAAAAAAAATTAGAAAACATAGGAATAAATGGATTTTCCTTAAAATGATAAGTTGTATCTTTCTAAAAACACCTGCAATACAATGAGAGGTGAAATAAAGTTGTCAATTATCACCACTATTATTCAATATTGTATTAGAAATATTAGGTTTAGTAATAAGAGGGGAAACAAAGAAATGGAAAGATTTAGAATAGGAAACAAGGAAACAAAAATATGGCTCTTTGCAGAAGATATGATAGTATACTTACGTTATCCCAGAAAATCAATAAAAACTACCTGAAATAATTAACAATTTTAGCAAAGTTACAGAATATAAAATAATCCTATATAAATCATTAAAATATCTCCATATTGCCAACAAAGCCCATCAGCAAGAAATAGAAAGAAAAATTCCATTTAAAACGACTGTGGACAACATAAAATATTTGTCAAGACAAATACAGGAACTATATGAACATAATTACAAAACACTTTTCACACAAATGATTTCAGATCTAAGCAAATGGAAAAATCTCAATTGCTCATGACAAGGCTTAACTAATATAATAAAAATGACAATTCTACCTAAATTTATTCCCTTATTTAGTGCTACACCAAGCAAACTACCAAAAATTATTTTATAGAAGTAGAAAAATAATAATCAAATTCATGAGTAATAGCAAAAGGTCAAGAATATCAAGGTATTTAATGGAAAAAAATACAAGGGAAGGTGGACTAGTCAAACCAAATCTAAAACAATATTATAAAGTAGAAATCACCAAACCATTTGATCCTGGCTAAGAAAAAGAGTGATAGATTAGTGGAATAGGTTAGGTACACAAAACACTATAGTCAATGACTATAGCAATCTACTTTGTGATAAACCCAAAGACTCAGCTTCTGCAATAAGAACTCATTATATGACAAAACTATGGGGAGAATTGGGAAATAGTATGGCAGAAAGTAGTCATAGACCAACATCTCACACCGTATAGCAAGATAAGGTCAAAAAAGTACATGATTTAGATATAAATGATGAAATCACAAGCAAATTAGGAGAACAAGGAATAGTTTACTTGTCAGCTGTATAGAGAATGGAAGAATTTAGGACCAAACAAGAAATAGAATACATTATAAAATGCAAAATGGATAATTTCAACATTAAATTTTAAAAGTTTTGTACAAACAAAGGCAATTCAATGAAGATTAGAAGGAAAACAGAAAGTTGGGAAACAATTTTTACCACCAGTCTTCCTAATAGCCTCATTTCTAAAATATAGAGAGAATTGAGTCAAATGTATAAGAAAACAAGTCATTCCCCAATTGATAAATGGCCAAAGGACATGAGCAGGCAGTTTTCAGATGAAAAAATGAAAGCTATTGTCAAATAAGAAAAAAATTCTCTAAGTCATTACTGATTGGAGAAAGGCAAATTAAAATGATTCTAAGGTATTACTTCATTCCTATTGGATTGTCTAATAGGACAGAAAAGGTAAATTATAAATCTTGGAGGAAATGTGGGAAAAAATGAGACATTAATGCACTGTTGATGGACTTGTGGATGGATACAACCATTCTGGAGAGAAATTTCTAACTATGTCTGAAGTGATATAAAATTGTGTATACCCTTTGATCCAGCAATAACATTACTAGGTCTGTATCCCAAAGCTATCATAAAAATGGAAAAAGGTCCCACATGGACAAAAATATTTATAGCAGCTATTTTTGTTGTGGCAAAGAATTGGAAATTGAGGGGATGCCCATCAATTGGGGAATATTGGAACCAGTTGTGGTATGAGAATATAATATAATACCTCTGGGCTATAAGAAATGATGAGCACATTAAGGAAAAATTGGGAAGAGAAATGAGAGTCCTGCAAGAAAATCATGAAAAATGAGTCAAAAGGAGACCAAAAAAATGCTGAAGAAAATAGCACCTTAAAAAAATAGACTACAGGGGTGGCTGGGTGGCACAGTGAATAGAGCACCAGCCCTGGAGTCAGGAGGACCTGGGTTCAAATCCAGTCTTAGACACTTAACACTTACTAGCCATGTGACTTTGGGCAAATCACTTAACTCCAATTGCCCTGCCTTCTACCCTCCACAAAGCAAAAAAAAAGAGACTACCTCAAATGGTAAAAGAGGTTCAAAATGTCAATGAGGAGAAGAATGCCTTATAAAACAGAATTGGCCATATGGAAAAGGAGGCCCAAAAGCTCACTGCAGAAAATATTTCCTTCAGACTTTGAATGGAGCAAATTGAAGCTGATGACTTTATGAGAAATAAAGAAATTATAAAACAGAACCAAAAGAATGAAAAAAAATCATCCAAAAATGTCCTAAACATCATCTTTAAAGAAATCAAGAAAGACTATGTTGATATTGTAGAACCAGAGGGTAAAATACAAATTGGAAGAATCCACCAATTGCTTCCTGAAACAGATCTGAAAAGGAAAACGCCTAGGAATATTGTGGCCAAATTCCACAGTTCCCAGGTCAAGGAGAAAATATTGCAAGCAGTCAGAAAGAAACAATTTGAGTACTGTGGAAACAGTCAGGATAACAAAAGATCCAGCAGCTTCTACATTAAGGGATCAAATGGTTGGAACATGATATTCTGAAGGTCAAAGGAGCTAGGATTAAAACCAAGAATTGCCTGCCAAGCAAAATTTGACTTTCAAATACAAGAATCAAGAGAAGCATGAAAAGTTCAACAGGAAAGAAGAATCATAAGGGAATTATTAAACTTGAAGTGTTTATGTTTCTACATGAAAACATGATATTTGTAACTCATGAGACCTCTTTCAGTATTAGGGTATTTAGAGGTATGTATGTATGTATAATATATATGGAGAGAGAGGGGGGGGGGGGAAAATGCTTAATAATTAGCAGGGGGAAGGCATGGGAAAGGCGCCCGGGAGGGAGGGGGATGTTAATTGGGAGTGTGAGAAAAAGCGGGAAAGAGGGGTGGGAGAGGGAGGGAGAGAGAGGAAGAGATGTATTGGGAGGAGAAAGGGAGAGGTATAATGTGGTAAATTAGGTAAATTATATCACATAAAAAAGGCAAGAAAAAGCTTTTACAATGGAGGGGAAGTGGGAGGGGAGAGTCAAGAGGGAATAGGCGAACCCTACTTTTATCTGATTTGGTTTAAGGAGGGAATAGCATTCATACTCAATTGGACATCTTACCCTACAGGAAAGTAAGGAGAAAGGGGATAAGGGGGACGTGGT
Organism: Petaurus breviceps papuanus; assembly: GCF_028583685.1. Taxonomy (NCBI): domain Eukaryota; kingdom Metazoa; phylum Chordata; class Mammalia; order Diprotodontia; family Petauridae; genus Petaurus; species Petaurus breviceps. The sequence goes on from NW_027185850.1 coordinate 15,663,512, forward strand.
TTAGAAGGGAGGACAAAAGGGAGGAAGGAATACTCAGACACAAACACTTTTGAGGAGGGACAGGGTATAACGAGAGAATAAAATAAATGGGGGAGGGTAGGATAGGATGCAGGGAAATATAGCTAGCCTTTCACAACATGACTGTTATGGAAGTGTTTTGCATGGCTACACATGTATATCCTATATTGAATTGCTTGCTTCCTGAATGAGGGTGGGTGGGGAGGGAAGAAGGGAGAGAATGTGAAATTCAAAGTTTTAGAAATGAATGCTAAAAATTGTTTTTACATGAAATTGGGAAATAGCATACACAGGCAATGGTGTATAGAAATATATCTCACCCTACCAAAAATAAAAGAAGGGAAGGGGGTAAGAGAAGGGTGGGGGTGATATAGAAGGCAGGGCAGAGTGGGGAAAAGAGTAATCAGAATGCACATTGGGGTAGGGTGAGGGGAGAGATAGAGAGAAAATTTGGAATTGTAAATCTTGTGGAAGTGAATGTTGAAAACTATAAATAAATTGATTAATTAATTTAAAAGAAATTTTAAAAATTGACCAAAAGAAGTGATGAGAAGGCAAATTTCAGAAAAAAACCTGGAAAGAGTGACATTAACTGATGCTGAGTGAAATGCGCAGAACCAGAACATCGTACTCAGTGTCAGCAACATTAAGCACTGATCAACTATGACAGACTTAACTCTTCTCAGAAAAACCATCATCCGAGACAATTTCAAAAGAGTCATTATGAAAAATGTCATCCACATTCAGAGAAATACTTTAATGCCGATCAAACCATACTATTTTTAGTTTTTTTCTTTCTCATGGTTTTTCACTTTTGTTCTGATTTTTCTCTCAGAGCATGACTGATGTGGAAATATGTTAAATACGATTATACACGTGTAACTTGTATTAGATTGCTTTCCATCTTGGAGAGGGAGTGAGAAGGAGAAAGTTGGGAGGGAGAAAAATTTGAAACTAAAAATCTTATATAAGTTGAAACATAATAATAATAATAATAATAATAATAATAATAATAATAATTAATAAATAATTTAAAATGCCAAAAACTATATTTACATATAATTGAAAAAATAAAATATTAAGTTAAAAAATTAAAAAGAAGTCTCAAAAAAAGAAATTATCAAGGAAAACTGCCCTGATATACTAGAACCAGAGGGCAAAATAGAAATCGAAAGAATTCTTTAATCACCACCTATAAGAGTTCCCAAAATGAAAATTCCTAGGAACACAAAAAACACATTCTAGAGCTCACAGATCAAAGAGAAAATACTTCAAGCAGTCAAAAAAAAAACCAATTCCAATACCATGTAGCTACAGTCAGGATCACACAGGATTTGGCACCCTCCACATTAAAGAAGTGGAGGGCTTCGGATTTGATGTACTGCAAGGCAAAGGAGTTTGAGCTATAATCAAGAATCACTCAGCAAAATTTAATAAAATATTTCATGAGGGAAATGGACAACTAAGAAAATAGAAGACTTTTAAGCATTTCTATATAAAAGACCATAACTGAAGCTTGATCTCCATATACAAGACTCAAGGAAAATAAAAAGGTAAAAAAGAAACAAGAAGCGATAACATGAAAGTTTCAATAAGGTTAAACTGTTTATAATTCTATATGGAAAGATGATATTTGTAACTCTTGAGAACTTTATTACTATAAGGTCAATTAGGAAAAAAAGTACATGTAGACAGAGGATACATACATACATACATGCATACATATATATATATATATGTACATATAGTGACTTTGATAGGATGATACCCAAAGAAAACAAAATAAAGGGGTGAGAAGGAAGATTGCACTGGAAGGAAAGAGGAGATAGAATGAGATAGAACGGGGTAAATGATGTCACATAAAAGAGATATGAGGTGCCTATTATAATGGAGGAAAAGATAGGGAAGTGGTGGACAGAACTTAAATCTTATTCTCATCAGAACTGGTTCAAAAAGGGAATAGCATACACATTAAGTTAGATACAGAAATCTATCTTACCCTATAAGTAAGTAAAAACCAGGATGGGGATAATAGAAGGCAGGGTGACTGATATAAGGGAGGGCAGATTGGCAGAGGTGATCAGAAGCAAAACACCTGTGAGCAGGATTATGGGAAGTGGGGGGAGAGGAGCATAGAGGAAATTATACATCGTTTTTTTTTCATAAATATAGATGTAAATGCAATGAACTCACCCATAAAACAGAAGTAGAGAGCAGAACGAATAAAAAATTAGCATTGAGGGGCAGCTAGGTGGCCCAGTGAGTAGAGCACCAGCCTTGGACTCAGGAAGACCTGAGTTCAAATCCAGCCTCAGACACTTAACAAAAAAACTAGCTGTGTTACCTTGGGCAAGTCACTTAAACCCAATTTCCCTCTAAAAAGCAAAAAAAAATATGAATTTTACAATATATGACTTACAAGAAACACATTTTAAGCAGTGAATCACACACAGGGTAAAGGTAAACGGTTGGAGCAGAATTCATTATTCTTCACCTGAAGTCAAAAAAGAAAGAGTAGCAATCATGAACTCAGAAAAAAGCAAAAACAAAAATAGATTTAATTAAAAGATATAAGGAAGGAAAACATCTTTCTGAAAGATACAATAGATAATGAGGTAATGTCAAAACTAAACATGTATGCACCAAAAGGCATGGCAAATATATTTTTGAAGAAGTTGAATGAGTTACAGGTGGAAATAGATAAAAAAACTATACTAGTGGGGACTTCAACTTTTCTTTTTCAGAAATACATAAAATCTAACCAAAAAATAAACAAGAAAGAAGTTAAGGAGGTTAATAAAATTCAGAAAGAGGTATGATAGTTCTTTGGAGAAAACCAAATGCGAATAGAAAGCAATATACATTTTTCTCAGTGGTACATGACAGATACACAACAATTGACTCAAAATTATATTATTAAAAACCTCACAAAAATATGGAAAAGAAGAAATAGTAAGTGCATTCTTTTCAGATAATCACAGAATAAGAGATCCATTAAATAATGGTCAAAGGAAACATAGATTAAAAGTAATTAGAAACTAAACAACCTAATACTTTTAAAAGTGAGTCAAAGAACATTATAGAAACAATTGATAATTTCATTAAATTAAATGACAACAATGAGATAACATACAAAATTTTATGAGATGCAACCAAAACAGTATTTAGAGGAAAATTTACATCTCCAGCTGCTTACAACAACAAAATAAAGAAAGATAAAATCAACGACTTGGGTATGCAACTAAAAGAAAACTTGAAAAAAAACAAATTAAAAATCCCCAATTAAACACCAAATTTGAAATCCTGATAAGCAAAAGTCATATTAATAAAACTGAAAGTAAGAAAACCAATGAATTAATAAATAAAACTTAAAGCTGATTTTATGGGAAAAACAATGTAATAAATAAACCATTTGTCAATTGAATTTAAAAAGAGAAGAAAGACAAAAATCAAATTGCTAGTTTCAAAAATGAAAAAGATAACTTCTCCATCAAAGAAGAGGAAATTGAACTGGGATACTAATGCATTGTTGGTGGAGTTGTGAACTAATCCAGTCATTTAGGAGAACAATTTGAAACTATGCCTAAAGAGCTATAAAACCATGCAAACCCTATGATCTACAAGTATCATTGTCAATTCTGTATCCCAAAGACATCAATAAGTGGGGGGAAGAAACTATAAATAAATAAACAATTAATTAATTGATAATTAAATGAATGCATGAATATATGTATGGTACATGTGTGCATATATATAGATATAAATACAGACATATATGTAGAAATAAACATATATGTCTCAACTCTTTTTTGTGGTGCCTAAGAACTGGAAATGGAAATGATGCCTATTAGTTTGAGGGAATGACTAAAGAAGGTGTGGTATAAGATTGTGATTGAATATTATTGTGCTTTAAGTAATGCAAAGCAGAATAATTTCAGAAAAACCAGGGAAAAACTTACATGTACTGATGCAAGGTGAAGTGAGCAGAACCAGGAGAATGTTGTATACAGTAATAGCTGTGTTGTTTTATGATGAATTGTGAATGGTGTAGCTATTCTCAGAAATACAATGATCACAGCCAATCCTATAGGACTAATGATGAAGCATATTACCTGCCTCCAGAGAAAGAAATATTGTCTAAATACAGACTGAAGCATGAAACATAAAAAATGTTTTAAAATGATTACCCTGGAGGTTGAGCCAAGATGGTAGAGTAGAAGCACAAATTTGGCCTGAGCTCCCACAACAACCACTTCCAATACATGTAAAAATATGACTAAACAAACTTTAGAGCTACAAAACCCACAAAATGACAAAAAGAACCAAATGTCCTGCTAAAGGAAGCCCAGCAGGCAGATAGAAAGTGTTTATCACACTGATTTGGGAGCCAAGCACAGGCCCCTGTGAGCCATGCGGTTCTGGCCCCAGGGTGGCCCTGACCAGCGATGGCAAGAGCAGACTCCAGGAGAGTGAATCATCAGCAGCTGTGGTGGTTTCCAGACTTCTCAACCCATAAACACCAAAGACAAAATAAAAGACCAGTGTGGAACTCTGTTGGAAGAGTGGGGATGGTAGAGCATGGTCTGGCCCATGTCGAGAGAAGCTGTGGGGGCATAGAGGTGGTGCAACAACCACCACGTGGCTGCCTAAGGAGCTCCTGGACTACAAGTCATAGGGGGACAAAACAACCATTCATAGGGTAATGGCTCTTGCTTTAGCCTGCATGGATCTGGATCATGGTCTTGGGTGGTGGACCTGGGGTGTGTGGCCAATAAGCCAGAGCTTGTGGGGGCTGTAGAGATGGCATCCTCCTAATAGCTCTGGCAGCTGTGAAAACCCCAGTGATTTGGAACAAAGCTCTCTCCATTCTGTAAGCAGAGATCTACCATGGCAAAGAGCTCAAAAGTCAAGTAATTGGCTGGCGATATGAGTAAGCAGAGGAAGCACAAACAAACATACCCTAGAATCATTTTTTGGGAACAAAGAGGATCAGGGCATGGAGTGGAAGGGAAGACAGCTAAGTCAGAACTCCTGCATCAAAAGCTTCCAATAAAAGGTGAACTGGTTACAGGCCATGGAGGAGCTCAAGATGGATTTTGAAAATCAAGTAAGAGAAGTGGAGGAAAAATTGGGAAGAGAAATGAGAATGATGCAATAAAATCATAAGAAGCAAGTCAACAGCTTGCTTAAGGAGACCCAGAAAGAGACTGAATAAAATAACACCTTAAAAAATAGACTAACTCAAATGGCAAAAGAGGACAAAAAAGCCAATGAGGAGAAAGAATGCCTTAAAAAGCATAATTTGCCAAATGGAAAAAGGATCTCAAAAACTCACTGAAGAGAATAACTCCTTCAGAATTAGATTAGAGCAAATGGAAGCTAATGACTATATCAGAAATCAAGATACTGTAAAACACATCCAAACAAATGAAAAAATAGAAAGCAATGTTAAGTATCTCATTGGAAAAACCACTGACCTGGAAAATCGATCCAGGAGAGATAATTTAAAAGCTATTGGATTACCTGGAAGCCATGATCAAAAAAGAGCCTAGACACCATCTTTCAAGAGTTTATCAAGCAAAATTGCCCTGATATTCTAGAGGCAGAGGGCAAAATAGAATTGAAAGAATTCATTGATCACCTCTTGAAAAAGATTCCACAAAGAAAACTCTTAGGAATATTATAGCCCAATTCCAGAATTCCCAGATCAAGGAGAAAATACTGCAATTAGTCAGGAAGCAATAATTTGAGTGTTGTGGAAACACAATCAGGATAACACAAGACCTAGCAGCTTCTATATTAAAAGATTGAAGGGTGTATAATATGATATTCTGGAGGTCAGAGGAGCTAGGACTAAAACCAAGAATCACCTACCCAGTAAAACTGTGTATAAAGCTACAGGGAAAATATGCTCATTCAATTAAAACAGAGTATTTTCAAGCTTTCTTCATGAAAAAAACAGAGTTGAACAGAAAATTTGATTTTCAAATACAAGAACCAAAAGAACCATGAACAGGTAAATACGAAAAAAAATCATAAAGAACTTATTAAAGTTGAACTATGTATATTCCTACATGGAAAAATGATAATTGCAACTCATAAGACTTTTCTAAGTATGAGGACTGTTGAAGGGAATATATATGTATATATGTATGCATACATATATGTGTATGTATAGGAAGGTGTATTTGTGTATATATATATTTGTTTGGGCATATGTATGTTCATGTATACATAGACAGATGAGTTGAATACGAAGGGATGATATCTAAAAAATGAAATTGAAAGGTGAGAGAGGAATTTATTGGAAAAAGGAGACAGGAAGAGATAGATTAGGGTAAATTATCTCATATAAAAGAGGCAAGAGAAAACTGCTACAATGGAGGGGTAAAGCAGGAAGGTGAAAGGGCATGAGACAACCTTATTCTCATTGAATTTGACTTAAGGAGGGAATAACATATGCACTCAATTGGGTATCTTACCCTACAGGAAAGCAGGGGGGAAGGGGATAAGAGGGGGGAAGGATAGAAGGGAGGGCAGATTGGGGGAGAGGGCAGTTAGAAGCAAACATTTTTGAAAAGTGATAGGATCAAAGGAGAAAATAGATTAAGTGGGGGGTGGGAGAGGAGGGAGGGAAATATAGTTAATCTTTCACAGTATAACTACTATGGAAATGATTTGGGCAAGTACAAATTGCAATCTATATTGAATTGCCAGTGGGGGTGCATGAGGAGGGAAGAAGGGAAAAAATCTGAAACTCAAAGTTTTAAAAACAAATGTTTAAAAATAATTTGTTTTTTTACATGCAATTGGGAAATAAGATATACAGGCCCTGGGGTATAGAAATCTATCTTTCCCTACTAGAAAGTTGTGGTGTAATGGGGGAGGGTATAAGAGACAATAGATTGGGGGAAGGGGTATTCAGTAGGCTTGCTGTTTTGGGGTGGAGGACAGGGGAAAGATTGGGAGAAAAATTATAACTCAAAATCTTGTGTAAATTAATGTTGAAAACTAAACATAAATAAGCATAGAGAAATAAATAAAACATTTACCTTTTGATTGGGAAAAATAAAATAATACCTATTTTTAAAAGTTTTCAAAGAAAAAAGATATCCCCTTTTAACAATGGTTATTTGTTTGAACATGGCTAGAAATGGAAAATATTTTATTATAACCAATTTGTTTCTAAGCACTGTATTGAAACTGATTACTCTATTAGTCTTATTTATACATTACATCCCATGTGTTGCTATTGTAATTAATATAGCACTTGTTCAAATAATTCATTCTTTTATTAAGAGCCATCTTATAGAAAGTATTCTGTTATTAGTGCCTTAGAAAAAATCTCATCCTCCAAATATGGGAATAAACAATACTCAATATAAAAAATTAGGTTCGGAGTTTTCTAATTTTTCAGTTTGTATTAAAGTTTCTTGAATATATCAACCAGAATTGGCTAATTTGAAAGTGTAAATTTTATGGTCTAAAAGATTCCCCAATTTCATATGGGGTTTCAACTTACTTTCCCTATATGACATGCTTATTGACATAGTAAATTTAAAATTATGTTAAGAGGAGTGGCTAGGTTGCACAGTGAATAGAACACTGGTCCTAGAGTCAGGAGGACCTGAGCTCAAATCCGTCCTCAGCACTTACTAGCCATGTGATCTTGGGCAAGTCACTTAACCCCAATTTCCCCTCCAAAAAACATAGAAAAAAAATCTGTTAAGAACAACTTTTTAAAAGAAAATTTATCAGACACTGGGATCTTTATAAGTGACTTGAACCAGAGAATCCAGGTAGCTGGAAAGTGTTCTGAGACCCCATCCAGAGCAGAGAGCTGTATCAGGAGATATTTCCCAAGAACTAGAAAGCTGTATGAGCTGAGATGTCTGAGCCTTAAAACATAATGGACCTATGAATGGACAATTTTATTTTTATTGTTTATTTTTGCCTTATGTGTGTTTTAATAAGGCCTGCTTACCAAAGGGAATGATGCACAATGGGTCATGTCAATACATCCATAAATATCCCTTTCCCCCCCACACATTGTTTCCCCTCATAAGCAACATCGGTTAAAAAAAGAAAAAAAAAACTACCCTCATTGAAGTCTAAGTCATTATCAATTAGTGATTCACCGAAGAGACTATATCTCAATAAAATCAAAGGAGGAATGAGTGAAATACTTATTCATAACAATTACTAATATGGGGAATCCAGGTTTTTTTCCTATTTCCTCATTTAGTTGCTTGGTAAAGGCAGCCTCCGAAGGAAAGGGCTGATGATCAGAATGGGTTCAATCTTAGTCATCACCCTTTCCCTTCCCCCCACAACTGCAGCTTATTTCTGGTTGAAAAAGAAAGACTATCTTATGTAGGTGGAATTCTCACCATAACCCCACCACTGACTTGCTCAGGTAATACTGGGTGAAAAAAATAGATACTTTGCTCTAGATTGACAGAGGTAGGGGTTATCAAGGTAGAGATGAGTCTCTTTATCCAAGAATGACATAATCAAAGTCACTTCCCTCAGCCACTCATTAATCTAAGCCTATGTTTATATATTATTGATTCTCTCATTAATTGTTAATCTATATGAGTTGATTTCCTTCTGTTGAGAACACTCAGTATTCCAAGGGTATTTAAATATACAGATGCCCCCAAGTTTCATCTTTGCTTTATGAAGGAAAATATGTGACTTCAATCTATTCATTTTTGCCTGCACATAATTAATAATATCAATAATGAATAATTAATTATGTCTCTCAAACTTTTCATTTGTTACAGAATAGTGATACCTTTCGCCACAAAAATAAAATTGGGTATGGGGCATATTTGAGAGGAGAAGAAGAAAAGGAGTTTTATTTCTGAAATACTGTTTGAATTGCATGCAAAACATCCACTTTGAGATATTCAGCAGTGATCCAGGACTAAAGTTCATGGGAGAGACTGGTGCCCTGTACACAGACACATGAGTCATCTGTACAGAAAGGGTAACTAAGCCAATGGGAGTTGACACATTTGGCTACAGAAAGGGTGGCGAGGGAAGCCTTGGGTAATAGACACGATCAGGTAGCATGATAAAGATGGCAGCATCACTCCTCGTCAGCTAGGTGGCAGCACAGTGCACAGAGTCTGAAGTCAGGAAGCCCTGATGGAGGACAAATCAGTCCTCAAAAGTCTGATAGATGTGTGACCGTGGGCAAATCGCTTAAACGTTGCCTGCTTCAGTTTACCCAGATTTAAAGTAAAGATAATTATACTATCTACCTCATAAGGTTATTAGGAGGATCAGGTGAAATAATGTGGGTAAAATGCTTAATAATTAGCAGGGGGAAGGCATGGGAAAGGCTCCCTGCAGGAAGTGGGATTTTAATTGGGACTTTAAAAAAATCCAGGGAAGTCAGTAATCAGAGGAGAGGAGGGAAAGTGTTTCAGGTATAAGGTCCAGCCTTGAGAAAATGACTGGAGCACATCAAATGGAATGTGTTGTTCATGGAACAACCAGGGAACCAGGGTCACTGGATCAGAGTACACATGGGCGAGAAATAACGTGTAAGAACATTGGAAAGTTAGGAAGGGCTAAGGTTAACAAGGCCAAACAGAGGGTTTTGTATTTGATCCTGGACGCAATAGGGAGCCATTAAAGTTTATTGAATAGGTAGTAATACGGTCTGAACTGAACTTTAGGTAGATTAACAGTAGCTAACATTTATATAGTGATTGCTATGTGTCAGGCAGTGTGCTAAGGACTTTACTGTCATCTCCTCTGAGCCTCACAACAATCTCAGATATAGATGTTATCCCCATCTTACAGATGAGGAAACTGAGACAAATAGATATGAAGTCACTTACCCAGGGACCACACAGCTAGTGTCTGAGTAAGTTTTAAAGTTGGGTCTTCCTGACCTCAAGCCTAGAGTTCTATCCATTGCACCATCTAGCTGCCCCAGGTAACAATTGAATGGAGGATGGAATGAAGTGGGGGAAGACTCATAGCTAACATTTATATGGTACTTTGAGGTTTGTAAAGTGTTTTACAAAGGATCTTATATGACCTTCACAACAACCTTGGGTGCTAGGTGCTATTATTATCCCCATTTTACAGATGAGGAAACTGAGGCAGGCAGAAGTTGAGTGATTTTTCCATGGACTCAGTATCTGAGGCGAGCTTTAAACCCAGGTTATCTTGCATTCCTATATGACACTTATTCTACTCTGTCATATCAATACTGACCAACCAGCAAACTATTGCAATCGTCTTACCCAGTAATATGAGGTGATGTGTGCCTGTGCCAGGGTGGTGTCAATGTCAGAGGAAAGAAGGGGGGACACATGAGAGATGTTATGAAGGTATTATCGACAGTCCTTGGGAATAGATTGGATATGCGGATGAGTGAGGCTAAGGAGTTAAGGAAGATGCCCATGTAGAGAGCCCAGGTGACTTGGATGGTGGCATCCTCAGCAGTAGAAGGGAAATTAAGGAGAGCAGAAAGATTTTTTGGGGGGAAAGATAATGAGTGTCATTCTGGCTGGGTTGTTTCTAAGATGTATATGGGTCATTCAGTTTGAGATCTCTGTCAGATATTTAGAGGTATGGTACTAGAATTCAAGAGAGAGGTCAGGGCTGGATAAATAGATTTGAGAATCATTAGATCAGCTAGGGAAACTCTGGGGGGAAAGAGAAGAGGATTCAGGACAGGAGTGACTCTGTTCCTGGGCAAGTCACTTAAAAATTCAATGTTTCTGTTGACTCTCTCTGGTTATAATCTGCCGATCTCATTCAAATCTGCTTTTCCATAGTTTCCTATACCAGTGAAATCACAGCTCTAGTCCAAAAAATGTACAACTATGTGACAGGTTCTCTAAG
>NW_027185850.1:15674408-15716235 GCF_028583685.1 Petaurus breviceps papuanus
AGTGTCATTGGGTGGCTGTTGTGTGTGGACAGTAGGAGTGGTTTGAGGGCATTTTGTGGGCAAAGGATGGGTGAGTCTGGACCTTGATCCCTGGGGAATTGGCCTGTTTACTCCTAGAGTGAACTTTGACTTACAATACATTGAGGGCAGATAGTTAAGAGTTCCCAATGAGATTGCAGGTTTATTGGGTGTTAGTGTCCTTTTCTCCAGTGACTGCAAAATTTGAAGATAATGAGGAAAGAGCCCTGGCAGATGGGACCTACCTGAATGGTAAAATTCTGAGTCTGTATTTAAATGGGAAAACCTAGGTGAAATGATGGAGATCAAGTTAAGTGGGCATGCACCTGCAACACCATACATACTATCACCAAGTGCAGCTACCTCGGTATATGCTTTGGTTGGTAAATTCTCACCTTTGTTCATTATTCCTGGCTTATTGGTCTATTTCATTGGCAAAGACTTTGGGGGAGTTACTTTCAGGTTCTTGAATCCAGAGGGCTCTGAAAGACCGGATGGTGGGTAGCTAAGATTTTTTTTTAAAGCAATCGGGGTTAAGTAACTTGCTCAAGGTTACACGGCCAGTTCTTTCTGGGTGTGGTGCTAAGTGTCTAGCCCGGATTCGATCCCCAGGTCATCCTGACACTGGAGCCAGTGCTCTTACTCGCTGAGCCACCTGGCCGCCCCTAAGCAATTGGGGTTAAATTACTTGCTCAAGTTTCCACGGCCAGGTGTTTCTGGGTGTGTGCTAAGTGTCTGAGCCCGGATTAGATCCCCAGGTCATCCCCACCCTGGGGCCGGTGCTCTTACTTGGGTAGCTAAGATTTTGTTGTACATTGTTCATTGCTCATGTATTTTGCATGTTGGTTTTCTACTCCTAGTGATCAAAAATCCTAGACTGATATAGACTCATTGATCATTGACCTGGAAGATGCTTTGGAGATATTTCTTCCAACTCCCTCACTTGCTAGATGAAGAGATGGAGGCAAAAAGACGTTAATTTACTTGGTGTGTGTTAATGGGCAAGTCACATACCCCAAATCATAAGTGAGAACTACTGAAGCATTCTTATAAACAATAATAAATTGCAGAAGTATAAACATAGAACTAAAGGCAACTGAGAAGTCATCTACTCAGACTTCTTCATTTTACAGATCAGGAAACTGAGGAAAACAAGGTTAAGTGCCTAGCCCAGGGTCACATGGTGGATTAATGTCTAAGGCTCTAAACTTACAAACAGCTGTGAGACCTTGTCATTTTCCTGGTCTCCCTGGACCTCAGCCTGCTGCTCTCTTAAACAAGGGAATGATGTTCTGGATCACTTCCTCCCTCACAGACCTGGCCCTGTGATTTGGGCCCCATTGGGTGGGTCTGTCTGTGTGTGGATCCTTCACAGGATACTTTGGCCAAATTGTTTCTCTGGTTCCCAGCAGACAAGCCCAGTCTCCTTTTTGGGGCAGAAGATTGTAGAATTGGGGTATGTTTACTCCCAGGAGGCAGGCCCTGGCAAAAGGCAGAGTACTGGGGCACAGGGGGGAAGCTGGCACTCCCTGGAGCTCTCACTGCCTGACCTATAAAGGCAGCCCAGGCAGCAGCTCCAAGGGGACAAACACAGTTTGAACCCTCATGTGAACACTGCTCCTCGTGGTCCCACAGCTGCTGTTGTTGCTGCAGGAAAAGGAAGCGGGAGGAGGAGCTTCGTTTGTCTCTTCTTGGTGTCAGAGCTGGGGAAAGATGCAGCTCCCTCTGGGAAACTTGCTTTCTTCTCTTTGGGAAAGAGCCCCTCTGCAGACCTTCCTTCTCTTCTCTGCCATCCTCCTGATCCTGGCACAGTATCTAAAGAAGAGGAGGCGGCATCTCAACTACCCCCCTGGCCCTCCTGGGCTGCCCATAGTGGGCAACTTCTTCCAGATGGACTTTAAAAATCCCCAAATCGCCGTCCAAAAGGTAGAGTGAGATGGGAGGGTGAGAATCTACTGGCTGGGAGCGGGGCATGGGTCCTGTGCCCTGGGGAATGTGCTGGATGGGGTAGCCACACTACTGGGGTCCATCCCTGCTCTGGCCCTATTAGGAAAGCAGAAATGGAAAGAATGGCCTAGTTGGGGGCTTAGAGGGCTTGGGTTCCCATCCCCTTCTGACCTGTGGGACCTGGAGAGAGGCCTGTGCTCATCATCATGGGGTGGGTCATTGTTGACATTGTATGTGGTCAGGTTTGCATGCCTGGGGAGGCCCCTTCTGACTCAATTTCTGTGATTTGGAACCAATGAGATGGTAACTGTAAAGTGCTTCACACAGTGATTGGCCCACATTAAGCATTATAGAAATGTCATCTATCATTACTATGATACTGTGATGATTACTGTGGCTAACCACAGTACCTGGCTCATGGCAAGGACTTAATAAATGCTCATTAATACCCTGACTGGCAGAAATGGCAGAGGCAGCCTTCTAGGTCCCTGCAAACTCTACAATTGGAGGGACTTAATTGGGGCCATTGAACTTCAGTTAAAAAATGATTTTTTTTTTATCACAGCATCTAATATACTTGATTTCCTTTATAGTCCTACGTACTCTATTTTATGCATTCAAAAACTTTCTTCTGAGAAGGAGCCCATAGGGTTCACCAGACTAACAAAGGGACACCACACACACACACACACACACACACACACACACACACACACACTGACACGCCCCTAAGGTTTAGAACCCACGGTAGCTCCCTCTGATCTCAAGACTTTGGCCAAGTCAGGTCAGGTCTCTGAGGTTCACTGGCCTTATCAGTCAATTCTGGATGTTAATATTATCCTGCCAGCATCCCAATAATGTTCCCTTAAATTAAGTTCACCAAACACTAACAATGATGATTTCATTTTTGCTTGACATATCACAATACTGGCTCATATTAGGCACAGTTTATTCAATCCTTATATAAGGCTATTTCACCTTATTTTGTGTCCTGGACCCCTCTGACAATCATACTGGAAACACCCTCAGAATCATGGTTTTAAGTGCTTAAAATAAGATTATAAAGGACAATGATTATAATGAAATGCAGTGACCAAAATTTAAAGAAAACAAAACCAACTTGTCAAGACCCAGATCTTTTTTCAGAGAAGTGTACATGTGAAATTAGCTGCTTAACCTTAGTGTGAGACTTGACATTTATCCCTTTTGATTTTCACCTTATTGCATTCAGTCCAACCACTACCCTTTGAAATTGTTTTGGTAGACTCTATCACCCAGTTACTCTTGCCAACTTGTGTTCATTGTAAATCAGATAAACACCCTATCTGTGCCTTTCTTTGAGGCATTAATAAAATGCTAACCCAGGGCCAAGAACAGATCCAGGAGTAATCCACTGGAGACCTCCTACCTGGGACATACAGAGGTTAAGTGCCTTGCCAAGAGTCACACAGCTGGCACGGGTCAGGGGTAGGACAGGAACCCAGATATTTATGTCACTAATGCTGGGGCTCTAAGCACTAGTCCATGCTGGCTCCCAGGTGAGATTGATATAGCCCTTGCATATTTGAAGAGAACTTGCATGCATTGTCCCATTTGATCCTCAACATATCTTTTTGGGATAGCTACTACATATGCAGGAACTAAACCTTGGAAAAGGTTCAGTGACTGATTCCAGGTAGGGATCAAAGGTAGGATCCAAGCCCAGATCCTTCAGGATTTCAAGTCATAAACCCTTATCACATCCCACTTCTCACTTCATGATTTTTTCCCTTTTGAAGTCTATGTATACTGGGCTCCTAAAAATACTCATCATATGCTATCAACTTGAGGTCCTTCGCTGTCTGAAGTCCTTGACGCAGAAGACCAACACTCTTGGGCCCTTCTGAACTCTAAGGACTTCAGATAAGGGAGTGGTGACAGACTCTCAGGGAGTCCACGACCTGAGGAAAAGCCTAGCAAAGATCAGAGAAGCTTATGACCATGTTGGCAGCAGCATTGATTGATTTTTCCTCTAATTCCTCTCAAAGACAATCGGTTGAGATTTGAGAGGGCTTTGATGGATTTGGGAGGGGAAGACCCAATCAATCAACGCATCAATCAATTAGCAAGCATGTTATAAGTATCTGCTTTGTGCTAGGTTCTGTGATAGGTGCCGGAGATTAAGAAAACAAAACTAAAACGGAGCCTCCCCTCTGGGAGCTTACATTCTACCCACTCCAATGAACTTGCAATGGTTCAAGTGTTAACCTCCAAGTCTTTCCCCTATATTAAATTGTGAGTTGTTCTTTGTCATATTTTCCTGGTCCAGCATGCTGCCTTGAATGTGGCAGCTGCTTCAGAGCTTGGGATATAATGCTTCTTCCCCTGA
Organism: Petaurus breviceps papuanus; assembly: GCF_028583685.1. Taxonomy (NCBI): domain Eukaryota; kingdom Metazoa; phylum Chordata; class Mammalia; order Diprotodontia; family Petauridae; genus Petaurus; species Petaurus breviceps. The sequence continues at coordinate 15,678,742 of NW_027185850.1, forward strand.
AGCTTTTGGAATTCCCAGTTTCCATCAAAGCTCAGCTTCAGGGGACCATCTCCTACAGGAAGCCTTCCAGATTCCTCCCAGGTGCTGGTGTCCCTCAAATAACTTAGAATTTCCTTTCTATGTATTTTGCATTTTCCTATGTATGCACAGATAATTTCTTTCCAATGTCAATTCCTTAAGGGGAACAACTGTTTGGTGTTTGGGACTGTCTGCTCAGCTCCCAGCACAGGGCTTGGGATAATTCAGTGTGTGTTGGGCTGAGCTGGACTGAATTCAGTGGAATTGAGTCAGATTGGATTGAGTGGACTCCTTTAGAATCAATGTTTCACATTGCTAGAATGTTAGCTGATAACAATACAGACAAAAACCTGAAAGGCAATGGAAATTTGCAACTCAAAGTAATTATTTTTCAGTTTGCCAAGGAATATGGAAATGTTGTCTGCACGAATGCTGGCAATCTCACCTTTGTGATGGTAACTGGATTGCCACTGATCAAGGAGGTCCTAGTCAACCAAGACCAAGTTTTTATTGATCGTCCTCAAATTCCTATCAACTTTCATGTCTCTAAAACACATGGTGAGTTCTTTGAATTATGATAAATATTTTTCATTTCCAGGATTATTTGAAAGTTATCTTTGGCTCCTGTACTTCATCACTCCTGAAGAATTTCAACCCATTATAGAGGTCTTGTGGCTAGAAGAAATATGATAGAAAAGACCTCCCATGTTTCCTTCCCTATTGTCTGAGAGTGGGGGGAGAGGAATAGTATTGAGGGGGAGGGCAATGAGGATGGTGGAGGGGTTCAAATTAATCTCATAGGAGGATCAGTTAAAGGGGCTAGGAGTATTTAACTTGAGGACAAGAAGAGTAAGTTGGAGGGTAAAGAGAGACATGAAGACTGTCTTCAAGTGTTTGAAGGCCTGTTAACAGAAAAGGTCTTGGCCCCAAAACTAGCAAAGGCTGAGAGTTGCAGAGGGGTTTGATGTTGGGAAAAACCTTCCTAACCATGGGAGCTGTCCAAAAAGGATTTTTTTTCCTTCAGATGGTAGATTCCCTTTCACAGGAGGCCTTCAAGTAGAAGCTATTCAGTACATTTTGTTGGTGTTACTTATTGTGTCCAAGTTGGATTGGATGAGTTCTGAGATTCCTTTCAGCTCTGAAGTTCTATGAGTTTATGATTCTACCTTTTGGCCCTTTGACTCACATGATGGTACAGGTGCCAGTAGATCCACTTGCTTCTAGAGGAATACAATAAAATCAAAGCCCCCAGTCAAAGTTTTTTGTTTGTTGTTATTTTGTTTTAATTTTTAATTAAAAAAATTTAATTTATGGCATCAAAAAAGCATTTTTATGCCACAGTACAATAAAATACGATTGCACTTGAAACTGCAAATCTACTATCCCGAAAATAAGCCCTCCCCTTACTGTGTAAGATTCCTCTAAAATAAGCTCTCCCCAGAAAAGAAGCCCTATTGAGATTGCTACTGTAGTGAAAGTGATCCCCTGCGCTACACGCTACATTACGGTACCCTCTGTATGCACCGTCCCCCCCCCCGTGAAACGCACGCCGCGCTCCGAGCTGCATCCAATCAGAGCTGCAGCAGTGAGCGCATTATCCTGTTCTTTATTGAATTCATTATTGAATAAAGGTACATTTTTTCGTTGACATTTACCTGTTTATTAAAATTGCTGTCAGTGTTCATTAAAATAAGTCCTCCCCTGAAAATAAGCCCTCTGGTGTTTTTCTGTCCAGAAAAATAATAAGACAGTGTCTTATTATCGGGGAAACATGGTATGTACAACCTAACATTCTTTTCAAATATACAAAGTAGTATCAGGTAAATTTCTTTTATTCCTTTTTCTTCCCTTCTCTCTCTCTCTCTCTCTCTCTCTCTCTCTCTCTCTCTCTCTCTCTCTCTCTCTCTCTCTCTCTCTCTCTGTCTCTCTGTCTCTCTCTCTCCCTCTCTTTCTCTCTCCCTCTCTCTCTCCCCCTCCACACACACACACACACACATACACACACACACACACACACATGCTCACATGCTCACACACACATACAAATGTTAAATTTTCCTATACATCTACTTATCATTTTTTCTCTGGAGGCAGATAGTGTCTTTCTTCATATGGCCTTTATATTTAATTTAGACATTTATAATAAACAAAATAACTTATTTACTCAAAGTCATTCTTAAAATAATATTGCTCTTCCTTTACACAATCTTCCCTTGGTTCTGCCCATTTCACTCTTCAATATTTTGTGGAAGGCTTTTCCTGTTTTTCTAATATCATTGAGCTCATCATTCCTTATAGCACACTAGTATTCCATCACAACAATACCACATACTACAACTTATTCAGCCAATTGATGGACTTCCCTGCAATTTCCAGTTCTTTGCCACAGCAAAGAGGATTGTGAGAAACAATTTAGAACATGTAAGCTCTTTTCTATTTTCCCTAATCATCTTTGACAATACATCTAGTAGTGGCATTGTTGGATCAAAGGTTATAGGTACTTTAGTAATTCTTTGGTCATAATTCCAGATTACTCTTAAAATTGTTGTATCAGTTCACAATTTCACTAATGATATGTCGCAATTTTTTACACATCACCCCAATACTTGTTGCCATCTCCTTAAATTATTTTAGACAATATGGTAGGTATAAAATGATATCTCAAAGTTATTTTATTCTGCATTTCTCAATCAATAATGACTTAGAGCATTTTTTTCCTATGTGTATAACTTGTTTTGATTTCTTCATCGGAATACTACCTGTTCACATCATTTGACCATTTATCAGTTGAGTAATGACTCATATTCTTTTAGATTTGATAAAGTTCTTTCTATATTTTAGATATGAGATCTTTATCTGATATCTACAAATTTTCTTACCAATTTTCTGCCTTTTTTTCTTTGCTCTTGGCACCATTTGTTTTACTTGTACTAAACTTTTTTTAAAAATTTGTATAATCAAATTTGTTCATCTTTATCCAAATTTACTCTTTATCTCTTGTTTATTCATAAATTGGTAGACCTATCCATAAGTCTGATAAGTAATATCTTCCACATTCTTCTAATTTTCTTGTAAAATCTCTCTTTATATCTGGGTCATGTATCCATTTTAACATTATCTTTGTAAATTTTGTGAGATATTGGTCTATGCACAGTTTCTGCCATACTGCTTTCCAGTTTTCCCAACAGGTTTTACCAAATAATTATTATCCCCAAATTCTAACTCTTTACTCTTGTCAAATATAAGGTTATTATGTTTATCTGTTGCTGTAAATTGTATGTCTACCCTCTTCCGTTAATCTACCTTTCTATTGCTTAACCAGTCAGTACCAAAGAGTTTCGGTAATTACTGTTCTGTAATACAGTTTAAGACCTGGTACTGTGAAATCTCTCTCCTTTACACTTTTTTTTTTATTATTTCCTTTGACATTCTTGACTTTTCTGTTTTTCTAAAGGAACTTTGTAATGGTTTATTTCTAATTCAATAAAACACTTTTTTGATAACTTAATTGGGATGACATTGAATATATAAATTATTTTGGGTAAAGTTCCCATTGTTATTATATTGGCCTAACCTACCAATAATGAATTAATCTCTCCAATTAGTCTTATTTAATTTGTGTATTTTTTTCATAATTCCATAATTTTGTTTATGTAGTTCCTGGGACATTTTGGCAGGTGGACTCCCATGTTTTTTATGCTGCCTGTTGCTGTTGTTTGCCCTTCATTCTCAAAGAGGATCAGAAAGGTGATGGCATGACAGGCAAGCGAATTGAAGTGAAGGTATGCACTGCAAAATCACCAACCTCACTTTCTCCTCCAGAATCATCTGAGTCCAGTGGTGAGATATGGATTAGTATGACTGGAGATGATCCTAGATGCAGTAGGAGATCTTGGTCTTTTTAAGCTAAGATCTTTAACAGGTCTCAGGTTACTGAGGCAATGCCCATTCAGTGATTAAGTCTAGGTAAGAAATGAGGCAGGGAATGACATCTTTACCTAGTCAAATAAAAAGAAAAAAAAATCAGTCTGGGAGGGGAAGACCCTCCCTCAGGGCTTCTAGCCTAAAGATAACAATTGCTACTTATATTTACTCTGAGCCAATGAGGAACCAAATAATGACCAAGTGGAACTTGGCCTGGGCTAGGGTTATTTTAAATAGGGTATTTTTTTTACTATTTCTTTCTGAAGAATTTTGTGATATATAGGAAGACTGTGTGGATTTAATTTAAATCTTGCTACTTTGTTAAAATTATTGTTTCACCTAAATTTTCATCTGACTCTTCAGGATTTTCTATGTATATCATCATATCACCTGCAAAGAGATGATTTTATTACCTCATTCCCTATTCTGATTCCTTCAATTTCCTTTTCTTGTCTTACTGTTATATCTAGGAATTCAAATACAATATTGAATAATATTGTTGACAGTAGGTATCCTTCTTTCACTTACTGGGAAGAACTCTAGTTTTTCCCCATTACCAATAATACTTGCTAATGATTTTAGATAAATTCTTTGAATCGTGCTAAGAAAGAATCCATTTATACCAATACATTCAAGTATTTTTAATTCAAATATTATTTTTTATTTTATTAAGAACATTTTCTGCATCTACTATATGTTATTCCCTCCTTAAGCCAAATTCAATGAGAGAATGGTTGACCCATTCCCTTACACCTTCTTGTTCTTCCTTCCCCTCCATTGTAACAGTTTTCTCTTGCCTCTTTTATATGAGATAATTTACCTTATTCTATCTCTCCCTATCTCCTTCTCTCTTTATATTCCTCTGTCCTCTTAATTTTATTTCTTAAATATCATCCCTTCCTCTTCAACTGATCCTGTGCCCTCTGTCTATGTATGCATGTACACACATACTCACATATGTATTTATGCATACATACAGCCTCCTATATAAACATATATATGTATACATATATACATGTATATTATCTGCAACTATGCTCATACTGAGAAAAATCTCATGAGTTACAGTTTTTTTTTCCATGTAGGAATGTAAATAGTTCAACGTAATAAGTTCCTTATGATTTCTTTTTCCTATTCACCTTCTCATGTGTCTCTTGCTTCTTTTATTTGAAAGTCAATCTGTTCAGCTCTGGTTTTCTCATCAAGAATGCTTGAAAATCCTCTATTTCATTGAATGACCATAATTTCCCCTGAAGCATTATGTTCAGTTTTGCTGGGTAGGTGATTCTTGGTTTTAATCCTAGCTTCGTTGACCTCTGGAATATCATATTCCAAGCCCTTCAATCCCCTAATGTAGAAGGTGTTAGATCTTATGTTATACTGATTGTGTTTCCACAATATTCAAATTGTTTCTTCCTGGCTGCTTGTAATGTTTTCTCCTTGACCTAGGAACACTGGAATTTGGCTATAATATTCCTAGGAGTTTTCTTTTGGGAAGCTTTTTCAAGAGACGATCAGTGAATTCTTTCAATTTCTATTTTGCCCTCTGGTTCTAAAATATCAGGGCAATTTTCCTTGAGAATTTCTTGAAGGCTAATTTCTAGGTTCTTTTTATGATCATAGATTTTAGTTATTGCAATTTCTCTTGGATCTACATTTCAGGTCAGTGTTTATTCCAATGAGATATTTTCACATTGCCTTCTATTCTTTCATTTGTTTCAATAAGTTTTATAGTATCTTGATTTCTCATAATGTCATTAACCTCCATTTTTTCCAGTCTAATTTTGAAATAATTATTCTCTTCAGTGAATTTTTGAAATTCCTTTTCCATCTGGGCAATTCAGCTTTCAAAGGCATTCTTCTCCTCATTGGCTTTTTGGGCCTCTTTTGTCATTGGAGTTAGCCTATTTTTAAGGTGTTATGTCCTTCAATATTTTTTTGGGTCTCCTTTAGCTGGCTATTGTCTTGTTTTTCTTTATTTTCTTTCACCATTTTCATTTCTCTTCTCAATTTTTCCTCCGCTTCTCTTACTTGACTTTCAAAATCCTTCTTGAGCTCCTCCATGGCTTGTAACCACTTCATATTTTACTTTGAAGCTTTTTATTTTTGCCTTTTGGAGGGCAATTGGGGTTAAGTAACTTGCCCAAGGTAACATAGGTGTGTGTGTGTGTGTGTGTGTGTGTGTGTGTGTGTGTGTGTGTGTGAGGCTGGAACCGAACTCAGATCCCTCTGACTCCAGGGCCAGCGCTTTACTCACTTCACCACCTAGCTGCCCTGATTATTTGGAAGCTTTTGATGCAGGAGTTTTGACTTCATTAACTTCTCCTGGTTCCATGTTTTGATCCTTTTTGTCTCCACCAAAGTATTCTATGGTCTGTTTGTATTTCCTCTGCTTGCTCACCTTGCCAGCCAATTACTTGACTTTTGAGCTCTTTGCCATGGTAGAACTCTGTTTCCAGAGTGGAGAGAGCTGTGTCCCAAATTGCTGGGGCTTTCACAAATGTTGTCAGAGATATGAGGAGTATACCCTCTCTACAGACATCCCTAGCTCTGGCACACTGGCATTTCTGACCCCAGGACCACCGCCCAACACAGCAACCCAGATCAAAGCCAGCCAAAGTAAGAGCTATTACCCTATGAATGGTCTCTTGGCCCCCCTACAATCTGAAGACTATGAGCTCTGGAGGCAGCCACACTGCAGCAACTGCAGCAGCCATGCCTCCACCACCTATCACATGGGGGCAGTGTTCAGACCATGCTCTTCCCTCACCCAGTTCCAATAGAGTACCCCACTGACCTTTTACTTTCTCTTCAATGTTTATGAATTGAGAAGTCTGGAAACCACAATAGCTGCTGGTGATTCACTCTCCTGAAGTCTGCTCTGGCTGGTCTATGCCACTAGTTGGGGCCACCTTGGGTCTGGTCATGGGTTGCTCTCACAGGCCTCTGCTTGGCTTCCAGTCTGGTGAGATAGACTCTTCCTGTTGGCTTGCCAGGCTGCCTTCAGAGGGAAATTTGTTTCTTTCTGTCACTTTGTGGGTTCTGCAGTCTAAATTTGTTTAGAATCATATTTTACAGATATTAGAGGTGGTTGGGGAGGGAGCCAAGTGGAGTTCCTGTTTTTACTCCACCATCTTGGCTCTGCCCTTTGCTAGATCTTTTAAAATTCTGATTGCTTTTCTTTGGTATTTAAATTGTTTGTAATGTATTGCAATATAAATACATTGGCAATATTTCTTCTTTAAACTGGACATTTGGAAACTTGGCTATGACATGCCTATTGGTGCTCTTATTTGGATGTATTTTGGTGATCAGTGGACTGTGTCTTTTTCTACTTTATCTTCTTGATCTGAAATTTCAGAGCAGTTTACTTAATAATTTCTTGTAATATTCCATCCAGATTATTTTTTCTATCATAAAATTTCATGTAGATGAATAATTCTTATATTTTCTCTCACTTCTCCAGATCACTTGTTTTTTTTTCTAATGAGGCAATTCAGATTATCTTCTATTTTTCTAGTTTTTATAATTTCTTGGCATATTATAATGTCATTTCATTTCACTTGCTCAATTCTAAGTTTCAAGGAGCTATTTTCTTCCTTAAGCTTTTGTATCTCTAGGTTTTTTTTTTTTTGGAGGGCAATTAGGGTTAAGTGACTTGCCCAAAGTCACATGGCTAGTAGTCGTGTCAAGAGTCTGAGGCTGGAATTGATCTCAGGTCCTCCTGACTTGAGGGCTGGTGATCTGTTCATTGCACCACCTAGCCACCCATATCTCTTTTTTTCTTAATTGATTAAATTTCTTTTCAAAATTTTCTTGGATGTCCTTACTTTTTCTATCGGTCAAAGTCTTGGAGAGTACAGGTGGTGGAAGGTGACTGGGGAGGAGTGGTGGGAGTAGATGGCAAAAAAGGACGAAGTTAACATGGATTAGAGGTAACTATTCTATTATTGAGAGGAGAGGAGTAGAATTGATGCTGCTATGACTTAAGGAATGAAGGAATGGGACTCGAACCCATGGGAAAACATCTTCCAGAAGAAGGTTGACACTTCTGCCCTAAGTTCAGCTTGATAGTGGAGGAGAGAATACAAAGGTTTAGAAAATCACTGTAAAGACTTTGATAGGGAGTCATTAAGGGCAAAGTAGAAGGATTGGCCAGGCATAGTAAGGGACCAATTGGAGTTAGGCACTATTAGACTGGATCCTTCCAGTTTGGACATTGCGCGCGTCTGTGATTCTTTACCACATCATTGATAGTCCTTCAACCAATCTTTACATCTTTATGACATCATGTTCATTTCCAGAACACTTTAGCCAAACTAGCCTAGGCACTGTTTCCCAAATGCCTTCCTCTACCCACTGCCCAGTCATGAAATCACAGATTGAGAGCTGGAAGTGGAGGCCACCCAGTCCAACCCCCTCCTCTATTTTACAGATGAAATTACTGAAGCTGAGATCTTATAAATTTCAGTCATGATTCAAACCCATGTTTTCTTAACTCCAAGACCAAAGATCTAGCTTAAAAGTTATGACTTTACCCAATACTATGCCCTCAATTTTGAATATTGTCCTTACCCTCCTCTTAGCCTTTTGAAATCTTTCAAGAGCCAATTGGCACAGTTAACTTCCATGAAGCTTTCCCTTGGCAATAATAAATTCTCCTATGTCTGATATCAAGGAAATTTGTACTCATCTTGAACTTATGTATTAATCCATAATAATTATCCATACAGGTGCTTAGCACAGTGCCCAAGACAAACCAACAAGTTTGTTGACTGACATTTATGCATTTATGGAGGAGTATCTGGCTTATCTTCCCAATAAAATGGAAATTTATTTCCATTAGAACTCAGACATTGTAACACTGCCTATATCTTTTTCATCACTTAATGCAAGATTTTGCACATCTACATTCCTAAAATGCTTGTTGAATGAATGAAAGGTCTCAGGGTGCATACTTTGACATTTGAGAGAATTGTGGGATCTCAGAGGCATAAGGGACCTTAGTAACTGGCTGAGACTTCCTGGAGCTAAGTTGGAATGCACTTTCAACTTTCCCAACAAATGGTAGTCCAGATTCTGCTTGAAGACCTCCATGAATGGCGAACCTTTCAAAGAAGCCCACAACTCTCTGGGACAATGATTACTGGTCAGAAATTTGTCCTTCTCTTGAGCTTCAGTTCTCCTCATTACATATTTCACTGATCACTCCTCATTGCCCTGGGGGTCCAAGCAGGAAAAAAGCTAATCTCTCTTCCACATGACACCATCTATACATTTCTGCTGACTTTCTATTAGCTCCTCTTCTCTCTATTTATCTTATTGTAACAATAACTTATGAATTACTTCATATTTTGGGAGAAAACTTTTCTATCAATTTGTATAATATGAAATCTCCCACCACTGTGAGTTCCCATGACTCTTGATCCAGATACATCCCTCTGCTTCTTTCCTTTTTCATTTTTTCAAGGGTACCACCATTTTTAGCACCTTTTCACTCTTGTAACTTAACTCTCTGTTACTTGATCTTCTCTTTTTTATTATTATTTTTTGTTTACATCATTCATTTCCACAAGATTCTGAGTTACAAATTTTCTCACCATTTTTTCCCTACCCACCAACCCAAAACAGTGATCCCACTGAATATCCTTTCCCCCTTATCTGCTCTCTCCTATATCTTAATCTTCCTCCATCCCTCCTCCGACTTTCCAGTAGGGCATAGTGGATCTGTATGCCCCAGTGCCTGTATATCTTATTTACCAGTTACATGTAAAACAATAAAAACAATGATATATTTTAAACATTTGATTTTAAAATTTTGAATTCCAGATTGTTTACCTACCTCCCTCATCACCCACCCTTACTGGGAAGATAAGCAATTAAATATAGGTTGTACATGTGTAGCTATGCAAAACATTTCCATTGTGGATATATTGTGAAAGACTGACTATGTTTCCCTACATCTTATCCCACCCTCCATTAGTTCTATTCTCTATTTTGTTCCTGTCCCTTTTAAAAAGTGGGTGCTTCCTGGAAGGAGCATGATGAGGCCACAGTATGTGCGTGTTGTGTTGCCTTTGATTATTGCTAAGTTCCCAATATTCCATAGCTGGCGTCGAGAATAAATAGGTGGGGAGATTTACCATTGGTACTTAGGCATTCAGGCTTCCCAGGCTGGTTGTCTGGGCTTTACCCTTATGTGGTTGCTCTAGACTTTGAGCACTACTCATTGGGGCTGTCAGGGGATGTGGGAGTGTGTATGCGTGGGGTTTTAACAATTTCTCCTTCCACTCTGTCGATATTGTTTTTTCCCTGCTTCTATGCAGTTTCTTAAGATGCAGCTTGCCCTCCATTGCTGGAAATGATTATATGCTCAGCACAGTGTTAAACTTGAGTGGTTTTATATATATATAGTTTAAAAAGGAAAAAAAAAAGACCCAGATTTCTTCAGTGTCCAAATACAGAGTAGAACATAGTCCCTCATTTTTCCATTTATGTCTTTAGAAATTATAGTGGTCGGAACAGACAAGCTGATTCAGATTTTATTTCAAACTGAATGCAATTGTTTAAAGGATTTGGCTAGACAATGGGGTTGTCAGGGGCTTGTATTACCTGATATACATAACTGTTGAATTTTTTCAATTCTTTATTTGCTCTTCTTATAACAATTGCATCTTAAAGTACACTGAATGTAGGGGATTCCGATTCAAACAAAAAGTTTGCTAAGTGGCTTAGTGTATTGCTGGTCTTAGTTCTTTTCTTGGGGGGATGGGGGAATTAAAATGCAGGTGAGGGTTATTTGAGCATTTACTCCAAAGAGTTAGTGCTTTGTAATCATATCACACTCTACTGAAATACACTGGGAGCTGGATGTTGATTATTTCAGCTCCATTTATTTAGAATAGCTTGAAATGTACTGAATTCACTGTCCTTGCACTGAATATGTAACACTCCACAGTGTTCTTATTGGGAACAGCAGGAGGAGATATTAGAATTCTCAAAAGGAATTGTGTGTCAGGTTATTTTGTAGACTACTCCGTGACTGGCACCTTTCTTTAAAGGTTGAGAGACAACAGGTGGAAGAGTAGAGAATACTTCTCCCTGTTAGATTCTATCTCCTTTCATGTTATCTTGCTAGGTCAAAGTGGCCATAAATGTAGCAATGAAGTCCAGTACAAATAAGCCTTTGTTTAGTAAGGGCTTGAAAACATGTTTACAGGTATCTACTTGAAGAAAAATATGGGACCATTGCACTTCCAACTGTACCTTCAGAACATAATATGTGCCTGACTTTGAGTTTTGGTGATTTTCTTCTGCCTGGGCTATGGAAGCTTAAGCTGACCCCGCATTACTTTGATTTTTTAAAATAGGCACCCTACATGACCAGGAAGTTTTCAGGACTTGTCCCACAGATTCTGTATTGCTTAACACAAGTGTTTTTACAAACAGTGGCTCTTCCTGGTTCACTCTCCTTTCCTTGTGTAAGGTGAGGCCTCTTACTTCAATATCTGACAGCTTTGTCATGGATGACCAGCAGCACTTTGCACAGCAGCTCAACCAGAGGCAACAATGTTTAGTTATTTTACGCTCCAGTTGTCTGGTTCATTAATGTGCAAATTCCTGTCCAACAGATGTGCTCCTCAGTTTCTCCCATTCACAGAAAAAGTGCTATTCTTTTCCATTTGTCAAGCTACTAAATGGTGTTGCATTAAAGCCACATGTTAATCTCCAAAAAAAAAGTGGGTGCTTCCAACTCCCCCCCAGCCTGCCCTCCCTTCCATCATCACCCCTCTCATTCCCTTACCCCTACTCTCCTGTAAGGTGAGATACCCTATTAATGTGTATTTCATTCCCTCCCTAAGCCCAATTCAAAGACAATATGTTTGACTCATTTCCTTTTACTTTCCTATTCTTCCTCTCCATTGTAATAGTTTTCCTTGCCTCTTCTATATGAGATAATTTATGCCATTCTGTCTCTCCCCATCTCCTCTCATTATAGTCCTGTCTCATCTCTTAATTTCACCTTTTAAGTATCATCCATTCTTATTCAATTGGTCCTGTGCCCTCTGTCTATGTGTACTTGTACACATATATACACACACTCATGTTTTCATACACCCATATACCCTCCTATATAGACATATATATATATATGTATTTATGCACACACATATATGTTTCTATTCCCTTCAACTATTCTAATACTGCTAAAAGTTTCATAAGTTACAATTATTGTTTTTCCGTGGAGGAATGTAAGTATTTCAACTTTGATAAGTTCCTTATGATTTTGTTTCCCTGTTTAACTTCTCATGCTTCTCTTGCTTCTTGTATCTGAATGTCAAATTTTCTATTCAACTCTGTTTTTTTTTTCATCAAGAATGCTTGAAAGTGCTCTATTCCATTGAATAACCATATTTTCCCCTGAAACATGATAATTAGTTTTTTTCCAGGTAGGTGATTCTTGATTTTAATCCCAGCTCCATTGACCTCCAGAATGTCATATTCCAAGCCCTTCTATCCCTCAGTGTAGAAACTGCCAGATCCTGTGTTATCCTGATTGTGTTTTCACAATATTAAAATTGTTTCTTCCTGGATGCTTGTAATATTTTCTTCTTGATCTGGGAACTCTGGAACCTGCCTATAATATTCCTAGGAGATTTATTTTTGGGAACTTTTTCAGGAGGTGATCGGTGGATTTTTTCAACATCTGTTTTACCCTCTGGTTCTAAAGCATCAGGGCAATTTTCCTTGAGAATTTCTTGAAGGATGCTTTCTAGGTTCTTTTTTTGATCATGGCTTTCAGCTAGCCCAATAAATTTTAAATTACCTTTCCTGGATCTCTTTTCAAGTTGAGTGATTTTTCTATTTCACATTGCCTTCTATTTTTTTCATTTGTTTGGATCTGTTTAATAGTATCTTGATTTCTCATAAAGTCACTAGCTTCCATTTACTCCACTCTTATTTTGACAGAATTATTCTGTTCAATGAGTTATTGAGATTCCTTTTCCATCTGGGAAATTTGGCTTTTTAAGGCATTCTTCTCCTCATTGGCTTTTTGCGCCTTTTTTGCCATTTGAGTTAGTCTATTTTTTTAGGTGTTATTTTCTTCAGTCAGGTTGTTGACTATCATTTCATAATTTTCTTGTATCATTCTCATTTCTCTTCACAATTTTTCCTCCACTACTCTTATTTGGTTTTCAAAATCCTTCTTAAGCTCCTCTATGGCCTGTAAGCAGCTTATTCTTGTAAGGAAGCTTTTGATACAGGAGTTCTGATTTCATTGTCTTCCTCCTATTCCATGCCCTCATCCTTTTTGCCTCCCCAAAAGAAATCCAAATTTGGACTGCAGTGCTTGCCTTGCTTCCTTCGCTTGCCTATGTTGCCACTCAATTACTTGACTTTTGAGCTTTTTGCCATAGTAGAACTCTGCTTCCAGAGTGGGGAGATTTGTTCCAATATATGGGGTTTTCTCAGCTTCTGGAGCTATTTGTTCGCTGCCCTCACTGGCTTTGGCACAGTGGTCTTGCACCCTAGAACTCCACCCCAGATAGTGATCCATATCCAAGCAGGTTAAAGCAAAAATGATTACTCCTTAGAAGGTTTGCTTGATCCCCTTACAATCTGCAGGGAAGGAGCTCAGAAGCAGCCACGTGTCAGTGGCTGCATGGCTGCCATGCCTCCACTGTTTTTCCCTCCAGGAGGCAAAGGCCAGACCATAATCCCAAACTCCCAGATCCCAAAGTCCACACTGTACTGACCTCTCACTTAATCCTTAGCATCTATGGGTTGATAATTCTGGAAACCACCATGGTTTCTGTTGATCTGAAGTCCCTCCTGCCAGTGGCTGGTGGTGGCCATCCTGAGACTAAAATCTCAGGCTTTTGGGGGGCTGGTCTCAGCTCCCAGAATGCTATGCTTGCCCCTTCTTGCTGGCCTGCTGGACTGTCTTCAGAAGGAAGTTAGCTTCTCTGTCATTTTGTGGGTTTTGTAGCTCCAAAGTTTGTTGAGAGTAATTTTTTACATGAATTGGAGGAGGTGGGAGTGGGTGCCCCATGGAAGTTCTGTTTCTACTCCCCCATCTGGACTCCGCCCCTCTTGATCTTTTCTATTGTGCTGGTGAAACAAGACTCCCATAACATGGAAAAATCAACTATTCACAAATCACGTCAACAAGGAGACACTCTGCCTTTGAGGAAAGAAGACATCTCATTTAGGGCCCCCCAAGACTGGGCTACCTAAAGAAATGTGCTAACTGCTACATTCCAAAAGACCTTTCCTGTATAAAAGAAGGCCCTTTATGGGATGTGCATAACAGCCCAATATTATAGTAGAAAGCATCCTCTTATGTGACAGCAAGAAGTAATGGAATGGTCACAGACTATGGAGTCTCAGGGTCTCACTTTGAATCTCACTTCTGCCATATTTTACCTATGTGACCTTGGGTTAGTTCTTTACCCTCTCTAGGCCTCAGTTCACACAATCTTCATAGCAAAGATACTTCTTGGGAAAGGAGTATCCCAATGTCCCTCTTCTACCCCACCCCATTTTTGGTTAGAGAGAAATAGATTGATTGTTTAACACTGCACTTTCAGCAAGATGGATGGGTCTTACAAGTTTCAGATGACATAGAGCAAAATGGGGGATACCAGTCTGTTTGTGGTATGTCCTGCACCCATGGTCCAAGGGCATCACTGTTCAGCTTGGACCATGACACCAAATAAGTCAAAAAGGGCCATGTGAGATGACTCAGGTTACACAAAGTGCATCTATCCATACAGATTGTTACTTGGGCTCCCCTCTCATCCATAGCTTTCTTATCCAATGCACAAACTCATCCAGCAGTCATCTCTGACTGAGGAAATCAGAAGCTCATACTTATGTATCCCAAGGTACATGGCCTACTTATAGAGCCTGCAAACCTCTCTTGATATCTCCTTTTGTTTTTAGAATTTCCATATGCCCTACATTCAAACTTTAAGTGTTATTTCCCCAATTTGTGTGTGAGTTCCTTTAGTGTAGAAACTGTCTAGCCCTTACTATTTGTATGCCCAGTGCAGTGTTTTGCGCATAGTTGCTGTTTTTTAAGTGCTTGTTCAATTGAATTCTATTGCTGGTAGTGGGGATAACCACACCAAAAACATTACAGACCTTTAGAAATATTTATGTAAATTTTTATCATTATGATTTAGGCTTATCAATGTCTAATGGCCAAGAGTGGAGACAGCAAAGAAGATTTGCCTTAATGACATTAAGAAACTTTGGTTTGGGAAAGAAGCCCCTGGAAGATCGGATCCGGGAGGAGGCCAGGTATCTCATTGAGGCTATCAGGGAAGAAAAAGGTGAGCACTGCTTAGGCAGAGATATTTTCAATGGCTTCTAATTGTTCTTTTTTCCAAATGATCATTAAAGTGAATCTGTGACTGTGGATTGGGGAAGTAGGGTAAGAGTGGTCATTCTTAGACCAGAAACAGACAAAATGTCCCAGCCCTGAGCCCCTTGGAAGATCTAAAAAGGCCCAACATTGTCCTATAGCAAGAAATTAGGCATTAAGAAAAGAAAGGTACCCCTTGTTGGTTCATTCTTTTAAATTTCATTAAAATTATTTTCTGTCATCAGCATAGACCCTACATGCCTAAAGTCTTCAAATGCCACACATGGATTCCTGCATTGGCTGGTCTCTCAAGGAACTCCTTACACACACACACACACACACACACACACACACACACACACACACCCCTGCCTTTATTCTCCCCTGCTGCCCTTCTCTCACTTTTTCTTTATCCTAATCATCCTCCTTCCTTTCTACTAACTGAAAAACCTCTTTTCTTTTCTAGGTGTCCTCCCTCTCATTCTTCACTTTCTTCTTTTCTATTTTGTTTGTTTTCTTCTTTCTACTCCTTAGTACACACAAACATACACACACACATATATACATATTGCTTTCTGCATTTTTTAAAAATTTGATTATTTTTCAATTAATCATATTCTTTCTTTTTCTTCCTCTCACTGGAAAAACCAAAACATTAGTAACAAATATAGATAGTCAAGCAAAAGAAATTCTTCCATTGTGTAACCTAAGTCAATCACTTTTCTGTCAGGAGGTGGGTAACAATGACATATCACAAGCAGAATCATAGTCAGAGGCTAGAAGGGCCATCAGAGGTCATTTAATCCAGCACCCTAATTTTTCTGATGTACAATATGTGGAGGCAAAGTCAGATAAGTAACTTGCCCAAAGCCACAGGTAATCTACTTTGAAACAAAATATGCTATTTAAATCTCAAGTCTTGACTAAACATTAAAAAGTGTGTTATTTTCTTTTTTCTCTATCATGTATCATCTATTACCTATCTCTATCATCTGTGTACCTATGTATCTACCTACTTATCTACCTGCCTATCTATCTATCTATCATCTATCTATCTATCTAAGTAGTAGCTAGTTATGGATAAGAATAAAGCAGATTCTGCTGGCAGGTATTTGGGGGTGGGGTAAAATGAAGAAAAATTTGCATAGGAGAAAAAGATCAAAATCTTTCCTGGGTTCTTTTAAATAACAGGAGTGGTCTCTCTCCTTTCTCATCTGGTCAGCAGAACAGTCCTTTGACCCCCACTTTCAGATCAACAATGCTGTTTCCAATATCATTTGCTCCATAACTTTTGGGCATCGCTTTGACTACCATGATTCTCAGTTTCGGGAGCTATTGAAGATTTTGGATACTGTTATGGTGCTTGAAGCCAGATGGGAGTGTCAGGTAAGAGACCATATCTTCTTGGCCAGGGCAGGCTAAGCCTCAATTTGGCCCTGTACTTCCTCCATGGGAAAAGAAGCATGGCTGTGAGAGGTTGGCAGGAGCTGAGTCAGCTTGGGAGTTCCTCTAATAAGTAAAAGAAACTGAAAAGAAGAGAGGAAATAAATGAGATTTTTATAATTAGTGACATGAAAGACAATGCTTGGGGGACCCAATGCTTTCCCAGAACACTGTGATATCCAAATAACAGAGAACAAGTTTCTATATGGTTTTAAAGTTTTTCTAAGACCTTTACCAAGATAATCAATTTACAAACATTTATTAAGCACCTACTATATGCCAAGGACTGTGCTAGGAGGTGAGGATATAATGACAGAAATGACAGCCCCTGAACTTGGAGTGGTTGATAATCTGTAGCAGGAGATAATATGCCCTCAAGTGAGTGTATATGCAAATAAATAAATACAATGAGAAATGTTTTGGTGTTGACTGCATTAGGAGACAGGAGGACCAGGAAAGTCTTCTTGGAGAAGTTGTCTCTTGAGCTGAGTTTGAGGAAAACCAGGAATTTTATTGTCATCTCTACAGGGCAGGGAGAGGAGGAGAGAGAGAGACAGACAGAGAGACAGAGTGACAGAGAGAGACAGACAGAGAGACAGAGAGAGTGACAGAGAGAGACAGAGACAGAGAGAGACAGAGAGAGAGAGAGAGAGAGAGACAGAGAGACACAGCGAGAGGGAGACACAGAGAGAGACACACAGAGACAGAGAGAGACACAGAGAGAGAGAGAGACAGAGAGAGAGAGAGACAGAAAGAGACACAGAGAGAAAGAAAGGTGTGAAACAGGAGGGAGGCAGGTTCGTTCAGAGACAAGAGACATAGACACGCAGCTAGAGAAACATAATGAGAAGAGAACCAGTCAGAGAGACATGGAATCAAGAGTTTACATTTAAGGTTTGTAAACTGCTTTACATTTATTAGCTCCCACCTCAGTGTCTTTGTACTGGCTTTCTCTCATGCTTGAAATGCTCTACATTCCCACCTCTGCCTCTTGACTTCCTTCAAGAATGAGTTCAAATTTCACCTTCTGCTACTGGGTGTCCTTTCCAGTCCCTCCAGCTGCCAGCTCCTTCCCCTTTGATATTACATTTTAGCCTCTCTGCATATATCTTTCATGCAATATTGTCTCTTCCATTACAATGTGAGAGACTTGCAAATGCAAGCAAGGTGGTTTTTTTGTTGCCTTTTTTTTTTCTTCTTGTGGTTGGAGCTCAGTTTCCTAAGTTCAGGCTAAATTGTAAACTTCTAAAGGATTAATCTCCTTTGAACCCTGATAATTAACAACTGTGCTGAGGCAAGCAGGTTATGTGACTTCTAGCTCTGAGCCAACCAGGGGCTCAGACTGTTATATATTCTGGGAGGTTGGCATTTTGCTTTGAGGGTTCACTTATGAGATGGACCTTTTGATTTCCTGGTTGAGACTCTGAGTAGCCCTAGGTTCAGAACCCCCCAAATGCTTAGATGTCTGTGCTCCATCAATCCAGTTATGTATGCAAAGTGTATAGCAATATTGCTTTACTCAGACTATTTGAGCTTTGTCTATTGATCTTTGTGCTAATTTCTCTGCTTGCATTTTCTCTGTATTTGTCTCCAAGTTTAGGGTTCTGATCTTTTCCCTGAACTAAGGAATGTAATTAAAAGGATAAGTAATCCTTTTTTGAACAGTCTTTCATTAAAAAGATCAAAGAATCTGTCCTGGCAGTTCATCATGACTGTGCTAGGGTGCTTACTATTACAATACTTGAGGACAGGACTGATATTTTCCCCCTTTTTTGTATACCTAACATTCATCCCAGTGCCTGGCACATAATAAGTGATTCTTTAGATCCTCATAATGACCCTTTGAGATGGTTGCTATTATTATGCCCATTTTATAGATAAGGAAATAGAGGCTGAGAGAAATTAATGACTTGTCCCAAAGTTAATAAGTGTCTGAGGAAGAATTTTAACTAGGGTCTTCCTGATTCTTATTCCAGCATTCCATCTGGTTAATGATTTAACTTAACTCCTTAGGAGTCTTACTTTGGAAGAAAATGAAGGAAAAGTGTGAATAACATTAGGTCTCATTTATGTAAGAGTAACAAAATGGAAATTCAAGAGAATGGAATTCTGTGGGCATGACAGGGCCCTTATTTAAGCATTCAAATGCTATCAATTTGACTAGAAAGAATCTCTCCCTTCCTTCTCTGCAGGTTGTGAGGCTGCCTACATTGGAGATATCTTGAAAGAGTTATTTAGGTACACCAGAACATGTCCAAGTGACTGTTGTATGAGACAAAGATGACTGGATACTAACTTGAGTACCAGGAGAGCAACTGTGTTGGAGGAGAGATAGTGGTTATGGGAAGGGTAGATTTCAGGAGAGGTTAGACATGGAATTGGGGTGAATTCCATCATGCAAAAAAGGTCAAGAACCCTGGCCGTACCTAGGGTGAGGAAGGTGAAGAGATAGGGCAGCTAAAAGGAACTAATACTCATCCTTCCTCCCCTTGCCTCCTTTTACATTATTTAGCTCTTCAATATATTTCCTGGGATAATGAAATTCCTGCCAGGGCCTCACCAGAAATTCTTTAGAGAATGGAAAAGGCTGGAGTCTTTTGTAAAACATGAGATCAAACAACATAAGGAAGAACTAAACCCAGAGGAGACCCTGGACTTCATTGATGCTTACCTGAAGGAGCTGTCCAAGGTAATGAAAGTAATATAGAAAGTGGGTGTTGTGTTTAAACAACCCCCCCCCCCCAATGCAGAGCTTGGGGGATAAGTGTGTTGAAATGCTCTGGTTGTGTGAGGATGGAATAAAATTCACACTCAATAGGGTATCTCACCCTTCAGGAGAGTAGGGGGGAAGGGGATGAGAGGGGGGATGATGGAAGGGAGGGCAGGCTGGGGGGAAGGGAAGTTAGAAGCACCCACTTTTGAAAAGAGACAGGATCAAAGTAGAGAATAGAACAAGTGGGAGGTGGGATAGGAGGGAGGGAAATATAGTCAGTCTTTTACAATATATCTACTGTTATTGTTTCAAATTAGCCACACATGCACAACCTATACTGAACTGCTTATCTTCCCA
The DNA here is from genome assembly GCF_028583685.1 of Petaurus breviceps papuanus. NCBI lineage: Eukaryota > Metazoa > Chordata > Mammalia > Diprotodontia > Petauridae > Petaurus > Petaurus breviceps. The sequence continues at coordinate 15,698,568 of NW_027185850.1, forward strand.
GTAAGGGTGGGTGACGAGGAAGGAAGGAAATGAACCTGGAATTGAAATTTTGAAAATCAAATATTCAAATATATATATATATATATATGTGTGTGTGTGTGTGTGTGTGTGTGTGTGTGTGTGTGTGTATACTATTATTAATACCATCTTACATGTAATTGGGAAATAAATATACAGGCACTGAGGCATAGAGATCCACTGGAAAAGTCCAAAGGGGTATGGAAGAAAATATGGGAGAGAGCAGATTGGAGGAGGGGATATCCTGTGGGACTATTTTGGGGTGGTGGGTAGAGGAAAAAACAGGGAGAAGATTTGTAGCTCAAAATCTGGCAGAAACGAATGATGTAAATCAGAAGTTAATAAAGCATTAAAAAAATGTTCCGATTGTTACATCTCCCTCATAATGTAAATATATTCCTTTAATCACCACCCTGGGAGTTAAAGAATATAAGCAATGGAGTTTGCTAGTGGAGAGATCATTATTTTTATTTAGAAGTAGAAGAAACCATAGAACTCACTGAGATCAACACCCTGATTTTATCTGAATGGAAACTGAAGCATAGAGAGGTTGGTTAATTGGCTTGCTTCAGTCACACAGTTATTGGGAATATGAGACTGGATTTAAACCCAACCCTTTCTGTCTCCAAGTCTGATGTCCTTTTCATTAAAACCTGCTTTGACTGAGATTAAGCCTTGGCTGTAGTATTTCATCCCTATGACTTCATCTTTCTGCATCTCACTTTTTTTATCTATAATATTAAGATATCCTACCAAACCCTTATCACATCCAGACTTATTATGTGTATATTCACAAGACTATAAAAACAAGTTAAATAATCAATTTTATATATGCAATCAAAATACAGTCACCTTTGGGAATATGGGAAGTAGTCAAACATTTGGGCAGCATTGCAGCCCATGTCCCATGTACCCACTCCTGAGTACTGTAGTATCAGACTAAAATGTAATTCAAACATATTTAACAAAATTAAAAAAAATACATTAGAATAATAATGTAAAGATAATAGAAATGTAAATAATGTAAAAATATGTAAATAATATACAAAATATGTAAAAAACAATGTAAAGATAATATGTCAATACCTATCCCCCAGGGATCCTTACATAGGGTTCACTGGGCCCATTTCTCTTTGAGTTTGGCACCATTGGACTTTCCTAGTGTTTTTGTGACACAGATATGGTGATGATTCTTAAACTATGAAGAGCCAAAGCAGAGAAAGAAAATTATAAGCCACTTTCCCTAATGTTTTGATGCAAAAATTTTAGATAAAATATTAAAAAGGAGATTACAGCAATATATCAGAAAGATCATATACTAGAACCAGGTGGGGTCTATACCAGGAAGGTAGGGCTGGTTTAATGTTAGGAAAACTCAACATAATTAACCACATCAGTAACAAAACCAACAAAAATCATATATTTACCTCAGGATATGCAGAGGTAGCTTTTGACAAAATCCAACATGTATTACTGTTAAAAAACACTAAAAAGTATAGAAATAAAGGGAGTTTTCCTTAAAATAATAAGTAGTATTTATCTAAAACCATGACCAAGTCTTATCTGAAAGGGGATAAGCTAAGAGCCTTCCCAATATGATAAGGAGTGAAAAAAAAAGATGCCCATTATCACCACTCTTATTCAGTGTTGTACTAGAAATGTTAACTTTAGCAATAAAAGAAGAAATAAATTGAAGGAATTAAAATAGGCAAAGAGGAAACAAAACTTTCACCCTGTAGATGATGTAATGATATACTTAAAGAATTCTAGAGAACAAACTAAAAAGAAGTAGTTGAAATAATTAGCAACTTCATTTTTTTTATGTTTTTGCTTTTTTGGAGAGGGGAAAGCAGGGCAATTGGGGTTAAGTGACTTGCCCAATGTCACATGGCTAGTGTTAAGTGTTTGAGGCTGGATTTGAACTTAGGTTCTCCTGACTCCATGGTCAGTGCTCTATTCACTGTGCCACCTAACCGCCCCATAATTAACAACTTTAACAAAGTTACCTGTAATTTTGTAACACAATAAACCCATATAGAACATTAATATATATATATACATATATATTATGTATATATACACAAGTATATGCATATGTGTGTGTGTGCACACACACACCAATAGCTAGAGATAGAAAAAGAAATCCCATTTAAAATCACTATAGACAAAAATTACTTAGGAGTGTACTTGCAAAAACAAACCCAGGAAATCTATTAACAAGTTTTACAAAATGCTTTTCACACAAATAAAATCAGATCTAAACATTTGGAATAAAATATTAATTGCTCATGTGTAAGCAAAGTCAATATAATAAAAAATGACAGTTCTGCTTAAATTAATTTACTTTTCAGTACTATATCAAACAAACTACTAAAAAGAAACAAATAAACATTTTTTAGAGGTAGAAAAAGTAACTACAGAATCCATCTGGAAAATCAAAAGGTCAAGAATATCAAGGGAATTAATGAAAAATGTGCAAAGGAAAGTGGTGCAGTTGTAACAGTTCTCAAAATATATTATAAACCATCAATCATGAAAACTACCTGGTCCTTGCTAAGAAACAGAGTCATGGATCAGTGGAACTGACTAGATACACAAGACACAGTAGTAACTGACCATAGTACCCTAATGTTTGATAAACCCAAAGATAGCAAGTTCTGGGATAAGAACTCATTGACAAAAACTAGTGGGAAAACTTTAAAACAGAAACTAGATAAAGACCAACATCTTACACCGTATGCCAAAATACAGTCAAAATGGGTACATGATTTAGACAAAAAGGGTGCTACCAGGAGTAAATTTAGGAGAGTAAGGAATACTTTACCTGTCAGATGTATAGAGAAGGGATGAATTTGTGATCAAACAGGAAATAGGAAGCATTATTAAAGGTAAAATGTATGATTTTGATTCTAGGAAATTAAAGGTTTTGCACAAACAAAACTAGGGCAACCAAGATTAGAAGGAAAGCGGAAAGCTGGGAAATAATTTTCATAGTCAGTATCTCTGATAAAGGACCCATTGCTTAAATATATGAGAACTGACAACAATTTTTAAGAATACAAGTCATTGGGGCGGCCAGGTGGCTCAGCGAGTAAGAGCACCGGCTCTAGTGTTGGGACGACCTGGAGATCGAATACTGGGCTCAGACACTCAGCACCACACCCAGAAATAACTGGCCATGTAACCTTGAGCAAGTTACTTAAACCCAATTGCTTAAAAAAAAAAGAATAAAAGTCATTTTCCAATTGATGAATGGTCAAAGAGTATGAACAAGCAGTTTTCAGATGACGAAATCAAAGCTATTTACGGTCATATTAAAAAAAATATTCTAAATCACTATTGATTAGAAAAATGCATATTAAAACAACTCAGAGGTACCACCTCACACCTATTGGATTAGCTAATATAAAAGAAAAGGCCAATGATAAATGCTGGAGAAAATGGAAGAAATTTGGGAGACTTCTGTAGTCTTGGTTGAGTTGTGAATTCATCTGGAGAGCAGTCTGGAAAAGTGCCAAGAGCTAATCAATCTGTGCATACCTGTTGATCCAGCAATATCACTATTAGGTGAAAATCCCAAGGAGATCATAAGAAGGGAAGAAAACAAATATATGAAAATATTGGTAGCAGCTCTTTTTGCGGTGGCAAAAAAACTGGAAATTGATGGCATGTCCCTCATTTGGGAAATGGCTAAACAAGTTGTGGCATACAAATGTAATGGAATTCTATTGTGCTATAAGAAATGATGAATAGGTGGATTTCAGAAAAGCCTGGGAAGACTTGCATGCACTGATACAAAGTGAAGTGAGCAGAACCAGAATAATGTTGTATGCAGTATCAGTAATACTGTGATGATCAATCATGTTTGACTTAGCTCTTTGCACAATAGAATGATCCAAGACACATCCAAAAGACTCATGATGGAAAATTGTTCCTATCCAGAGAAAGAACTGATGAAATCTAAACGCAAGTTGAAGCATACTATTTTCCTTTGCTTTTTTATTATTGTTATTTCATGATCTTCCTTTTGTTCTGTTTTTTTCTTTCATAACATGAATAATGTGGAAAAATGTTGAATTCACATGTATAACCTTTATCAAAATGCTTACCATTTTAGTGAGAGGGGAATCATGGGAGGAAAGCAGAAAATTTGGAGTTCAACATTTTATATTTTAAAAGAATGCTTAAAATTGTCTTTACATGTAATTGTTATAAATAATGTTTTGAAGAAAAAAAGCAGAAATCAGACCTCTCATTCTTAGGAACAGTTACTGCATTCTTGGGTATTAAAGGGAAGCCCAGGATCTGCCATCTTGACCTTCCCAAGGCCCTATTTGAGATGCAGCAACTCATGCTGAGAGATAGTCATAATTTTCTTTTTGTATTAACCAAATGATCTTTGCCTTCTTCATTTAAGGATAACATTCATTATAGTTTTAATGAAGAAAACTTGGTCTTCTGCACCCTGGATCTCTTCTTTGCTGGAACAGAGACAACTTCAACCACTCTGAGGTGGGCACTGCTGTATATGGCCCTTTATCCGGAGATCCAAGGTACAGTGATGGCACCAGGCTATGTATCCCTGTAGAATTCTGCACAAAAGAGTTCCCATTTAGAGAGAGCTTGAAAACTTGCCAAACATTTTACATATATTAATTCTTATTGGAATAGAGCAATGATTACCATTTTTCACAATCATTCAGAACCCTTTTTAACATCAACATTTCTTTCAGATCCCCATATGATAGTTGTTGCTGTCTAGGGCAATAGAGTATTGAATTTGAAGTCAGGAAGATGTGAGTTCAAATCATGCCTCAGGCACTTACTAACCATGTGATCCTGAACAAATCACTTAATTTCTCTCTGTTTCTGTGTGTTCATCTGTAAAGTGGAGATGATAATAGCCCTTGCCTCATAGAGTTGCAATTAGGATCAAACAAGTAGACAAACATAAAGTTTTCTGTAAGCCATAAAGGATAATATAAATGCCAGATATTAATTTTCTATTATTAATTATTATATTAGTGTGCGATAACTATTTTATTGAAAATGTATATGATAACAAAAAGCAACATTTTAAAATGCTTTTGTATCCTATTAAATATAATAAATCCCATAGGTTTCAAAATAGAAATATTTAAGTGAAGGACACATTATCAATTCAATTTACAGAAGGTCCTAAGGTTTTTAGATTTAGAATTGGAATGTATATTAGTGACAATAGTGTGACTTCCTCATTTTACAGGTGGGGAAACTGAGGCTGGGAGAAATCTAACAATTTCCTTAGGATCTCACAGGTAGGGAGTTTCTGTGATAGTATTTAAGTGCACATCATCCTGACTCCAAGCCCAGGGGTCCATCTTCAGGGACCTCTATTTGCTTCTCCCTCAAGAGATCCATGTTCTGAAAGTGAAGGTATGATCAAAAGTTGTATTTCCTTGTCTACTATGCTGTGACCTGTCTGATATCTTCCTTAAGCTAAGGATCAAGATAAGGATCCACGGACCAAATTTGGATTGGCAGATCCCTACCAATAATGACTTAGAGAAATCCACAGCTTCAGTTTAGAAACCCCTGGACTAGACACATTCAAGTTTCCTTGAAGTACTTCCCAGGATGGAACATTCCTTGTACCTATCTGAGGCAATATCTGTAGCATTTTCAGCAGCTGTTTAGCATCATGGAAATCAAATCAAGTACTTATTATATTCCTACTATATGCCGGGCACTGGAGACCCAAGTACAGAGAATGAAGCAATGCTTCCCCCCTTGCAAGGATCTGGGGGTGAGAGAAAACTGAACTAGGAGTCAGAAGTTTGCTTTCTAGTCCAGGCTTCCCAACTAAGCAGTCATGAGACTTTGAACAATGCATTTCGATCAGTAAATGAACATTTATTAGGTACCTACTATGTGCCAAAGACAGTGCTGAGTTTTTTGTTGCTTGTCCATTATTGTAGAGGAACATGACATCAGGAAGATGATGCCATGACTTGCAAATCAATTGCACTTAAATGAGGGAGGGCTGTGCAAAGTCACCACTCACTTTCTCCTCTATAGCCAAGTGAGTCCAGTGGCAAGATATAGACAAGGGTGACTAGAGATTGCCCTTCCCCCTCATTATTCGAAACACAAAGAAAGGCAAAATAAACAAGAACAGCCACCTAGGCCCTGTTCTCAAGGAGTTCGTAGTCTAATGGGAGAGATGACATGTGGATAGCTCTGGAAGAGAAAGGGATACAGACAGAATAAACAGGAGAAATGCCACAGAAGTCAGATAGCTCTCTGATCCTCAGCTTTCATTCAAAAATATCATGAACTTAAGGGACACATGGTGGCAACCTTCAAGTATTTGAAAGGCTATTAGGTGAAAGAGGGATTCAATTTCTGCCATTTGGTCTTTTTGGGTGCAGTCACTGCAATAGGCGGAAGCTGCTGGAAGCCTAATTTGGGTTTGGGCAAGAATAACCTCTCCAAAGTCTTCTTCTAATGCCTCCTTATGATGTTGAAGTGACCTTGGATCTCAAAGTCTATGTCGGTGGAGCGGATGGGTCTAGCAGGTTCTACCATGATGGAAAGACAAAGCGCTTGAGGGCCCTCTCTTTTGCCTCTTTTTTGCATCCCCAGGGCTTACCACCATGCCTGGTACACAATAATTATTATTTTAATAATAATAATTGTGATAATAATTTAATAAGTATTTACTGAAATGAATTGAAAGGCATACATCATAGTCCCAACAGTTGGGACATATATCCTAAAGCTCGCCTTAGTGAAATGCCAAGCAGCTCTTCCCAGGAGGTCAACACCAGGGGCTGAATTCCAAGGCCATAGCACCTCTTGACACAAAGAAATATGCAAAATGACCTTCAGTCCTCTCCAGTCAGTTCCTGCTTACACAACGACCACAGCAAAATGATGGGAAATGGGCTAAAAGTCTCATTGGTTCTAAGGATCACATTGTCAATAAGCATCAAGTTAGTTATAAACTATTCTTACACACACACAGAATATTACTGCTACAAATTATATATTTTATATATCATATATTAATATATTATAGTTATAAACTACTGTAAATGGGTGATCTGCACAGTGCCCAGAAATATACCACTTTATGAATCCTGAAATTCCCTTCTCTGATCTCAGTTTACAGATATTCTGCCTCTCCCTCTGCCTTCCTTGACTGTGAATCTCTGAACTTGTCAGTTCCCTCCCAGGCCATCACCCTTGCACTAGTCACAAACTTCTTTTTCCATCTTGACCCCGTATGAGCCAGTTCAATCTAGACTTGCCCCATTATGATATAATCTGTTTTGCCCTGTCAAGCCTCAGGCTTGGTTCACTTTCACCATCACTGGCCTTCGCTCTCATTCATGTGCTGTCAAATTAAAGTAAAGAAAATTTAAAAACAACAGCAATCACAACATTGACTGTTTCTACTGCAAATATCTTACACAATCTCATAATTATTGGTGCAGGGCAAGCCTTTTACATTTCCATAATTAATGAATTTTCCTATTCACTGCAGCAGCTCTTCCAAACCTTTTCATCCCTTCTCCAGGGAGCATGGTTCCCTCTCCCCCAACACTTTCTGAGAAACTGGTTTCATATTTTACTCCAAATCAGTATATACATATGCATTATATTTTATAATATTTTTCTCTAATTACATGTTAAAAATTTTAACATTCCTAAATGTTTGAGTTTCAAATTCTATACCTCCCTCCCCCCTTCCCCTTTTTCCTTCCTGAGATGGTAAGCAATCACATATAGATTATGCATGTACAATCATATAACACATTTCTATATTAGTCATTTTGTACAAGAAGACTTGAATAAAACATGAAAGAAATAAGAAAGTGAAAAATATGATGTTTCAGTCTGTATTCAGATAATGTCATTTCTTTCTCTGGAGGCAGATAGTATGCTTCATCATTAGTCCTTTGGGATTATTTTAGATCGTTGTGTTGCTGAGAGTAGCTAAGTCATTCATAGTCTTTCATGGTACAATATTGCTGATACTGTCTACAACATTCTCCAGCTTCAACTCCCTTAAATTTGTTTCAGTTCATTTTATTGCATATCTTGAGGCCATTCATCTTGAGCTTCCTCTTCTCCCCTTGTCCTCATCTCACATCACCCAGATGCCTTTTACCAGTAATGTCTCCTTCAATCCTATCTCACATGAAGAGGTGACTTGTACCCATGCCAAGGACAGCTCTACTAGATGCCCAAGGGATCCCATTCCATTCCATTTTCTTTAGCATGTCATCAACTCTATCTTCCCACTTGCTCCTTTATCTCCATCACCCCCTGCCAACCCCCTACTTCCTTACTGCCTACAAACATACTCTATCTCTGCTATCCTGAGAAACAACTCAATTCATCCATCCCTGCTATTTTCCCACATTGGTTCTTCCTTTTCTAGCTAAACTCCTTGAGTAGGCCATCTACAAGAGATATGTCTATTTCCTTCCTTCTCACTTTTCTTAGTTCTCTAGTCTGTCTTCCAATCTTATCATTCAATTGAAACTACTCTTTTCAAAGTAACTATTGATTCCTTAATTGCCAAAGAGAATGATTTTCCTCGGTTTTCACCCACTCTGACCTCTCTTTCACATTGCCAATCATCCTTTTCTCCTTGATACCCTTTTCTCTCTAGATTTTCATGACGCTCTTTCTGAGTGCTACCCCAATCTATCTGCCCACTCCTCAGTCTCCTTTGCTGGATCTTAGGCCAGCTCACACCTGCATCCAGGTCACAGGCACAGATATTCCAAAGGGCTCTATCCTAAGACTTCTCTTCCCTCTATGCTATTTCATTTGCAGATTCCATGTGCTCCTATAGATTCAATTGTCATCTTGATGCTAATAATTCTTAAGTCTGTTTATCCAACCCTAAGTTCTCTGCTGACCTCCAGCCTCTCCTCTCCAACTTCCTATTGGACATCTCAAAATTCATGTCTTAGCGACATGTTAAATTTAATATGTGCGAAGCAAAACTCATTCCATTTCCCCTAAACCCTCCTCCCCTCCAACCTTTCCTATTACCATAAAGGGTAATATGATCCTCCCAGTCCCTCAGGCGTCCTCCTCAGTTCCTCATGGTCTCTCACACATACCCATTTAATCTGTTTTCCAGGCCTGTTTATTTCCTCTTTCAAATATCCCTTGAATATTTCCTCTCCTCTGACACTATTCCCACCGTGGTCCAGAACGTCATCGTCTCACAGCTGTACTATTGCAACAGCCTGTGGTGGTTGTGCCTGCCTTGTGTTTCTCCCCACTCCAATCCATCCTTAATCAATCATTATTGACTGATTCCCCAACTCAGTAAACCCCAGTGTCACACTATAACCTCCAGGATCAAATACAAAATGCTCTGTTTGACGCTGACAGCCCTTTAAAAGCTGCCCCCTCCTATATTCCCAGCCTTTTTGCACCTTTATCCTTGAAACCTATTCTTTGATTCAGTGCCACTGGCCTCTTGGCTATCCCATCAACAAGACCCTCCATCTCTTGGCTCTGGCATTTTCTCTGGCTTCCCCCTTATTCCTGGAATGTTTGCCTTCTTGATCTTTGCCTCCTGGCTCTTCTGATTTCCGTCAAGTCCCAAATAAAGCCCATCTTCAGCAAAAAAAAACAAAAAAAACTTTGCCAATCCACCTTAATCTTAATATCTTCTCTCTGTGATTATCCTCAATTTACCTTGCAGGTGTCATCTTTTCTTGCTGTCTCCATCATTAGACTGTGAGCACCTTGAGGGCAGCGACTATCTTTTGCCTTTCTCCATCTTCTCAATGTATGGTATAGTTCCCAATACAACGTAGGTGCTTAATAAATGCTTGTTGACTTGACTTGAAGTACTTTGTTTCTGTCAACATTGTTCACCACAAATGCTTTGTCAGGGATAAGCTCACAGAGGGAGTCAAATTCTTCTTCTTCTAAAATTACCATCTTGTTCTTCAGAACTGCCTTCCACATCTGATTCACTTGGAATCAAGAATCATTGGATACTAAATTTTAAAGTTTAAATATATATATATACACAAACACACACACATGTTTAAAGAGCTTAGAGACAGTCTAGTCTTTTGTGATCATTTCAGAGATAGGGAAAACGAGGCCTAAGAGTTTCAGTGACTTGCCCATGGGTACTCACATAGTGAGGGGTAAAGCTGAAATTGGAATCCAGCATATCTCCTGTCTTTAACTCCAGCATTCGTTCCTTGGTGCTGCACCCCTGGATATAGGCCCAGCAATGCAAAGATCCTTATTTGCCATTCATCAGTCAAATCTCTACCATTCTACGTTATAGGAGTTGGAACCTTTGGTGAAGAGCCAAGTCAAACTCTCATCCAAGCACAGGTTTTTGCTGTGGTTCTTCCAAATGATAAGAGAAAACTCAATGGGAGGAGAAAGAAAGCCCTGAGTTCAAATCAACCTAGATGTGGGACTCTGAACAAGTCAATTAAATTCTACCTGCCTCAGTTTCATCTATAAAATGGGGATTATAATAGCCCTGTCCCGGCATTATTGTGAGCATCAAATGAGATATATTTGTAAAATATTTTGCAAACTTTAAAGCACTCTACTTATAAGAGATATTATTTGGGTCCCCAAAAACTCTATTTTTTTTCTAGGCAAAATACAAGCTGAGATTGACAGGGTGGTTGGCCATTCGAGGCAGCCCACCATGGCTGATAAGGAGAATATGCCCTACACTAATGCAGCCATTCATGAAGTTCAGAGAATGGGTAATATTATTCCTTGCAACGTGCCCAGGGTGGCCAGGGTTGATACCACAGTGGCTGGATACCATGTGCCAAAGGTAAACTGCTTTCTCTCCCATGAATCTGAAGGGTCTCCATGATTTCCATCCACCCTGGGAGGTGGGGTGACAGAAGGGGAAAAAAAGGGGGGGAAAGAAAGGGAAAAATATAAGTCTATGGAACAAAGGTTCTTGGTCTAGTGTGTATGAACTTTGGCTGTAACAATATATATTTTGATATTTTCTTTCCATATAATTGAGGGGTTTTTATAAACCTATGTATGTTATTTTATAATTTTAAGAGGAGTTATTCTGAAAAGAACATAAGCTTCAACATATGATTGTCAAAGGCTTACATGATTTAAAAAAAGATGAAAAAGCTTTGGACTATATTCTTAAAATCTTTGAATCTCACAGTTGGATGAGAAAACAAAGCTAAACAAAACACTGGACTTCAAGACAGAGGGATTGATTTGAAGTCAGTTTTATTACTGCATTTAAAATACTTATGTCCACTTAGGTTGCCTATGTGTGATATCCCTATGTGTGACACTTCTCTGGGACTCAGTTTCCTCATTTGAAAAAAGAGGGCTTGACTAAGAATTTCCCTTGTAGCAACATCACAGTTCCATGGGATAAACATTTCTTTTTTATTGCCTATATATTTTTTGCTTTTATTATTCTTTCTTTTTTTGGTTAAATTCCTTTATTTTTTTTCATAGGAAGCAAAAACATATCATAACCTTAAATATTGAAACAAATACAAAGAAAGAAAAAAAGCATTTCATGTGCATATCAAAATATAAGATAGGATTCAAAATATGTAACAATAAAATTTTACTTTAAGAAAGTCTCTTTTTGGGGGGAGGAGGAAAAACTCAGGGTCCCCGAGTTAAGAACTACACTAACTCAAATGGCAAAAGAGGTCCAAAAAGAAAGACAACATGATAAGTAATACACATTGTGGTGAGAATTGCCTGTCTTTTCTTTGCTTCCTTGTAGGTTTTCTTTTGTTCTCCGCTGTGCATTGTTTTTTTTTTTTTTTTGCTTTTTGGAGGGCAATCGGGGTTAAGTGACTTGCCCAAGGTCACATGGCTAGTTTTTTGTGTTAAGTGTCTGAGGTCAAATTTGAACTCAGGTCGTCCTGAGTGCAGGGCCGGTGCTCTATTCACTGAGCTACCTAGCTGCCCCTCTGTTCATTTTTTTATTTTGTTCTTTTTATCCCTCCCCCGCCTGTCCCCCCAGAAGGCCACAAGAAAGTTGAGATGTGTTTCTCTATAGCTACAGATACACACATACACACACACACAAGTGCATATCGACATTCATACAGTGACAAACATTTCTGAAGCACCTATGTGCCAGGCACTGTGCTAAGTGCTGCTGAGCTTTAGACTTCGGTTTTCTGATCCAGGTTTCATTTCTTTCTCGTCTACTGAGTTCATCACTCTGTGTACGAATGTATGAGGATACAGAGCACAATTATGAGCCAAGAAAAGGTGCCATTTATGTTGCACTTAAGGTTTGCAAAGCACTTTATAAACATCTTACTTCCTCCTCAGAACAACCCTGGGAGGGAGGGCCTGTTATCACACCCATTTTACAGATGAGAAAACTGAAGCAGGAAGAGGGAGGTGACTTGCCCAGGGTCACACAGCTAGTTAGTGAGTATCAGGTGTAAGGACTGGATGGGTTGGGAGGAGGGAGGGCTCAGTATAGGATGAAGAGATCACAGAAGAGAAGGTGGTCAAGCTGGGCTTTGAAGGATGGATGGACGGGATTTAGAAAGTCCAGAGAGATAAGAAGGAAGGGAACACTTTAGGGAACTGGAGTGAGTTGGGCTTGAGGGCTAAGGGAGACTTAGTTTAAGTGTGGAGGCAGAAGACAAATTGGAATAATGGGGAGGATATTGAACTTGGAGTCTGGAAATTCAGGGTTTAGATGCTTAGCTGTGTGACCCTGGGCAAGTCGCTTAACCCCTTTGTGGTGTAAAATCATGTGGAAGGCCTCTGGGCCCCTTCCAGGTCTAACACCATGATTTCATATGTCCTGAGAAGCAGAGATTACTCCCAAGATGTCATTTGAAGGCCATGTTTGTTCTAGGATCTCCAGGCCCAGAGCCAGGACCACACCTGCTCACTCATACAAATAGGATGCCAGAAGGCCTGGGCACACCTACCTCACTACTCTCTTCTCTGCCCTCATTCTGACCTAACCCTCTGAGTTCCTCCCATCAGGACAGCTCCTTCTAAACCAGATTGCCTAAACACACCCGGGTGTGTCTCTATATTTTTAGTCACAAGGAATCTGGAGGTTACAATCCAACAAGCCCCAGGGGATATTGACCTGCAACTGAAGTCGAGAGAAACTGGGTTCAAATCCAGTCTCAGAGGCTTCCTGTGAAACCCTGGACAAACCACTTCACATGTCAGCCTCAGTTTCCTCATCTGTAAAAATGAGAAGTCTTCTAACCCTAAATCTATAATCCTTTATTTTAACCAAGCTATATCACTTGGGCTCCCTTATCTCCAGACCATTCAGTCTTTCACAGTATCTGACATTTCTAACCATCATTTCTTACAGAACTTCTGAAGGAATTTACTAATATAAAGCACATTTCTATCTGGGAAGCTTGTTCATTTACAACCTAATTGATAAGTAGGCATTAGGGAGAAGGTGGTCCCAGATGGGTCACGGGCTAACTGGAAGACAGATCACCTGGGGCTGCTGGGCATCAACCTTGCCCAAAAGCAGCAGTTTAGAATGAGTCACTTTGGGTTCATCTGGCCCTTCTGACTCTACATGAGGACCTTCAGTGAGTCCACCTTTCCAGGTCTTAGTTTACTCATCTATAAAATGAGAGAAATGGACCAGATGCCCTTTACAATCCATTCCAATCCTGAATTTATGACTTTCCAAAAGCAGGGATCTTAACTTGGGGTCCAGGAACTCATTTTTTAAAATTTTGCTTTGTTGGGATTAATGATTGCATTTCAGAATAATCAGTTTTCTTTGTAATCATATGTTTTTATTTGATTCATTTTAAAATGTGAGTCTGAGAAGGGGTCCAAAAGACTTGCCAGCCTTCCAAAGGGGTCTGTGACCCCAAACAGGTTGGGAGCCCCTGCTCTAGGAAGTATTGAGTTCTACAACAGGCTGGGCTACTAAAAGCTCTGTGGCCTTGGCTGGTTCATTGTCACTCTCCCTCCCCCACTCTCCAGTCTTCAATTCCTTCTTCTGAAAAATGAGAGGGTGGGCCAGGTCTCTTCTGCCTCAAAGTTCCTTGGACTCTGTTCTCTTCTCTTGTTTCCAGGGGACCCTACTGATGACCAACTTGACTGTCTTGCACAGGGACCCCAAGGAGTGGGCTACCCCAGAAACCTTTAACCCAGAACACTTTCTGGAGAATGGACAATTTAAGAAGAAAGAGGCCTTTCTGCCCTTTTCAATAGGTGAGCCACACTCAGTAGGAGGGGAGCCCCCAGCCCAAGGGGCACCAACCTTTTTAACATTATGAAACTTTGCAGACTCTACTTCGTGAAACCCACAATATATGATGGTGAATATACTAGTCACATTCATTGATTGGGAAAGTCCATCACAATATAATTTTAAATAGCAGACCTTTAGATAGCTATTTAGAGTCTACAAGACAAGTAACAGCCCTTTAGAGTTTCATAGCCACCGCATGAGGTAGGTAGTACAGGTGCTCATTTTACAGATGAAGAAACTAAACCTCCAGGAGGTTAAGTGATCCACCCACAGTCACACAGCTTGGAAGGGTCCCAGATGAAATCAACCCCAAGTCCCTGCATTCTGTTCACAATGTGCAATGGACTCAGCAAATCTCCCAAGTGCATCTGTATCTTATTCACCACAAGATCACCTGCAGCCATTTGAATGTAAAGCCAATAACCCAGTGTGCAAGGGGCATGGCAGATGTCTGACCCTAGGCTGTCCAAGGAGACAGAGAGCTGGTTTATGTTCTTTAGAGAACAGCTATGCGGTTGAAGTGAGGAAAGTTTCATCCTCAGTTCTGGTTTTGTCTGATGGTTTTCCATACTCTTTGCAAAGACCCCAGGATTCCCCCAGGCCTCACCACTGCCCACAAGCTCTGGGACTCTCCCCCTTGGTATCCTTTGGTTACTTTACTTCCTTGGGCCTCAGTTTCCTCATCCGTAACATGAAGAGATTGGACTAGATGGTCAATAAGGCTCTTTCTGGCTCTGAAGCCTTGACCCAAGAATCTCAGGAATTCAGAGCCAGAGGACCTGAGTCTTAATTGTGCCTCTTCTTCATTGTGTGACCTGCATTGACTCAGCCCCTCTCTGGGCCTGCGTTATTTTCATATCTAATAAGTAAGAGATTTGGGGTAGGTGGCCTGGATGATCCCAACACCCTAAAATCTATAATGTTCTGATCCTAAGTAAATACAAAGGGATTTCAGTAAGGAGAAAGCCCTTACACCTGGAGGCAGACTCAGAGCTGAGCCTTGAAGGAAGTTGGGCGTTCTAATGGGCAGGAGATAGGAGAAGATGCCGACTAGTCTGGGGAAGCGGCCTGTGCAGGGGGAGGGAGATGGGAGTCCTAACAAGCAGGGCGGCCTCATTCAGGCAACGTGGTCAGTTGTTGAGCATGTCATTTGGGGGAGCCCTTCCTTCATAGGTGATTCTCCATGATCCTTGAGGCATCAAATCCTGTTTACTTCCTTCACTTACAAATTTACATTTATAAAAAATTTATTTAAAAATCATTTTAAAACATTAAAATTATTTTAAAATTAATACATCTCATAAATTTAATTTATAATAACTACAATTTTAAAGTTTCATAGATTTAGATATTTAAAGTTATTAAAATATCT
This sequence comes from Petaurus breviceps papuanus, assembly GCF_028583685.1. Lineage (NCBI taxonomy): Eukaryota > Metazoa > Chordata > Mammalia > Diprotodontia > Petauridae > Petaurus > Petaurus breviceps. The sequence goes on from NW_027185850.1 coordinate 15,714,221, forward strand.
TTAGATTTTATTTAATATAATAGGTTAGGTAATTTTTACAGTGATTTCCAGTCTCTAAAATATTGACATCCCTATGGGGTATCTGATCATCTTCTCATCATCATCTCTCACCTGGACCATGGCAATAGGCTCCTATCCTCGCTTCAAGTCTCTCCCCAAACTAATCCACCCTCCGCCCCACTGCCACAATGATTTTTCCTAAAGTGCAGGTCTGATCATATTGCGCCCTGCCCTCACCCCTGCTCACTGAGCTGTGGGGGCTCTCTATTGCCTCTAGGATTAAATATGATCTTTCAGTTAAGCCGTTGTTGTTTCCATGATACCAAAGAGTTGGTTTGACCAGCTCTTCTCATGAATCTGAGGGGGTTGGTAAACAGCCTTAGTGTCTTGACAGCCAGGATGGTCTTTTCTCCCCATCAGAAATAACATGAACTTCCTAAGAAAGACTCCCTTCTTGAGAACAGCCTCTTTGTGCCTTTGGAATAGGAGGCCAGGTGTTCCAAGCTGGTTACGCAGCTAATAGGGTCTGTTCAGTTCTGTCTCCTTTTTCCAAAGCCTTCTCCTTCAGGAGAGTTTACAACCTCCTCAAGTCAAGTTGCTTAGAAGAAAACAGACCCACTGCCCATCACAGTCTGTCCTCCTTGGTAGGATCTGCCAGAGTCAGGTGGGCACTTTCTCTTCTTCCTCAAGTCTTAGAGAGCAGCTTCATGTTCTGAGAGCCTGTGACTAAATCACACAGCTAGTGAGGGTCAGAGGAAGGAGCCAAGCTGGCTTTCTGAATCCAGGATAAGAGGATTTTCTATGTTGTTGATGAGAGCAGATCAATGCAGTAAGTTTCACAAAGGTCTGACATGCATTATGCCTTTTAGCCTGCACAACACCCCAGTGAGCACATGCCAAGACTGTTTGCATTTGACAGATAATAACAACATTAACTGGAGTAGTAGCAGTAGCAGTAGTAGTAGTAATGGTAGTAGTAGTGGCAGTAGTAGTAGTAGCAATAGCAGTAGTAGTAGTAGCAGTAGTAGTAGTAGTAGTAGTAGTAGTAGTAGTAGTAGTAGTAGTAGCAGCAGTAGTAGTAATGGTAGTAACTAGCATTTAGGTAGTCCTTTAAGGTTGGCAAATACCTTTACATCTTTGCCATGTAAGGTAGGTGCTATGATTATCCCCATTTTACACATGATGAAACTGAGACTGAGAGTACTTGTGTGACTTTACCCAGGGCCGCGAAGCTTCTAAGTATAAGGGGTAGGACTTGAACTGAGGGCTTCCTGACTCCTGGTAAAAATTTCTACACTGAACCCTCCTGGCTTAAATTAGGAGAAGGGACATATTTTTGCTAAGGCTACACAAAGCAGGCTCTTAGATCTAGACCTAGCAGGGCCCTTGGAAGCCACATCATCCAGCTCCATCATTTCACAAATGAGGAAACTTGGACCCACTCAAGTTAAGGGACTTTTCCAATGCTACACAGCTGGGATCTGAACACATGTCCTGTGTTTACAGATGCAGTATTTCAATTGTACTAAGTCTAAAGTCATCAGATGCATGGCATGGTGGAAATGGTGCCTGTCATGGAGCAAGGAAAGCTTGGGTTCAAATTCCACCTCTGACCATTATTAGCCTTGTGACTGTGGACAAGTAACTGAATAGCCTTAAGGCCCATCCCAGTGCTAGGGACTGTACCCTGACCTACTGCTTGTACCAAGCATTAGTGGATTAATTTCTTTCTCGTCTTCTTGCCTTTTAGGAAAGAGGGCCTGCCTGGGGGAACAGCTGGCTCGGGCCGAGCTCTTCCTCTTCTTCACTTGCCTGCTCCAGAAATTCACATTCCAGGCTCCGCCAAATACCCAGCTGAGCCTGGACGTCCGAGTTGGCATAACCATCTCTCCTGCCTCCTACCAAATCTGCGCCCTTTCTCGCGTGATATAGGGCAAGCTAGGCCTGAAGCATGGTCTTCCACTATACGTAGTAGTAGTAGTAGTAGTAGTAGTAGTAGTAGTAGTAGTAGTAGT
>NW_027185850.1:15716245-15795975 GCF_028583685.1 Petaurus breviceps papuanus
GTAGTAGTAGTAGTAGTAGTAGTAGTAGTAGTAGTAGTAGTAGTAGTAGTAGTAGTAGTAGTAGTAGTAGATGACATAAGGAAGGGCCTGGAACTATCTTCATCCTCCAAGAACCCCCACGCTCCCCTTTGGAGCTTGGGTGTGTAAAGGGAGGGAAGTCAAGGGTAAAAGAAGAGGGTAGAGAGACAAAGGGGAGGTAGTTGTAGACTGATCTGGACCTTCCTGTTCAGAAATATAGAAGAGGCATTAATGTCATCCAAAGGAAAGCACAAAGATTCCTTGCTGGATTTGGAGCCTAAGGACCTGGGTTCAAATCCCAGCCCTGCCACCTACTAGCTGTGTGATCTTGGGCAAGTCACCTCAGCCTCAGTTTTCAATTTCAAATGAGGAGGAAGATCTCCAAATCTAAAACCCTGTAATGCTATGAATAGAGAACCAATGCTTTTCTTCCCCTACCTTAAACAATGGGGGGGGGGGGCGCCTTCAGAGAGTTTAAATGAGTTATAGAAGGTTTCCATAGTTTGGTGGGGAGGATCCTCAGAGATCTTTATAGATTGTAAACTCCTTGTGGGTAGGGACTGTTTTCTTTATGTCTTTGGATCTACAGCATCCAGCCCAGTGCCCGGCATGGAGAAGCAGTCCAGTGAATATTGCTGATTGATTCATCTCTAACCCACTCACTTTCTTGTTCATTATTCCCTTTGACTTTCATAGTGTGAAAAATATATCCATCCGTTGATGAGTCGAGTTCCTCAGTACTATTAAAATCTTGCACTAGGTGATAAATCATAATCACTCCACTATTAGTTATACTTACATGGGACTGGGAATGCCTGCACCTTGAGCTTTGCTAATCTGTTAAAGTTCTCTCTTCTTGGAAAGTTTCCCCGTTCTTTTTAGAGATGCTTACATGAGGTAGCTTTCCATTTTGACAAGGAAAATCCTTGGAGTACCTTAACCAATCAGAAAATTCTGGACCCCCATGTGAATCAATGTGAACAATGTATGTCATTTATTACGTTCCTCTTTCTAAGGTTCATTCATTATATCTATAAAAATGCTCTAGCATGTTAGCAAGGGGTCCTTCTACCAAATGAGGTCCCCATGGATCCAATTTATTCTCAAATTGCTAGCCATTGCTAATAAAACAATTGTGCCTGGGACACTTTTGTTTCAATTTCTCTTATTTTCAGATTTTAATAATGACCATAGCAATCCTCCAAAGTGAGTAGGGGTAGGTCCAGTTTCCAGATAGGTAAAAGAAAAGGAATTTACTAAATCACAAACAAAAATAAAATCATCATCATCATAATATTTCCAAGGAAAATGGATGGTAAAAATGATCTCTGCCAGTCTTTTGAGGTAAAACCAACAATCCAAGTCCAAAGTGCATTCATATTACTCTGAATACCTTTTTAATTCACTTCAGCTCAGTTCAGTGAAATGAGCTCAATTCTCCAAGTATGGATTAAGCACCTACTATATGCCAGGCACTGTGAGAGATGCTGGTAAAAGAGCTAAGGTTAAGAATGACAAAAAGAGGGTTTTTTATTTGACCCAGGAGGCAATAGGGAGCCACTGAAGTTCACTGAGACCTGCATTTTAGGAAGATTAACAATAGCTAACATTTATATAGTGATTTCTATGTGCACGGCAGTGTCCTAAGCACTTTATCATCATCTCATCGGAGCCTCACAAAAACCTGAGATGTAGGTGTTATCCTCATGTTACAGATGAGGAAACTGAGGCAAATAGCTACTAATTAAGGCACTTGCCCAGGGACCACACAGCTAGTGTCTGAGCCAATTTTGAACTTGGACCTTCCTGACCTCAAGCCTAGAGTTCGATCCATTGCATCACCAACCTGCCCAATGGAACAACTGAGTGGAAGGTGGACTGAAGTGGAAAAAGACTCACAGGTAACCTATATATGGTACTTGAAAGCTTGTAAAATGCTTTAAAAATAAACTTATGTGACATTCACAACAACCTTGGGAGCTAGGTGCTATTATTATCCCCCTTTTACAGATGAAGAAACTGAGGCTATCAAGGTTGAGTGATTTTCCGAGGATTCTGTATCCGAGTCAAGATTTAAACCGAGGATTCCTTGAGTTCATATCTAGTACTTAATCTACTCTGTCATGTCAATAGTGACCAACCAGCAAGCTATTGCAATCACCTCACCCAGTAATATGAGGTGATATGTGTCCTTTCCAGGGTAGTAACAATGGCAGAGGAGAGAAGGAGGGATACATGAGAGATAGTATGAAAATCTCATCAACAGGCCTTGGAAACAGATTGGATGTGGGAGTGAGAGTGAGTGAGGACTTAAGGAAGATGCCCATGTAGAGAACCTTGGTGCCTGGGATGGTGGCACCCTCAACAGTAACAGGGAAATTAAAAAGAGAATAAAGATATTTTTTGAGGAAAGATAATGAGTGCCATTTTGGATTGGTGAAATCTAAGATGTCTATGTAGCATTCAGTTGGGAATCTACATCAGGAATTTAGAGATATGCGATAAGAATTCAAGAGAAAGCTCAGAGCTTGATAAATAGATTTGAGAAACACCAGCTTAGAGATGGTCATTGAATCTGTGGGAATTGAGGAGATCAGCAAATGAAATAGTCTAGGCAGTAAAGAGAAGCCTCAGGACAGGAGGGGCTATTTATTCCTGGGCAGGTCACTTAAGCACTCAGTGTCTCTGTTGATTGTCTGTACTTATAATCTGCTAATCAGGTCCAAACCTGCTTTACATATAGATTTTCCTACAGCAATGAAATCACAGATCCAGTCCAAGAAGTATACAATCATGTAAAAGATTCTTTGGGAGTTTTATGTTTAGAAATGGAGCTTTTCATTCTGTATCCCTGTCAAATCCATTAAGAAATAGTCAGGACATTCCCTGGACTTGTATGCATACATTACTGAATGACTGTGGAGAAACTGAATTGAGTATTGATATGAGAGCAAGAGAGTCATAGTGAATGTGATTGGGTGGATGTTGAGTGTGGGCAGTAGATTTGCATGTATTTTGAGGGAAGAGAATGGGTGACTCTAGATTTTTATCCCCAGGAAATTGGTTTGTTTGACCCTAGAGTGAACTTTGATTTACAATACATGGAGAGGGCAGATAATTAGGGTGGGGCAAACATGGAGTTTTCTGTGAAACTGTGCACTGATCATGTTTTAGTGCCCTCTTTTCAGGTGATTACAAAATTTGGGTATAATGAGGAAATAGCCTTGACAAATGAGGCCTATCTGAATGGTACAATTTTGAGTCTGTGTTTAAATGGGAAAATCTAGGGGATGGGTTCTCAAAAGAACCTGAAATGATAGAGATCAGGATAAATGGGCATAGGACTACAAGACCATACACCCTATATCCAACTGCAGTTTGCTGGGTAGAGCTTTGGTTGGTAAGTTCTCAGCTACATTCATTATTACTAGATTGTTGGGCTATTTCACTGCCAAAGTTTTTTGGGGAATTATTTTCCGGTTCTGGAAGCCAGAGAATTCTGGAAGACCAGATGGTAAGTAGCCAAGACTTTGTTGTACACTGTATATTGCTTTATATATTTTGCAAGTTAGTTTTCTAACCCCAGTTAAACCTTAATTTATGGAATCATTGATCACTGACCTAGAAGATACCTTGGAGAGATTTCTTCCAACTCCTTCACTTTATAGATGAAGGTATGGAGATAAAAAGTGGTTACTTTGCTTGTCATGTGTCAATGGGTAAGTCACATACCTGAAAACCCCAAGTGAGACCTACTGAAGAGCCTTTGTCAACAATAATAAATCATAAAAGCGTAAATTTAAAACTAAAGGCAACTCAGAGGCCATCTACACCAATTTCTTCATTTTAGACCTGAGGACACTCAAGTAAACAGGGTCAAGTGACTTGCTCAGCATTACACAGCTGGTAAATATCTGAGGACAGAGTTGAACTCATAAAGATGAGTCTTCCTAACATCATCCCTGGGACTTTATCCACTGTGCCACCTAGGCAGCAGTGTTATTAAATGTTAGAGGAAAAATTTGAAAGAAAATTTCTATTTAAATATTGCTTCAGGGGAGGCCCAGATGCCACGGCGTACAGAGGCACAGACAAGGCCTGATCAACGGGCAAAAAATTGACTGACCAACCACAAGGGCCACTGCCAGGCCTATCATTGCAGGGCTGGGACTGTGCAGAACAGGGTAAGAGTCAAATGCAGGGCCCCTACCAGAGGCAGCAGCTACTCCTGGGACTACCAATCCACAGCCTAGATATTTAAAAAGCCCTTATCTGGACCTCCAGGGACTAGGATGGCAGAGTGATCCCCAGCTGCTCTAATCACCCTCTCTGACCCTGAAAATATAGTAATTACTGCCCCAGGGCAAAACCGTAAACAGTAAAAGCTAGGGAACCCTAAAGGAAGGGTGTGGCAAGGACCCTGCCTCAAAATGGGTGAAAAGCAGACTGCAAAGACAAAGACCCTGGAGTCCTACTATCCTAAGAGGGAGGAAACAAATTCAGAGGGAGACAGTGTTGACTCCACAACCACAGCTGAAACCTCAAAAGGGAATTGGCCTCAAGCACAGAGAGTATTCTTTGATGAGCTCAAAAGGAACTTTGAAAACCAAATTATAGAAATAGAAGATAAAATGAATAATTTTCTTAAAATCAAAAGTGCAAAATTAGAAAAACATTACAATGAAGAAAATAGACCCTTAAAAAGAAAAATGTGTGATATGGAAAAGAAACTCCAAAAACTAAGGAAAATAATTCGCTAAAAACTAGAATCAACCAAATTGAAATGAATAACTCTGTGAAGAACCAAGAATTAGTCAAACAAAACATCAAGAATGAAAAATTAGAAAAAGGGGTAAAGTATCTCAATGGAAAAATAATTGACCTAGAAAACAGATCCAGGAGAGATACTCTGAGAATCATAGGCCTACCAGAAAATCATGATGAAAAAGGAGCCTGGGGAGGGGGGGCAGAGCCAAGATGGCAGAGTAGAAGCATGACCTTCCCGCAGCTCCAGCTTCCACCCTCCCCAATCCATGTAAAAAGAGGACTGTAAACAAACTTTGGAGCTGCAGAACCCACAAAATGACACAGAGAAGCTAACCTCCTGCTGAGGACAGCCAGCAGGCCGGAAAGAATCCAGCCCAGTGTTCTGGGAGCTGAGCCCAGCCCCACGCCTAGGCTTTAGCCCCAGGGCAGGCCTGACCATCCCCCTGCCAGAGGGAGTCCAGATCAGCAGCAGCTGTGGCCCTTTCCAGATTTATCAACACATAGACACAAAGGACAAAGTGAGAGGTCAGTACAGTCTGGACTTTGGGACCAGTAAGTGGGAGTGCATGGCTTTTACTCCCAGGGCGAAAAGCCACTGAGACGACAGTACAGCCAGCCAGCTCCATGTGGCAGCTTCAGCTCTTGGCCTGCAGAGTGTAGGGGAACCAAGCACCAGTCTGAGGGGTAATCACTCTTGCTTTAACCTGCTTGGATCTGGATTGCAGTCTAGGGTGGAGGTCCTGGGGTGTGTGTCCAGCTTGCCAGAGCATGTGGCGACCTCAGAGAGGGTACCCATCTAATACCTCCGGCAGCTGAGAAAACCCCAGCATTTGGGACAAAAGCTCTCCTGTCTGGTGGCAGAGTCCTACTGTGGCAAAAAGCCCATAAGTCAAATAAGTGAGTGGCAAAATGAGCAGGCAAAGGAAACAAAGCAGAAAGAAGATTCCAACAATATACTCCTATTTTGGGGACAAGAAGGAGCAAGGCATGGAACAGGAGGAAAACAGTGAAGTCACCAAAAGCTTCAAAGGAAAATACAAGCTGGTTACAGGCCATAGAGGACCTTAAGAAAGATTTTGAAAACCAAATAAGAGAAGTGGAGAAAAAATTGGGATGAGAAATGAGAACAATGCAAGAAAATTATGAAATGAGAGTCAACAGTCTGACTGAGGAAAATAATACCTTAATAAACAGACTGACTCAAATGCAAAGGAGGCCCAAAAAGGCAATGAGGAGAAGAATGCCTTAAAAAGTCGAATTTGCCAGATGGAAAAAGAATCTCAAAAACTCACTGAGGAGAATCATTGCTTCAGAATTAGATTGGAGCAAATGGAAGCTAATGACTTTAGGAGAAATCAAGATGCTGTTAAACAGATCCAAACAAATGAAAAATAGAAGGCAATGTGAAATATCTCATGGGAAAAACCACTGACCTGGAAAATAGATCCAGGAGAGATAATTTTAAAATTATTGGAATGAATAGCCTGAAAGCTGCCTGAAAGCCATGACCAAAGTAAGAATCTAGAAATCATCCTCCAGGAAGTTCTCAAAGAAAACTGCCTTGATGTTTTAGTACCAGAGGGCAAAATAGAGGTTGAAAGAATCCACCAATCACCTCCTGAAAAAGATCCTAAAAATAAAACTCCTAGGAATATTATTGCCAGGTTCTGGAATTCCCAGATTAAGGAGAGAACATTACAAGCAGCCAGGAAGAAACAATTTGAATACTGTGGAAACACAATCAGGATAACCCAGGATCTGGCAGCTTCTACACTGAGGGTTCGAAGGGCTTGGAATATGATATTCCAGAGGGCAAAGGAACTGGGATTAAAACCAAGAGTCGCCTACCCAGCAAAACTGAGTATCATGTTTCAGGGGAAAATATGATCATTCAGTAGAACAGAGGACTTTCAAGCATTCTTGCTGAAAAACACAGAGTTGAATAGAAAATTTGACATTCAGATACAAGAAGCAAGAGAAGCATGAGAAGGTAAACAGGGAAAAGGAATCATAAGGAACTTATCAAAGTTGAACTATTAACATTCCTACATGGAAAAATGATAATTGTAACTGATGAAACCTTTCTCAGTAGTTGAAGGGATTAGAAATATATATATTTGTCTATATATGAGGATATATGGGCATTTGAATACATATGTGAATGTCTGTATATATGTTTACAGGTATACATAGATAGAGGGCACAGGCCCAATTTAACAGGAAGGGATGATACTTAAAAGGTGAAATTAAGAGGTGAGATGAATATAATGAGAGGAGATGGGGAGAGACAGATTGGTGTAAACTATCTCATACAGAAGAGGCAAGGGAAAATGGTTACAATGGAGGGGAAGAATAAGAAGGCAAAAGGGAATGGGTCAACCTTATTCCCATTGAATTTGGCTTGAAGATGGAGTGAAATACACACTAAATAGGGTGTCTCGCCCTCCAGGAGAATAGGGGTGGAAGGGGATGAGAGGGGGGATGATAGAAGGGAGGGTAGGCAGGGGGGGAGAGAGGTTGGAAGCACTCACTTTTGAAAATATAGGGTATCAAAGTGGATCGTAGAGCGGGTGGGAGGTGGGATTACAAATTACACAAAATGACGATTAAAAAAATCTTATTAAGGGCAACAAAGGGACTGCAATGGAAGAAGAGGAAAGAATGAAGCAGAAAAGGTTAATTATGCCACACAAAAGCATAAAATCAATATACGAGAAGGAAAGAAGGGAGGAAGATGAGCATTTTATGAGCTTTTCTCTCATTGGTTCTGGTGCAAGGAGGGAATAACACAACCAGTTAAGCATAGGACTCTATTGAGAAGAGACACAAAATGTTTCATAATAGAGGGGAAAAGGGGAGGGAGAGGAGCTTTGCATGAGATATGTTCCTGTCACTCTTGGTCTGAAGAAGAAATAGTATACTTCATTAAGTATAAAAATCTATCATATCCTACAGGCAGTAGGATGGGGAAGGGCAAAGAAAGGTGAGGGTGGTTAGAAGGGAGGTAAGAAGTAAAGGGGAAGGAGAGGAAGAGGGAGGGGGACTGATAAGAAAGGAATAGTGAGAAAGACGGTGGTCAAAAGGAAAACTCTTAAGGAAAGGAAGGGACAAGGGGAGAAAAATAAAAGCATAAACAGGGGAGAGAATAGGAGGGAGGGAAAGAAACAGATAGTAATCATAACTGTGAACATGAATGGGATGAACTCTCCCATAAAATGGAGGTGGATAGCAGAATGGATTAAAAACCAGAATCCTACAATATGCTGTTTACAAGAAACACATCTGAAACTGAGGGATACACACAGGGTAAATGTAAAAGGCTGGAGTAAAATATATCATGCTTCAGCTAAAGTAAAAAAAAAAGCAGGGGTAGCAAACGTTATCTTAGATAAAGCAAAGGAAAAAATTGATCTAATTAAAAGAGAAAAGGAAGGAAACTATATCCTTTTAAAAGGCACCATCAATAATGAAGCAATATTGTTACTTTACATATATGCACCAAGTGGTATAGCATCCAAATTCCTAGAGGAGAAGGTAAGGGAATTAGAGGAAGAAATAGATAGCAAAACTATACTAGTGGGGTACATTAATCTCCCTTTCTCTGAACTTAATGAATCCAAACTCAAAGTAAACAAGAAAGAATGTAAGGAGGTGAATAAAATTTTAGAAAGGGTAGGTACAATTGATCTCTGGAGAAAACTGAATGGGCATAAAAAGGAATATACATCCTTCTCAGTGGTACATGGCACATACACAAAAATCGACCCTGTACTAGGACAGAAAACCTCACAATTCAGTGCAAAAAGGCAGAAATATTAAATGCATAATTCTCAGAACATAATGCAATAAAAATGATATGCAATAAAGGGCCATGGAAAGTTAGACTAAAAACTAATTGGAAACTAAACAATTTAATCCTAAATAATGAGTGGATCAAATAAGAAATTATAGAAACTATCAGTAACTTCATTCAAGAAAATGACAATAATGAGAAACATAACAAAACTTGTGGGATGCAGCAAAAGTGGTTCTTAGGGGAAGTTTTATATCCTTGAGTGCATACAGAAATAAATTAGAGAAAAGAACATGCAATTGTAAAAGCTAGAAAAAGAACAAATTGAAAATACTCAATTAAATACTAAATTAGAAATAATGAAAACCAAAGGAGAGATTAATAAAATTGAAATTAAGAAAACCATTGAATTAATAAATAAAACTAAGACCTGGTTTTATGGAAAAACCAATAAAATTGATAGACCCTAGCCAATATGATAAAAAAGAAAGAAGAAAAACAAATTATGAGAATCAAAAATGAAAAGGGTGAATCTACCACCAATGAAGAAGAAATTAAAACAATAATTAGAAACTATTTTGCTGAAGTATATGGACATAAATTTGACAATCTTGATGAAATGGATGAATATTTACAAAAATATAAGATGCCCAGATTAACTGAAGAGGAAGTAAATTACTTAAATAACCCCATCTCAGAAAAAAGAAATTGAACAAGCCATCAGTCAACTCCCTAGGAAAAAATCTCCAGGGCCAGATGGATTTACTAGTGAATTCTATCAAACATTTAAAGAACAATTGATTCCAATACTCTACAAACTACTTGGGAAAATTAGAGAAGGAGGAGTCCTACCAAATTCTTTTTTTATGACACAAATATGGTACTGACACCTAAATCAGGAAGAGATAAAATGGAAAAAGAAAATTATAAACCAATTTCCCTCATGAATATAGATGCACAAAATTTAAATAACATATTAGCAAACAGACTACAGCAACTTATCACAAGAATAATACAACTTGATCAATTTGGATTTATTCCATGAATTTAAGGATGGTTTAATATTAGGAAAACCATCAGTATAATTGATTATATGAACAATAAAACTAGCAGAAACCACATGACTATCTCAATAGATATAGAAAAGGCTTTTGACAAAGTATAACATCCATTCCTATTAAAAACACTAGAAAGTATAGGGATAAATGGAGCCTTCCTTAAAATAATAAGTAGCAACTACTTAAAGCCATCAGCAAGTATTATATATAATGGGTATAAGCTAGAAGTATTTCCAATAAGATAAGGAGTGAAACAAGGATGTCCACAATCACCCCTCTTATTCAGTCTGGTGCTAGAAATGTTAGCAGTAGCAATTAGAAAAGAAATAGAAATCAAAGGGATCAAATTAGGCAAAGAAGAGACCAAGTTTTCACTCCTTGCAGATGATTTGATGATATACTTAGAGAATCCTAAAGAATCAAGGGGAAAAAAAAACTACTTGAGCCAATAAATAAATTCAGCAAAATTGAAGGATATAAAATGAACCCACATAAATCCTTGACATTCCTCTATATTTCTAATGAAATCCATCAGCAAGAGATAGAAAGGGAAATCCCATTTAAAGTTACTGTAGACATTATAAAATATTTGGGAATCTACCTGCCAAAACAAACCCAGGATCTATATGAAAATACTTTCCACACAAATAAAGTCAGATCTAACTACTTTGAAAAATGTCAATTGCTCACTGGTGGGTTGAACTAATATAATAAAAATGACAATTTTACCTAAATTAAATTACATATTTAGTGCCATATCAATCAATTTACCAAAAAAATTACTTTATAGAACTAGAAAAAATAGTAACAAAACTTATTTGGAAAAAGAAAAGGTCCAGAATACCAAGGGAATTAATGAAAGGAAATATTAGGGAAGGTGGCTTAGCCACACCAGATTTTAATTTGTATTATAAAGCTTCAGTCATCAAAACTACTTGGTACTGGCTGAGGAATAGAGCAGGGCATGAATGGAATAGATTGGGTACACAAGACTCAGCAGTCAATGACTATAATGATCTATTCTTTGATAAACCCAAAGACCCCAGTTTTTTGGATAAGAACTCACTATTTGACAAAAACTGCTGGAAAAACTGGAATATAATATGGCAGAAACTGGGTATAGACCATTATGTAACACCATATACTAAAATTAAGTCTAAATGGGTGCATGATGTAGGTATAAAGGATGATATTATAAGCAATCTTGGAAAGCAAAGAATAGTTTACCTGTCAGATTTATGGAGAGGGAAAGACTTCATGACCAAACAAGAATTAGAGAGCATTATAAAGTGCAAAATGGATAACTTTGATTACATGAAACTAAAAGGTTTCTGTACAAACAAAGCCAATGTAAACAAGATTAACAGGGAAGTGGGAAATTGGGAAAGGATTTTTACAACCAATGTCTTTGATAAAGGCCTCATTTCTAAAATATACAGAGAACTGAGTGAAATCTATAAGAATACAAGTCATTCCCTAATTGATAAATGATCAGAGGATATAGACAGAAAGTTCTCAGAGGAAGAAATTAAAGCTATCTATAAGCATATGATAAAATGATCTAAATCACTGTTGATTAGAGAAATGCAAATCAAAACAACTCTGAGATACCACATCTCACCATGCAGATTGGCTAAGATGACAAAGCAGGAAAATGATAAATGCTGGAGAGGATGTGGAAAAATTGGAAAACTAATATATTGCTGGTGGCATTATGAACTGATCCAACCATTCTGGAGAGCAATTCTGGAACTATTCCCAAAGGGCTATATGTAATTTCATATCTTTGACGCAGCAATACCACTTCTAGGGTTATATCCCAAAGAGATCATAGAAGTGGGAGAAGACCCATATGCATAAAAATATTTATAGCAGCTCTTTTTGTGGTGGCAAAAATTGGAAATTAAGGGGATTCCCATCAATTGGGGGATGGCTAAACAAGTTGTGGTATATGGATATAATGGAATACTACTGTGCCATAAGAAACCAAGATCAGATGGACTACATATTTACCTGGAGAGGATTATATAAACTGATGCTGAGTGAGAAGAGCAGAACCCAGAAAAATTTGTACACAATTACAGATACAATGTATGTGTGATGACCAACTTTGTTAGACCAGACTCTTCTCAGAAATGCAGTGCTATAAGTAAACCCCAAAAGTCTCACGATGGGGAGAGATGTCTACATTCAGAGAAAGAAATAGAAAGAAGAGAGTTTCAATGCAGATTGAAGCAAATTACGTGCTCTTTCTTTTTTTGTTTGGTTTTGTTTCCTCTTTCCCATTGTTCTTTCCATGTGATACAATCCTTTATAACCTGACAAATGTCTAATGTGAAAGTATCTGCACATACTATACCTGATTGTAGAGGTGGGTGAAGAAAATTTGAAACTCAAAGAAATGGGGAACTGAATCTTGTAAACTCAAAGTAAATGAACAAATTAATAAAGACAAAAGAAGTGAAAAAAGAATGAGAGGAAGTAAAAGTACCAAGTGTACACAAGTTTTTCAAGAAATTTAATAGACATAGGACTATTGCTTCAGTATCATAGGGTTAGTATCATAGTGAAGGTTTTTCAGGGATGGGGATGATAATGGGTTTGTTTGTAAGCAGTGGAAAAGGAATCAGTAGATACCGTGTTTCCCCAATAATTAGACCTATCCCGAAAATAAGCCCTCCCCTTACTGTGTAAGATTCCTCTAAAATAAGCCCTCCCCCGAAAATAAGCCCTAATGAGATTGCTACTGTAGTGAAGGTGATCCCCTGTGCTACATGCTACATTACGGTACCGTCTGTATGCACCGCTCCCCGCCCCCGTGAAACGCATACCGCGCTCTGAGCTGCATCCAATCAGAGCTGCAGCAGTGAGAGCGTCATCCTGTTCTTTATTGAATTTATTATTGAATAAAGGTACATTTTTTTCTTCACATTTACCTGTTTATTAAAATTGCTGTCAATATTCATTAAAATAAGCCCTCCCCTGAAAATAAGCCCTCTGGTGTTTTTCTGTCCAAAAATATTAATAAGACAGTGTCTTATTATCAGGGAAACACGGTAGAGAGAGATTGAAGATTTGGCATGTGGATAACATTGATAATGAGATCAATCTTCTAGAAGAGACAGGAAAGATGGAAACATTGAATGTTCAACATGATGTACATGTATAATCTATATCAGATTGCTTGCTCTCTTGTGAGGGGGGGGAGAGGAAGAGGGGAAGGACAAAAATTTGGAACTCAAAATTTTACAAAAAGGAATGTTGAGAACTATCTTTACATGTAAATTTTTTAAAATTGAATACTAACACTATTTTTTAAAAAAAGAGTACATTCAAAAGAGTCATTTTTTCAGGTAAAGATTGAACCAAAAGGCCTTTGAGGTCCTTTTCAGCTTTAAAATTTGATATGTCACAAGGAAGCAAAGAAAAGATGGAAAATTCTCAACACAAATGAGTATTATTTATCATACAGGTTTTCTTGAAATGAAAATTTATTGTAACATATTTTGAATCTTATGCTCTGCTATACACACAACATGCTTTTTTTTTCTTTCTAATTTTGTATTTAAATTCCAATATTTAAGTTCATGATATGTTTTTGTTTCTCTTCTCTATTTGTGATCTGGCATTTGAGTATAAAATAAATTTTAAAAAATAAATTAAAATTACAATAAATAAATAAACATTGCTTCAGGGGCAGACCCAATATGATGGCATAGATGCAGGAAAACTCCATGAGGTCTCCCCATAACTATGTCAAATAACTATAAAAATTACTTTACTCAAACTTTAGAGCTACAGAACCCACAAAGTGACAGAGAGAAACAAACCTCCCACTGAAGGGAGCCCAACAGGCCAGCAGGGAGGGTACAATTGCAGCACACTGGGAGTAGAGTCCAGCCCTGCATGAGCCACAGTTTTAGCCTCATGATGGCCCATACCAGCCACAGCTGGAGGGACTTCAGAGAGTGGATCACCAGCAGCTGTAGTTATTTCTAGAATTATAAACCCATAAATGCCAAAGACAGAGTGAGAGGTGAGTGTGGACTTTGGGAACAAGGGGAAAAAGAGTGTGGTCTGGCCCCTGCACCCTGGGGAAGAAGCAGCTGAGGTGTGGTGGCCATCAGAGCTCTTGCATATAGTAGGGGAACAAAGCAAATATACTGAGGGCTGATCACTCTTATTTTAAACTGCTTGAATATGGATCGCTGTCTTGGGTTGAGGTCCTGGGAGATGTGACAAGGTGCTAGGGTTTGTGGAATCTTCAGAGAGGGCACCCAACTAATAGCTCTGGCAGCTGAGAAAACCCCAGTGATTTGGGACAAAGCTCTCCTCTCTGGAAGCAGAATTCTACTGTGGCAAAAAGCTCAAAAGTCAAATAATTGAGTGGCAACATGAGCAAGCAAAGGAAGCAAAGCAAGCACGGCTTTAGATTCCTTTTTGGGGGACATAAAAAGGATCAAAGCATGGAATAACAGGAAGACAATGAAGTCAGAACTCCTGCACCAAAAGCTTCCAAGAAAAATATGAACTTCTTATACAGTCCATAGAGGAGCTTAAGAAGGATTTTAAAAACCAAATAAGAGAAATGGAGGAAAAAATCAGTGGTGGTGGGGAAGAGAATGATGCAAGAAAATCATGAAAAGAGAGTCAAAATTAGGTATTCAGCATTTCTGTGCCTCAATTTTCTCATTTGTGAAAAGAAGTGATGGAACTGAATGCCCTGACAATCTGTTCTGACTCTTCATATGTAATCCCAAGACAGTTTTGTAAATAAGTAATTTTTTAGTTATAAATTTGCCTTTGCAAGAATGTGGGAATTGACAAGCAGATAAAAAGTGAGTTTTTCAGAAAATTAAAAATCAACACATTCCAAGTGAAAAAAATGTGCATTTCAAGAGAGTCTGTGTCCTATGTTGGCACTCTTTCTAACTCCTCTATGGAAGACCACAGTCATCATGATTCTGTGAGAGAATATCCATGGTTCACTGCTGGCTGTTTTCATAGCCTGACATGTCCCAGGAACTTTCCTTCAGCATAGGATCATTAGAGGAGAGACAGAGACACCAAAAGCAAACTGTCACTGCTTCCCAACCAGGATATACACTTTTCGGAAAAGGACAATCAAAATACCCAATAACCTTTGCTAGTGGTTCCTATTGTTTCAGACTGTGGTCTATTCACGTTAAATTCTTTGAAAGTGTTGAATGTGAGGACAGATTGTAGTGTGGAGATATTGGAAGCAGTAAGACTCACTAGTGGGCTACTGCAATAATCCAGGTGTGATATGACAAAGGCCTACACCAGGGTGGTAGCAGGGTCAGAAAAAAGAAGATGGTACATTCAAAAGAAGTTACAAGGATGAAATCAACAATCCTTGGCACCATTTTGGATGTAGAGAGTGAGAAATAGAGAGGAAGCCAGAATGGCTTCAAGGTAATTAGCCTTGACAGTAATGGAGAAATTAGGAGGTGGGACAGGGTTTAAGGAGAAAGATAAGTATTTCAGTTTAAGATGTCTACTGAATATCCAGTTTCAGATTTCTAAAAGTGATTGGAGATGCAAGATTAGAGATGGAGGTCAGCAGAGAGAGTAGGGCAGGATAGGCAGATTTGAGAACTTTTTGCTGAGAGATGGTCATTAAATCCATGGTAACAGATGAGATCAAGTGAAGTAGTATAGAAGGAGAAGACAGCCCAGGACAGAACCCTGAGGGACATCTGTGGTTAGGCAGTGTGATCTGGAGGAGCATCCAGAAAAGGAGACAGAAGAGGGGTCAGAGATGCTGGAGGAGATACAGGAGAGGAGAATGTTCTGAAAATCTAGAGAGAAGAGAGAATCACCCAGGAGAGGGTGATCGAGAGATCAATGAGAAGGAGGATTAAGGAAAGGCAATCTTTGCAACTAGGAAATCATTAGTAATTTGGAGAGAGCAATTTTGGGCAAAAGATGAAGTTGGAAGCTGGATTATAAAGGATTATGAAGAGAGTGAGAGGAGGCAAGTTGGTGGCTCCTATTGTAGACAGATTTTTGAATATTTAGCTACTCAGGGAAGAAGAGATATGGGATAATGGAATAGAAGGATCATGGAAGTTGTTTGAGGATGGAGGATATGACATGTTTGTGAACAGTAAAAAAAAAAAGAGCAAATAAAGAGAGAAAAAGTGGAAATAAGTGAGACAGGGGAGGGGAATCTGCAGGAGATAGGATGGAAGATGGTCACATGAACAAGTAGATGAGGTCAGCCTTGCTAAGGTGTAAGGACACATCATCATGTAAGACAGGGTAAGAGCATAGTCTTCTCGTTGGTAAAATAAGAATACTAATAGTATCTACCTCATTGATTTCTGTGAGGGTGAAATGAGAAAATATATTTTAAGCACTTTGCAAACATTAAAGTACCAGACAAACATTAGCAATTGATAAATGCACATGGATTTGTGGGTTAACAGATGGACTGATGAAGCCAATGGAGTCACAGGATGCTAAAATCTCCAAGTTGGAAGGGACCTCAGGGGATCTAGTTGGCTTACTTAATCCCATCTTCTATGGAAAGTTTCCCTCAACTCTTCCCAATTCTAGTGCCTTCCCTCTGTTAATGATTTTGTATTCATTATATATATATATATACATATATATATATAAAATGAATAGAAAATCATATATATGATTATGTTGTGTATATTATATATATATGATTGTATATAATATATATTACACACACACACACACACACATATATATATATATATATTTGTATGCTTTCTCCCCTATTATATTATAAGCTGTCTGTAGCAGCAAGCACCCCGGCTTCCCCAGGGTGTCTGCCCATACAGGTTCTTGGATCTGCTTTGTTAAAGGAAAGCAACTCAAAATGGGTTAACAAGCTTACTTTAATCAGACATATATCGTTTACCTTGTTCAGGAGAAAAGGTCAGCACCCTGAACCTCAAAGTATACAGGCATAATTATCAAGACAGAAACATCAAGTAGACAGATTTCCAAATTGTCCAACCATTACATCCATACCCAGTCAACATCTGGGTTTCCACATTCTGGGTTTTTCAAAGCTGGGGGACTCTCAACAACGGCTTCCCAGAATTCAGATCAAACCACAGAACACTTCTCAAAGTGAGTCCCAAAACAAAGCTACACATCAGGGCTTATATAGCCTTCTCCTGGCTCAGAGAATGTAACAACCTCATGGACTCACTGGCCAATCAAGGAGTATCTACTGAAAAACAAGCCTCCCACCCCAGGCTCCAGGTGCACGTTAGCCTAGGGGCAGGGAAGATCTTTAAATCTGCATTTCCATTACACTGTCTGAGGGCTGGGATGGTTCTTTGCCTCTTTTTCTATCCCCAGCACTTAGCACAGTACTTGGCACATAGAAGTCACATGATAAATGTTTATTAATTGATTAATGAATCCCCCCTAAAATATACCTATCCAATGGTAATACAGTCTCTACTTGAAGGACTCAAATCAGCAGGAACCCATTACTTTCATAAGCATTCAGTGAATAAACTTTTTTTAAGTGCCTACTATGTGCCAGATACCATAAATACCAAGAAAGACTCACTATCTAACAGGAAAAGAAAGCCCATTAAAAAGAGCTTAATGGGGGGATGAAAGTCAAGGGAGAGGGGCAAAGCTGAAGTCTTGAAGTCAGGTGGGAAATGATGAGGTGTTTGCCCTGGGTCCTTTCTTTAAATGGAGGATGTAGGAGGAGTTTTTTTTTTTTTTTTTTACCATCCCCCCTCCACTTTCTCCAATCAGAGGAAGGGAGGACCTTCAGGGTAAGGTTATTGAGCAAGTGTGACTTTCAGAGAAGTAATCCCTTTCACTTTTGAACAGATCTAATTGTAAATTTGGGTTTCCCCCCATTGTGTCAAGTCTAAATACCCTATTTTTTTTTTCTAATTCTGCCTTTGGCACCAAGGACAACAAAGATGATCCCTCTTCCACTTGGCAACCCTTTAAAGAACTGAAGACAGCTTCATGCCCAACCCTTTCCCTATAAATACACACACCCTCCTGTAGGCTAAGCATCCCCAAGTCCTTTGATTCTTTTTCCTACAGCATGATCTCAAAGGTTGTTTTTATCTCGAGGTAGGGTGGTGCAGTGGAAAGACCTTTGGATTTGGAGTCAGACACTCTGCAACTACTCATATGACCCTGGGCCACTCATTCCGCTCTGTGAACCTCAGTTCTTCTTGTGTAAAATGAAGAGTTTGGAGTGGATAATTACTAATACCCTTTCTAGTTCTAAAGCTCTAAGTATATGGGGCTTTCTAACCTTCTCTATAGATTACTAGCATCCTTTCTAAGTCCATGGTGCCCAGGCCTGAAGACAATGCTCCAGAGGAGGTCAGATTAGAGGATAGCACAGCATAACCTATCTAGTCCTGTACCCTGTGATTCTCTTAAAAAAAACCTAGGTGTGACACAGCTTTCTTGGCTGCCTTGGCAAAAGGCTTACTAATATTGACCTCACTGTCAATTTGGTCCCCAGCTCTTTTCTCAAACAAACTCTCTCCAGTCATAACTTGTCTATGTTGTATTTTTAAAATTGAGTTTTTTGGTCCCAAATGAAAACTTTAGTTTTACTTGAATTACATTATTTTTTTTGCAAGGGGGAAGGCAGGGCAATTGGGGTTAAATGATTTGCCCAAGGTCTCAAGTCTAGTTTTTGTGTTAAGTGTCTGAGACTGGATTTGAACTCAGGTCCTAATGACTCCAGGGACAGTGCTCTATTTATTGCACTACCTAGCCACCCCACATTAAATTTTTAAATTAAATTAAATTCATCCAACATATTTAAACATAACACATATATGTGTGTGTATGTGTGTATAGATGTATGTACACACAGGCATACATACATAATACATACATACACACGTGTGTGTATTTGCAGATAGATACTTCTGATCTGTGGCCTGGAATCAGCAGAAATGCAGCTGGACTGAGAACTGTTTAGACACTTTATCATCCTATTCACTATTTCTAATACATTTCTCACTTTCAGGGAGGCAGGGTGATGTGGTGACAGAATGTACAGTCAGAGGATCTGGCCTTGAATTCCACCCTGCAAATCACCAGCTGTGTAACCTTGGCTGTTCCAAGCCCTGGACTGGGGTCTGTGGTGATGAACATTGGCATTTTATTAATTTTATTCCAATTATATTGGAATTTTATTTCAATTCCATTGGAGATTTTATTCTACTTATTACAATACAATGAAATTTCTTTTCTCCCATGCAAGTCCACAGACCCACTGATATCTATGTACATACCCATGGGGTCACTGAATCCTAGGTTTAGAAGCCCTCTACATTAGCTCTCAAGCCCATTAGGAGGTCGTTTTTATTTTTATTTTTTGCTTTTTATGGAGGGCAGTTGGGATTAAGTGACTTTCCCAAGATCACACAGATAATATATATATATATGTATATATATATATGTATGTATATATATGTATATATATGTATATATATATATAATATTAAGTGTCTAAGGCCTGATTTGAACTTAGATCCTTCTGATTCTATGGCCGGGGCTCTATTCATTGTGCCACCTAGTCACCCCAAGAGGCAGTTTTTAATAGGGAGAAGTGTGTTGACTTAAACAGCTGAGTTGGATTCCAGTGAAGGCTCTGAAACTTACAAACAGTTTTTGGACCTTTTCAGTTTCCTGGCCTCCCTGGCCCTCAGCCTGGTACTCTCCTAAACAACAGGATGAAATTCTGAGTCACTTCCTGCCTTGAAGATCTGGCCCTGTGATTTGGGCCCCACTGGCTGGGTCTGTCTGTGTGTGGTGCCTTCCTATGATGCTCTGGCCATGTTTTCTCTCTGATTTCCCAGTCACCTTTATGGGCAGAAGATTGTAGGGGTGGGGCGTGTTTGCTCCCAGGAGGCAGACCCTGGCAGAGGGCAGAGGGCTGGGGCACAGAGAGGAGGCTGGCATTCCCTGGGGCTCTCCCTGTCTGCCCTATAAAGCCAGCCCAGGCCACAGCTCCAAGGGGACAAACAGAGCTTGAGCTTTGTCCCTCACATTAACCCTCCTCCCAGCAGCTCCACAGCTGCTGCTGTTACTTCAGAAAAAGGAATAAGAAGAGGGAAGAGGAAGTTGGCTTGTCTGGCCTTGCTGCCAGAGTGGGGAAAGATGTGGTTCCCTCTGGGATCTGTGCTCCATTCTCTTTGGGAAGGAGCCCCCCTGCAGACCCTGTTTCTCCTCTCTGCCATCCTCCTGATCCTGGCAAAATATCTGCAGAAAAGGAGGAGTCATCTTAACTACCCCCCTGGCCCTACTGGGCTGCCCATAGTGGGCAACTTCTTCCAGATGGACTTGAAAAATCCCCAAAAAACCACCCAAAAGGTAAGGAGTGAGATGGGAGGGTGAGAATACCTTGGCTGTGAGGGGGCAGGGGCCATGTGCCCTGGGGAATGTGCAGCCACAAGCCTGGCATCTATCCCTGCTCTGGCCCTATTTGGGAAGCAGCTTCTTGCAGTGGAAAGAACGTCTGGTTTGGGGCTTAGAGGGACTGGGTTCACATTCCCTTCTGACCTGTGGGACCTGGAGAGAAGCACACGGTCATCACTCGTGGGGTGTGTTATTGTTGACATTGTATGTGGTCAGGACTGGATGGCCACTGAGGTCCCTTCTGCCCCAATTTCTGTGATTCTGATCCAATGATATAATAATTGTAAAGTGCTTCACACAGTGAGTGACCCCCATTAAGCATTATAGAAATGTCAACTTTTATTATGATTATTACTATCATTATTACATCTAGAAAGTGATAGGGGAGCTCCTTGAGAGACTGTCTTTTGTTGAGCACACTTCCTGGCACCCAGTAAGCACTTAAATGTTCATTAATACAATGACTGACAATTTGCATAAGCAACCTCTGCAGTCACTTAATATACTAGAGTCAGAGGTACTTAACTTGGCCACTGAATTTTAGCTAAAAAAAATGATCACTGAATCTCAATACACTTGGTTTTCCTTTTGTTTTTTAATTTTATTCTACACAATCAAAAATTTTCTTCTAAGAAGTGACCCAGAGGGTTCACCAGACTAACAAAAGGAAAAACACACACACACACACACACACACACTAAAGGTTAGGGACCCATGGACCCTGACTCCAATATTATGACTTTGGCCAAGCCATGACAAGTCTCTGATCTTCACTTGCCTTGCTGGATGTTAATATAATGTGGCCAACATCCCGGCAGTGTTACTTTCAGTTAAGTTCATCAAACACTAACAATGACTTTTTTTTGCCTACTATATCACTCTGCTGACTGAGTTTTGACAGTGACTTGATGGGTGTCAGTGGGGAAAAGACACAAGTCACCAAATCAATTAACAAACTTTTCATAAACACCTGCTATGTACTAGGTACTGTGTTAGGTACTAAAGATTAAGAAAACAAAAATAAAGTTGCCCCTGCCCTCTGGGGGCTAACATTCTACCCACTCCAATGAACTTGCGATGTTCCAAATGTTAACCTCTAGATCTTTCCCCCATATTAAATTCTGAATTGTTCTTTGTCATATATTCCTAACCTAGTGTGATGCCTTGAATGTAGCAGCCACTTCAGAGCCTGGCATATACTGCCTCTTCCCCTGAAGCTATTGGAATTCCCAATTTCCATCAAAGCTCAGCTTCAGGGGGCGGTCTCCTACAGGAAGCCTTCCAAATTCCTCCCAGGTTCTGGTCTCCCCTCAAATCACTTAGAATTTCCTTTTAATGCATTCTGCATTTACACATATATGCACAGATCATTTCCTTCCAATGGTAATTCCTCAAAAGGAGGAACTGTTTGGTGTTTGGGAGTGTCTGCTCAGCTCCTACCACAGGGCATCGGATATAGTTGGAGCATTCAGTGTTTGCTGGGCTGAGCTGGACTGAATTCAGTGGAATTGGATCAGAATGAATTGAGTGGACTTCACTGGAATCCATGTTTCACACATTACTAGAATGCTATCTAATGACAGTACAGACAAAAAATAGCCTGAAAGGAAATAGAAGTTTGCAACTCAAAACAATTCTTTTTCAGTTTACCAAGAAATATGGAAATATTTACTGCACTCATGTGGGCAATCTTACTTTTATGATGGTTAGTGGATTACCACTGATCAAGGAGGTCCTGGTCAACCAAGGCCATGTGTTTATTGATCGCCCCAAAGTTCCTGTCCACTTCCATGTCATTAAAACATTCGGTGAGTTCTTTGAATTATGATAAATATTTTCATCTTTAGGATTCTTTGAAAGATACCTTTGACTTCTGTTCTTCATCATTCCTGAAAGTTTCCAGTGCTTTTTAGAGATCTTGTGGCTAGTAAAACATGATAGAAAAATAGGACTTCAAAGTTTTCTTACTTCATGTTTGAAATTAGGGGGAGAGGAATAAGATTGGGGAAGAGGGCAATGAGGATGGATAAGGGGCTCAAATTCATCACATAGGAGGATCAGTTAAAGGAGCTTGGAGTGTTTAACTTAAGGACAAGTACAGTAAGTTGGAGGGAAAAGAGAGGCATGATGACTGTCTTCAAGTGTTTCAAAGCCTATTAGTAGAAAAGGTACTAGTTTGTTCTTCTTGGCCACAGAACCAGCAGCAAAGAGGGAGGTTGCAGAGGGGTGTGATTTGGCTTGATGCTGGAAAACCTCCTCACCAGGGGAGCTGTCCATATGTGAAATGGTTTTACTTCAGAAGTGGTAGATTCCCCCTGAGAGGAGGTCTTCCAGCAAAAGCTGTTCAGTATATTTTATTGGTGTTATTTGCTTCGTATAAGTTGGACTGGATGAGCTCTGAGATGCCTTCTGGCTCTGAAGCTCTACGGGTTTATGATTCTGCCTTTAGGCCCTTTGACTATCATGATGGTGCAGGTTCCAGCAAAGCCACCTGCATCTGAAGGAATTCAAAAAAGTGCCAGCTCCAAGTTTCTGTTTTGTTTTTGAATCTTCCTATTTCATTTTATTTTTAATATATGGAATGTAACAAACATTTCTAAAGCACAGTACCATAAAAAAAGATGATGACAAACTAAACTGCAAATCTACTATGGCCAAATTTTCCCCTTTTTTCTACCTTTTCCTCCATTGAGATAGTTACCATAAGGCACAGGTAGGCACACACACATATATATGTATAGGCATAGGCATAGGTATATGTGCAGGAATATGTTTAGGTACATGCGTCTATACATGTAAATGAATAGGAATATGTATATATATGTGTGTGTGTGTGCATTATTCTATACATACTTTAAAAATTTAGTGTTTTATATTTCCCAGTTACATTTAAAAACAATTTT
This sequence comes from Petaurus breviceps papuanus, assembly GCF_028583685.1. Classification (NCBI taxonomy): domain Eukaryota; kingdom Metazoa; phylum Chordata; class Mammalia; order Diprotodontia; family Petauridae; genus Petaurus; species Petaurus breviceps. Next base: position 15,739,210 of record NW_027185850.1, read on the forward strand.
TTAAAATTAATTTTTAAAACTTTGTGTTTCAAATTCTCTCCCTTCATCCCTCCCCAAAGCCCCTGATTGAGAAGACAAGCAATTTGACACACGTTGTATATGTATAGTCATTAAAAAAAAAAAAAAACATTTCCACAATACTCATGTTATGCAAGAAAACATTGGGGCAAAATCTCAAGAAAAATAAAGTAAAAATAAAGTACACTTCAATCTACATTTAGACTACACCAGTTCTTTTTCCAGAGATGGAAAGCATTTTTCACCAGAAGTCTTGGCAGGGTTGTCTTAGATTATTGTATTGCTGAGAATACTAAGGCACTTACAGCTGATCATTTTACGATCTTGCTGTTACTTTGTGCATGGTACACTTGACTTTGCATCAGCTCATGGAAGTCTTGACAGGTTTTCTGAGAGCATCCTGCTCATCATTTCTTATAGGATAATAGCCTTGCATCATAATCACATACCACAATTTGTTAACCTTTCCCCAATTGAGGAGCCTCCCCACAATTTCTAATTCTTTGCCCCACGGAAAGAGCTTCTATAAATATTTTTGTACATATAGGCTCTTTTCCTTTTTGTTCTTTAGCTTTTGGGGATACAGATTTAGTAGTAGCATTGCTAGGTCAAAGGGTATGCATAGTTTCATAGCCCTTTGAGCATAGTTCCAAATTACTCTGCAGAATGATTGGATTTACTCACAACTACACCAACCTTAATGTCTTGTTTTCCCTACATTCCCTCCAACATTGGTCCTTTACCTTTTCTGTCCCTTTAGCCAATCTAATTATTTCAATTTGCATTTGCAATGTATAATCAGTAATGTCTGAATTTTAATTTCTCCAATCGAGTTAGACTGTTTTTTTCACATTGCCATAGACAATGTGTATATAGACAATATGTGTGTGTATTCCTTCTAACTTCTTTGATGATAAGAAAGTTCTTATGAGTTTCAAGTATCATCTTCCCATGTAGGAATGTAAAAAGTTTATTTTTATTAAGTCCCTTATGATTTACCTTTCCTGTTCACCTTTTTGTGTTTTTTTTTTTTGAGTTTTGTATTCGAAAGTCAAATTTTCTATTCAGGTCTGGTCTTTTCATCTAGAATGCTCAAAAGTCCTCTATCTCATTGACTGTCCATTTTTTCTCTGAAGAATTATACTCAGTTTTTCTATGTAGGTGATCCTTGATTACAATTCTAGCTCCTTCACTTTCAGGGGTACTGTATCCTAGGACCACCAACCTTTTAATGTAGAAATTACATTATTCTTGTGTTATCCTGACTGTGGCTTCATGATTTATGAATTGTTTCTTCTTGGCTGCTTATAATATTTTCTCCTTGACCTGAGAACTCTGGAATTGGCTCTTCCTGGTAGTTTTCCTTTTGGGATGTCTTTCAAGAAGTGATGAGTTGATTTTTTCCATTTCTATTTTACCCTCTCATTCTAGAATATCAAGGCAGTTTCCCTTGTTAATTCCTTGAAATACAGTGTCTAAGTATTTTAATGTATTTTTTTTATTTTCCTGTTTTTTAATCAATTTATTTATTTTTAGTTTTAAACATTCAGTTCCACAAGCTTTTGAGTTTTGAATTTTTCTCTGCCTCCCTCTACTTCCCCCTCCTGAAGATGGCATGCAATCTGATATAGGATCTACAGACACATTTATATTAAACATATTGTAACATTAGTCATATTGTAAAGAAGAATGAGAGAGAGAGGGGGGGGAGGGAGAGAGAGAACAAATACTATGATCTGAATTCAGACTCCATCGTTCTTTCTCTGCATGTGGATAGAATTTTCCACCTTAAGCCTTTTGGAGTTGTCTTAGAACCTTGCATTGCTGAGAAAAGCTGTATATCAAAGTCAGTCATTGCACAGTTGAGTGTAATTGTGTAAGATATACTTCTAGTTCTGGTCACCTCACTTAGCATCAGTTAATATAAGTTTTTCCAGGTTCTTATGATGTCTGTCTGTTCATCATTTCTTATAGCACAATAATATTTTATTACATTTATATAACACAGCTTGTTCAACCATTCCGCAATTGATGGCCATTCCCTCAATGGCCAATTCTTTGCCACAACAAAAAGAGCTGCTTTGAACATTTTTTTTGTACAAGTGGTTCCCTTTATTATTTTTATGATCTCTTTGGGGTACAGCCATGGAAATGGCATTACTGGGACAAGCAGGATATCCATTTTTGAAGTCCTTTGGGCATAGTTTCAAACTGCTCCCCAAAATTGTTGGAAAAATTCACAGCTCCATCCACAATGTATTTGTGTTCCAATTTTCCCACTCCTCCAGCATTTATAATTTTCCTGTTTTGTCATGTTAGCCTATCTTAGAATTTTGGTGTGGTACTCAAGAGTTGTTTTGCTTTGCCTCTTTCTAATCATTAGTGATTTAGAGAATTTTTTTTTCATTTTAACATGTGACTACAGATAGATAGCTTTAATTTATTCAGCTATAAACCACCTTTTCATATTATTTGAAGATTTATCATATGAGGAATGACTTGTATTCTTAAAATTTGAAACAGTGTTCTATATATTTTATAAATGAAGCCTTTCTCATAGATACTGTTTGTAAATTATTTTTACCAATGTTCTGATTCTATTCTAATCTTATTTTCATTGGCATTGTTTGTGAAAAAGTTTTCCAATTTAACATAATCAAAAGTATCCATTTTTCATTTCATAATGTTCTTTCCTCTTTTGTCATAAATTCTTCCATTCTCCACAAATCTGAGACATAAACTATTCCTTCCCCTTCCCCCCATTTTCTTATAGTATCAGGCTTTATGTCTAAAGTGTGTACCCATATTTACCTTATTTTGGCATAAGGTGTGAGATATAAGTCCATGCCGAATTTCTACCATACTATTTTACGGTTTACTCAGCAATTTTTGCAAAATAACATTTTCTTATCTCAGAAGCCGAGGTCTTTGGGTTTATCAAACAAGAGAATATTATAGTTATTGATTACTGGGTTTTGTATACTTAACCAATTCCAATAACCCCTCTAGATTTTATGCAGCACAAAGAAGTTATAATGATTGCTGCTTCATACTACAATTTAATATTTTGTATGGATAGGTCACAGTCTGCAGAATTTCTTTTCATGAATTCTGTTGATATTCTGAACTTGTTCTTCCAGATGAATTTTGTTAATATTTTTCCTAGCTCTATGAAATAGTTTTTGATAATTTGGTTGGTATGGCCCTGAATAAGTAAATTAATTTAGATGGAATTATCATTATTATATTACTCTTCACTCTTTAGTGACAAAACCTTCTGTTAACCTTCTAGAACTTAAATGACCCTAGGGCAGTTGCCAGAAACTGTCTCCCAAGTTGAGATCTCCTGCCTAGGAGCCACATCAGGGGAAGGAGGCAGCCAGGTGATATATTGCATAGAGGGCTGGGGCAGGAAGACCTTAGTTCAGCTCTAGCCTCAGATACTTTTTACTTATGAGATTCTTGCTAAGTCACCTAACTTGTTTCTCAGCTGTAAAATGGGAATAATAACAGTGCTGCCTCCCAGTGCTACTGTGAGGATAAAAGGAGACAGTATTTATAAAATGCCTTGCATTGTGCCTAGCACACAATTTGTGCTTAATAAATGCTTATTCCCTTCCCTCCTGTTTTCTTTTCCCAGTTGGAGGCCACTGTGGAAGGACTACTCTATTTTTTTCTGTGATCTAAGTAGTGATATAGAAACAGTGGGAGCTCTCCCTTGTCATAAAAAGCAACATATCCCTAGACAATTCCATTCTTTGGTACTTTACAAAAATAATATGCCTGGGCCCCAAGCTCTGCATAGCAAAGATCCATGCCTGGAAAGGAGTATCCCAGGGTCCCTATTCTATCTACCCCCTCCCATTCCTTGGTAGAGAGAAACAAGGTTGACTGTTTAATATTGTAATATCAGCAAGGTGGGGTGGCTTTATTAATTCAAGATGACATCAAGCAAAGGGGGAACCATGAGCTTGTTGGTGGCATTTAAAGCACCCATAGGCCAAGGCATAACTGCACTGCCTGGATCAAGGCACTGATGAAATCAGCAAGGGCCACATGAGAGGGCTTAGACTATTCAAAGTGCACTTGGCCATCCATATTAAGACTTGGGCTCCTCCCCCATCCATAACTGTCATCTTCAAAGTACAAACTTGTCCAGATGCCAGTTATTTCTGACTGAGGAAATCAGAAGCACATATTTATGCAACCCACCACACATGGCCTGCTTATAGACCCTGCACACCACTGAGCCTTAAGCTCTCCCTCTGTTTTGTCTTTTCCACATCTTTTCATATGCCATATAGTTGAAGTTTTAGTGGTATTTCTCCAATAAGTGTGTAAGTCCCTTGGGAGCTACAACTGTGTAGTCCTTATTATTTTTATATCTAGCACAGTGTTTGGCACACAGTAGGGTTTTAAGTGCTTGTTCAGTTGAATTTCATTTCTCATAGAGAGAAAAACCAAACCAGTAAAATTACAGATCTTTTGAAATATTGATATATGTTACTTTATCATCATCATCATTTTTATTTCATGATTATTATTACTATTACTTAGGCTTGGTAATGTCTAATGGCCAAGCATGGAAACAGCAAAGAAGATTTGCCTTAATGACCCTAAGGAACTTTGGCTTGGGAAAGAAGAGCTTGGAAGCCCGGATCCAGGAAGAGGCCAGGTATCTCATTGAGGCTATCAGGGAAGAACGAGGTGAGCACTCGTCAGGCAGAAATATTTTCAGTTGCTTCTTCTTTTCCTTTTGGACAAATGATCAAATGCATAGAATCTGTAACTGTGGGTGGCAGGAGCAGGGAAAGAGGAGTCATCTCTGCACTAGAGACAGGCAAAATGTCACAGCCCCTGTAAACCTGGGAAGGTTTTCAAAGATCGAGCTTACTCTCTAGGAAGAAATGAGACAGTAAACAAAGAAAGGAAGCCTTTATGATCTGTTCTCATAAATGCCATTATAATTGTGTTCTTCTATGAAAAGATAAATCCTTCATGTTTCCCTCCTTAAAGTGTCACAGTCATGACACTGCCTTGGCTGTCCACTCCAGGAAGTCCCTACACACACACACACACACATACCCCTGCTTCTTTTCTCTCCTGCTATCCTTCTCTAACTCTTTCTTTCTAGTAGTCATCCTTTCTATTTACTGAATCACTGATTTGCTTATGTCAGTGTCTTGCTTCTCATTTTTCTTTTTCTTCATATACACACGGACACACAAACATCTATAAATACATACATACACAGGTGTATACATATTCCTCTCTTAATTTTTCAAAAATTTTAATTACTTTTTCAATTAATCATTTATTTTCTTTCCTTCATCTTCCTCCTCTCACTGGAAAATCCTAGTAACAAATATACAGAGTCAAGCAAAAGACATTTTTCCACTAGCCATGACCAGAAACATATATTTCATTATGTAACCTAAGTCTGTTTTATGTAACCTAAGTCTGTATGTAACCTGTCTTTCAGGTGGTGGGTGGCAGGTGGCATCTTTGGTTCCCTGGGATTGTAGTTGGTGTTGCATTGATCAATGTTCTTAAGTATGTCCAACATATCTTTATCTTCACAATGTTGTTATAAACATGCATCCTTCTACACTTCCTCCTCTTTTTATGCTTCTTCTTTTTCCTTCTCCAACATCCAATCCTCATCCACTTCCCCTTTGTCTTCCTCTTCTTCTATTTTCTCTTATTATTAGAGATTAAAGGTAAGAATGAACCCTGCAGCCCATATATTCAATCATCCCTCCCATTTTGCAGACAAGAAAACTGAGTGAAGCAGTTAAGTGACACGTAAGGTCATTCAGTCAATAATTATTAATCAAATGCCTATTATATTGCAGGCACTGTGCTAAATCCTGGGAATGTAAAGAAAGGAAAAAGATAATCCCTGCCCTCAAGTAGCTCCTAATCTAAGGGGGGATACAACATTACAACAACTATGTACAAACTCTATGAACAGGAGAAGCTGGAATTAATCAATGGTGGGAAGACAGTACATCTAAGGTCAACAGGCTAGTCTGAGGTTGGATTTAGTAAATGTCTGAGGGAAGCCAGGGCTTCCTGGATTCAGGTCCAGCGTGTCATGCAGTTCCTTACACTGCCTCCCTTCTTTATTCATCTTCTCATATCTTTTATTTTCATTCCTCTATCTCCAGATGTAACTTCAGCTCTACTGCTCACATGCATGCAAGTAGCTTACAGGTATAAATATGGGTATGGCTATATGCACACATACTTCTTATGCACACGTGTGCCCATGCCCATTACACAGAAGGGCACATCTTTGTGAACATATTGACGTGATATGTCAGATTCAGAATCATAGACAAAGGTTAGAAAGGCCTTCAGAGTTCATATAGTCCATCCCCCTCATTTTACAGATGTGTTCATGGAGGCAAAGAAAGATAAAAGAATTTGCCCAAAGTCCTGTAAGTCAGCTATGCTGAAACAAAATATTTCAATTAATTAATAATTCTTCACTAACATATTAGAAAATGCATACGTTCTTTTCTTTTTCTCACATCTATTTAAACAGTAGCTGGTTATAGAAAAATAATAAAAAGCAGATTGTGCTGGTGGGGAGGAGAGAGATGAGGAAATAAATGTTTAGGAGAAAAAGATAGAAAGTTCTGCTGGGTTTTTTAAAGAGCATGAGTTAAATGAAGAGTGATCTGCCCCCTTTCTCTTCTGGTTCACAGGACAGCCCTTTGACCCCCACTTTCAGATCAACAATGCTGTTTCCAATATCATCTGCTCCATAACTTTTGGGTATCGCTTTGACTACCATGATGCTCAGTTTCGGGAGCTACTGAAGAGTTTGGATGATATCTTGCACCTTGAAACCAGGTGGGAATGTCAGGTAAGAGGCCATCCCTTCCGATGCAGGGAGGGCTCAGCCTCACTTTGTCCATGAGCTTCCTCCATGGGAAAAGAAACTAGCATGTCTGTGAGAGGTTGGCAGGTGCTGAGTCAGCATGTGCATGAATTCCTCTAAGCAGTGAAAGGAATTCAAAAGGGAAGAGGAAAGAAGCAAGATTTTTATAAAAAGTGACATGAAAGAACATGCCTGGAGTAAGCAATGCTTTCCCAGAACACTGTGATCTCCAAATAATGAGAGGCAAATTTCTATACAGTTTTCATTTTTTCTAAGATCTTTACTAAGATTATCAATTTACAAGAATTTAGTAGGGATCTACTGTGTGCCAATTTGTGTGCTATGTACAGTACTTCTTAAACTGTGGGGCCCAACACCATATGGGGTTGTGTGACTGAATGTGGGGGTTCCTAAAAAATGGTAACAGTTAAAAGTTTCTGAACATACACTGAACAAAATTAATTCAAAATAAACTTGTAATGAATCTGAGGTGTTTCTTGAAGTGGTTGCCCATGTTGCATCATGCAACTTTCACTGCAGCCTTGATTCAGAACACTCAGCAAGTGCACTTTGCACTGTGCATGCCATCACTCCAGGAAACACCACAGAAGCATCTCAAATCATATTCAAGACTATTGCATCTAATGAATTTCAGTGTATTTACTCTCTTTATTAAATCATTAAATGACTTTTGGATTGGGATTAGGAAAGAATTTCTGACAATTTTTGAAATAGCCTAAACATATGTCTGCCATTTTGTACTATGCATTTATGTGAAGTGGAATTTTTGGTGTTATAATAATGATCAAAATATCGATCAATTTTGAAAAAAATGTTGAAGGAGCTCTAAATCACGCACTATCAAATATTCTGCCAAGATTTTTTTTAGGAAAAAATAAAGAAGCACATTCATATCACTATTATGCAAATTTGCCTTCATCTTTAATACATGGTAAAATTATATTGTATCAAAGAATTGTTTTAAAATATAATTCTTCATGATTTATTATCATGAAATCTTTTATTTATATGGCTATTTTATATACCTATATACCCTGGGTTGCATAAAAATTTCTCAGGAAAAAAGGGGTCATGAATTGAAAAAAATTAGGGGACCCTATGCTAGGATAGGGAGATACAATGACAAAAATGGAAAGGTGGCTGAACTTGAATAGTTTACATTGTATTGGAGGGGACAGCATGCATTCAAATAAATGTATATGCAAATAAATAAAGGGAAAAGTTTTGGTAGGAGCAGCATTAGATGCCAGGAGAGCCAGGAAAGGCTTCATGGAGAAACTGTCTCTTGAGCAGAATTTGATGGAAACCAGAAATTTTATCTTTACTTCTGCGTGGGAGAAAGAGAAGAGGAGAAGAAGAATAAAGCATCAGAAGAAGCAGAAGCAGAAGAAGAAAATGATGATGATGATGAAGAAGAAGAAGAAGGAGGAGGAGGAGGAAAGAAAGAGAGACAGAAACAGAGAGACAGACAGACAGAGATGGAGAGACAGGTACAGCGAGAGACAATGAGAGAAGAGAGAGAAAGAGAGATAGAGACAGATGGAGGAGAAGGAGTGAAGACAGAAGGGAGGGAAGAAGGAGGGAAGTTCAGAGACTGACATAGACTGCTAGAGAAAAGTAATGAAAGAGGCAGAGAGAATAAACACAATCAGAGTGATATGGATGATTTAAGGGCTTACATTTTTGGTTTGCAAACTGCTTCAAATATATGTTCCCACCTCAGTGCCTTTGCATTGGCTATCTCTCATGCCTGGATGTTCTCCCTCCTGCCTTCTCTCCCTTGGCTTCCTTCAAAAATCAAATGAAGTTTCACCTTTTCTTGCAAGATATCTTTCCCAGTTGCTGCAGCTGCTAATGATTTTCCCTCTGAGATTACCTTTCAATACTCTGCATATGTCTTGCACATACCTTGTTACTTCCATGGAGTAACTCTCACTACAATGTAAACCTCTTGAAGACAAGGACTGGCATTTTCCCCCATCCATTGCAGGCCCAGCACTTAGCACAGTACCTAGCAAATACTACGTGCTTATTAAATATTTTTGATTAACTGATTTTTTATACCCTCACCACTACCCCTTGAGGTAGTTACTATTATTATCCAGATTTTATATTTAAGAAATAAGAGGCTAAGAGAAGTTTATGTCTCACCTCCAGCCAATTAACATCTGAATCAGAATTCTAACTCAGGTCTTCCTGAATCTTTCTCTATCACACCATCCATTCTGCCTCCTAGTTGGTCAGTGAGCGAGGTTCACCAAAAGAGGCATTGACTCATGATTTCACTTAAGCCTTCAGGAGTCTGGCTATGGAAGAAATTGATGGAAAGTGGGGAATAACAGTAATTCTCATTTCTCTAAGAGGAACAAAATTGTAATTCAAGAGAAGGGAACTCCGTGGGATTAAAATTGAAACATGTGCCACATGGTAGCAAATACTCTATAAATAATCTCTCCCCTCCTTCTCTTCATGTCATGATGCTGCCTAGATTGGTGATATCTTGGAAGAGTTGTTTAGGTGCATCAGGATGTTGCCAAGGGGCTGGTATGTGAGATAAGGTATAGCTGGATCCTAGCTTGGGTGTCAGGAAAGAAATAGTATGGAAGGATAGACAGCAATCACAAGAAAGGAGATTCCAGGAGTGATTAGACATGGAATTGTTGTAAATTCCATGACATAAAAATAGCCAAGAATCCTGGACTGACTTAAGATGAGTTAAATGAAGAGTCAGGGCAACCTAACAAGAAATGACATTAATCACTCCTCTCCTTACCCCCTTTTATATTATTCAGCTTTTCAATATATTTCCTTGGATAATGAAATTCCTGCCAGGAACTCACCAGAAGCTCTTTAAAGAATGGAGGAAGGTAGAAATATTTGTAGAAGGTATCATCAAACAACATAAGGAAGATTTAAACCCAGAGGAGACCCTGGACTTCATTGATGCTTACCTGAAGGAGCTGTCCAAGGTAATAACAGAAAGTGGTTACTATGTGTTTAAAACTAAAAGAAGGGTGAATATTTGGGGTTAAGTATGCTAAAAAATATACCAAACTTTATATCTACCTCATAATTTAAATCTCTTTTCTCAATTACAACCCTGGAAAGTAAAGAGTGTAAGTAATGGAGCTTGCCAGTGGAAAGCCCACAATTTTTACATAGACCCAGAAAGGACCAGAGGGCTCGTTGAGTTCAACACCCTGATTTAATGTGGGGGGGGGGGTGATGGGAACCGAGGCATAGAAAGGTTAATTGACTTGCTCCAATAACATAGCTATTTGGAATCTGAGTCTGGATTTAAGCCCAGCTCTTTCTGTCTCTATTTTATAGAGTGAGATTAAGTCTTGCCTCTCGTATTTCATCCCTTTCAATTCATCCCTCTGCACTTCATTTTTCTCATCATAACATTAAGATTTTCTATCTACCCCCTATCCTGTCCAGCATCATTATGTGTATATTGTTTGCAAATCTCAAATACTCTAAAAATAGGCTGAATTATCAGTATTATGTGTGCAATTAAAATGTTGCCTCCTTAGATAATGTGTCAATAGTAGAACACGTGGGCAGCATTGCAGTCCATGTCACTCTTGAGTATTATAAACTCAGATTAAAATGTTATTTAGAAATATTTAACAAAATAAAGAAAAATGTATCCGATAGTACATAACATAAGTCAATATGTAGCCCCCAGGAATTATTACATATGTTTTACCAGTCCCATTTCTTTTGAGTTTGACACCATTGGAGTTTCTTTCCAACTTCAATGTTTTGTAATTATATCCTGTATAGTTCAAGAATGCTGGAACTCTATTTGAATTCCTCATCCTGAACTCATCAGCCAAGTTTACATGGGAAGAAACCATTTCTCTAAGTTTCAGTTTATTCATTTGAAAAATGGGTACAGTATTATTAGTACTACCTGCTTCATAGGATTATGGGAAAAGTAACTGACAAATTGTAAAGCATGTCAATTCTATTAGGGTTCCCGTTATTGAAAGAATGAATAAATGGGGTAAAATATCTTTTGTTACCTAGAAAAAATATTAATGCTAAGTAATGAAAACAAAAAAAAAACCAACTGCAACTTAGATGCATGTGGCACTTCACAGCTTGCAATATGTTTGGTTTTGTTTATCCTCTCCGACCAATGTTATGAGATAGCTACCACCAGTATTATCTCCATTTCACAGATGAAGCAACTGAAACTAAAAGAGACTAAAGATTTGTCCCACACTCATGGAGCATGGACATATGAATGCTGCTCTTTTGATTTAGTTCTCTCTTTTAAAAGCATGAAACAGGTGAGGGATTAACTTGGAACTAAAGGAAGGTCATCCAACTACATTGCACATAAATACAGCACTGGACTTCCAGTCAGGAAGAACTGATTTTAAATATGACCTCTGACACTAGCTATGTGACCCAAGGAAAGTGACTAAACCTCTGTTTGCCTCAGTTTCCTCAATTTGAATTGGGGATGATAACATCTCCTGCTTCACAGGGTTGTTTTAGGATCAAATGAAAACTTATTTGTGAAACCCTTTTCACTATGTTAGGCACATGGTGGGAGCTATACAAAAAGATTAGCTATTATTATTCTTAATTTTACAGCAAGCTTTGTTCTTGCCAGAAGAAATGTCAGCAGCTGCTAACAGGTAAATGGATAGATCTTTAGCAGGGAGAAAGTAAATGTAATGAGAATGATAATGAGGATGAGGAAGAAAAAGAGAAGGGACAGGACGTGGAGGAGGAGTGGATAAGAAAGGATGAAGAAAAGAATGAAGGAGATAAAGTGAAGGAGAGAAAAAGGAGAAGAAATAAGAGAAAGAGGAGAAGGAGGAGGAGAAAGAATTTAATACAAATAAAGATGCAAATTCAACAGAAAATTCTCTAGATCTGGCACATTAGGTTCTTTTACCAAGTCCATATCTTGGTGAGATGATCGAAAAATCCCTTTGCTTCATAGTCACCTCCTAAAAAGTTAACTCCCGTGCCCATTCTTTGTGTATATGTGGCACTGGAGGCATGGTTGAAAGGTGATCATGCACACAGGGCACACCAGGGCCTGATGGAGCAGAGTAGTTGATTTAGGTCAGACTCCAGGATTCAGTTGCTAATTCTGTCATTTTTAACTCTGTGATTCTAGAGAATTCTTCCAATTGTCTCTGAGTTTCAGTTTTCTTACCTGTAAAACACAAATCCTAGATACCTGCATGGATTTGATGAGAAAAGTACACATAAGAAGCCTCTCACCCAAAAAATATAGGAGCTCTCAGAGGTGGAACCAAGATGGTAAGATAGTGGACATTAGGCAGGGAGTTGCCTAACATCTCCCGTTTCCCTGGAAATAACTTTAAAATAAGAGAAAAAAAGAATTCTAGAGTGACAGAATCAGCAAAAGGAAAGGTTCCAACAACTTTCCAGGTCAAAATCCCTTAGGGGGACTGCAGAACAGGCCTGTCTTACTTGGGTAAAATGGAAGCACAGAACAGCACAGGAAGTCTAAGGGCAAGTTAGTGGGAGATGCAAATCCCAGCACATCAGCAACCTGGCTAAACATGCTAATGGCACAGTAGATCATCTGTGAGGCCTGTACCCAGGTTGTAACAGGTGAGTTGCCAACAACCAAAGTCTAGTACAACAGGTACTAATAGATCAAACTATTCCAGAGCAACAGCTGACAACTCCAGAGCAAACCTCAACAGCAAGCCAGCCACCAAGCTCCAGGCCTCCAGCACAAGAAGCTTGAGACAGCTCCCCCTGTGCCCCAGGAATAGATCTCAACTTTAGATAGTAACAAAGGAGTCTGGAAAATTATAAAAAAAAAAAAACTTTTTAAAAGTCTAATCATAGAAAGCTACAAGCATGATAGGGAAGGTCAAAACACAATCTCAGAAGAGGACAAAAATGTCAAGATGCTGACATGTGAAGACTCAGAGGGGAATACGAATTGGTCTCAAGCCTAAAAACTCCTCCTGGATGTGCTCATAAAGTATTTTAAAAACCAAAGAAGAGAAGTGTAAGAAAAATTATTCAAAGAAATCAATACTATAGAAGAGAATCATGAAAATTAGAGTCAACAGCTTACAAAAATTAATTGAAGAAAACAACTTCTTAAAAAGGGAAGTTGCCTGAATGGAAAAGGAGGCACAAAAGGTAACTGAAGAAAATAATTTCTTAAAAATTTGAATTGGGCAAGTGTAAGGTAATGACTCTATGAGATATCAAGACTGTCAAACAAAATAAAAAGGACAAAAAATAGAAGACAATGTAAAATACTTCACTGGAAAAAAAAAACAATTAACATGGAAAATAGATTGAGAAAGAACAAGCCATTCTGGGAAGATGGTGGAGTAGGTCAAGAACTTCCAGGCTCTAATGATTTCCCCCACTAACAAAGAGAAAATCACGATGAAATGAATGTAAAGGAGAAAAAATAAATGAGTAAAGGAGTTGTCCTTCTCATACATTTTAAGAGAACTTCAGAGAAGCCTCCAGGGGCTGAGGTTTGGTCTGAAGGAAGTGTAAAGACCTCTAAGTCAACTCTTCTGAATCAACAAACTGTAGAACCTGAGAGAATCAGACTGGGTCTCAAGAAATCACACCTCAATTTTCATATAATTCATGGTCTGAAGAAATTTTACCTCGGGAACTTTTACCTTATAAATTTTAATCTAAAGAATGGCAAAGGCTGAGTGAGAGAACATGAAAGATCTATTCTTTTCCAGAAATCAGGCCCAGCACTGATTGCAAGACATGATCAATCCCTGACTGTGACTGTGGTCAATGAGGAGTGAGTACATGAGAGGTTAGAGAAATACCACAAACAATAACATCTTCTAGAGAGCAGGGCTGAGACTTTGGGTAGGAAGGGAAGAATCCCTGAAGCTGAACCACCAGACAGAATTAAGAAAACAAGGGTAAGAAGCACCTGAGGTCTAGGGCACAATTTCAGATTAAAATTATTGAACATAATAAAATTAAAATTATTGAACATAACAATATTAATCTGTAAAAATGAAATATGTCTCATTTAAAACAAAAAATTATTAAGAAAAAGAAAAAGAACCCTACCACTGATAGCTACATTGTTACAAAAGAAGATCTGGCTTCATATTCAAAGGTGAGGTAAAAGAAAAGCCACTGAACCACTAAAGAGTAATGTCAAATGGTCACAAATTAAAAAAGAAAACTTAAAAGAAAATAAAAAAGTAATTCAAAAATCAAATAAGAGAGAATGAGGAAAATTTAGAAGAAAATTAAAAATGTAAGAAAATTATGGAGAGCTACTTGAATACAAAAAGAGAATCATATGGAAGAAAAGAATTCCTTTTAAACTAGAAATGGGCAAGTGGAATGAAAAGAAATTATAAGACAAGAATATATAATAAAGCTAGAAAAAATAGAGAGTCTGAAACATTCGAAAAAATACTGATTCAGAGAAAATATTAAGGAGATAAAATTGGATAAAAAATTATAAGTAATTATTTTAAAAATTATTAAATTAAAAATTGCCCTGAAGTTCTAGAACAAGAAGGTAAAGTAAAAATTAAAAAAGAATTCAATGATTACTACCTGAAAGAAATTCCAAGAAGAAAAATTACAGGAATGTTATAGCCAAGTTTCATAAATCCCAGGTTAAAGAGGAAATATTTATTATTATTATTATTATTATTATTTTAAGCAATCGGGTTTAAGTAACTTGCTCAAGGTTACACGGCCAGTCATTTCTGGGTGTGGTGCTAAGTAACTGAGCCCGGATTTGATCCCCAGGTCATCCCGACACTGGAGCTGGTGCTCTTACTCGCTGTGCTACCTGGCCACCCCAAGAGGAAATATTATTAAAAAAATAAAACAAGGAAAAAATAACAATTTATATACTGCAGAAAAAAACAACAACCAGGATTTCACAAGACCTAGAAGTTTCCGTACTAAAAGATCTTAGTTCTTGGGAAATTATATTTCAAATAGCAAATTGGGACTGCATCCAAGAATAACTTATTCAGTAAAGTTGGGTATAATCCTGAATGAAAAAATAGATATTTGATGGACTGAAAAACTTTCAAGTGTTTGTAACCAAAATACCAGACCTCAAAGGAAAATTCAATACAAAAGAGCTGGAAGAAATATAAGGAAATCATTAAAGAGTAATTATAATGCTATGATTAAAGTCAAACTTTGCTTATGATATATGAAAATGTTCTTAACATTAGTAATTTTTAGTAGTAATAGTATTTTTTTAAACTGTTACCATTACAGAAATAGTTTGAAAGAAAGGTTTGGGCTGAATTGAGTATGATGAAGCAATTATAAAATAAAATTGTATAGGAAAACCATAAAAGGATAAAGTGTTTCATAAATATGGAGCATGAAAGGAAGAATTAATACAGAGCAAGCAGGTGGGGGTAAAGGGCTGCTAATATTGAACCTTTAATCTCGTCTGGATTGAAGAGGAAAGACCATATTCATCTAGAGAGGTTTAAAAGCCTTACGAACTTCTTGAGAAGTGATGGAGAAGAGGGAGAGGCCATTAGCAGATTATATAAATTAAGGTTAGGAGGGTCAGGTGAGTAGATAAATAAGGGGCTTTTAGAGGGTTGGCTAAAATAAGAATAGGGGGGTAAAAGGAGAAGATAAGTAACAGGGATAGGATGTAAAGAGACTGAGAAGGAAAATAGGAAGTAAAAATAAGATGGAAATTGACAAATAGTTATTATAAAGTAAAATGTAAATTAGTAAAAATAATAACACAATACATTTGGAATAACAAAATGTCAAGAATATTAAAGGAAATCATTTTTTAAAAGTATACAGGAAGGAATTTTAGCAATACCAGACCTCAAATGTATTTAAGACACTAATTATCAAAACTATCTGATAGTAGCTGACCAATCGAAAGACAGATGAATGGCATAGTAAACCTGTAATTTACAGCAACAAATAAAATAATTTTATATTTGAGAAGTTTAAAGTCTTAAAATTCTGGGATAAGACTCCATTATTTGATAAAAATTGTCTGGAAAACTGGAAGCAGTATGGCAGAAACTGGTCATAGACCAATATCTTACATCATTTACCAAGGTAAAGTCAAAATGGATTCATGACCTAGATAAAAATAGAGATTTTGCAAGAAAATTGAAAGAAAACTGAACATTTAATTTATGAGTCTTATGGATAGGAGAAAAACTTATGAATAAACAAGAATTGAAGAGCAAAGTTAGGTATAAAATGAATAATTTCAATTACATTAAATTAAGAAGGGTTTCTACAAATAAAACAAATGCAGCCAAGATCAGAAGAAAAGGAGAAAGTGGGGGTGGGGAGAATTCTATAGACAATTTATTAGATATGGGTCTCATATAAATATATAAAGAACATTATCAAAACTAAAAGAATATGGGTCATTCTCCTGTTAATATATTGTCAAAGCACTTAAAAGATACCTTTTCCAGAGAAGAAATCAAAACAACTTATAGCAATATGAAAGATGATCTAAATCATTATTGAAAAATTGGCAAGAATACACATTATTTTCCAATTGACAAATGGTTAAAGGACATGAACAAGCATTTTCATATGAAGAAAACAAATCTATCTGTAATTGTACCAAAATTCTCTAAATCACTATTTATTAGAGTAATGCATATTAAAAAAAAACCTTCAGGGTACCTATAGATTTGCTAATATGAAATAAAAGGCTAAGGATGAAGACCGTAGAGGATGGGGTAAATTTAGGAAAAAAGCACATATATAACCTATATCAAAATGCTTACCATCTTTGGGGGGGTGTTGAGAAGGAGGGAGAAAATTTGGAACTCAACATTTATTAAAAAGAATGCTAAAATTGTCTTTTTCATGTAGTTGGAAAAATATTTTTTCAAAGATAAAAAAAGAAATAGAAGCTCTCATTCTAAGGAACAGTTACTGCATCCTTGGGTGTTAATGTGAAACCTAGGATCTGGACCTGGATCCTCCTAAGGCCCCACTGAGGGTGTAGGACCTCATAATTAGAGGCAGTCATTATTATTTTTTTATTAACCAACTGATGCTTACCCTTTCAATTTAAGGATAACATCCATTCTAGTTTTGAAGAAAAAAATCTAGTCTTCTGCACCCTGGACCTCTTCTTTGCTGGAACAGAAACAACTTCAACCACTCTGAGGTGGGCACTGCTGTATATGGCCGTTTATCCAGAGATCCAAGGTACAGTAATGATGCCAGTCTATGAACCCCTGTAGAAGTCTGCCCAGAAGAGTTCCTATTTAGAAAACTTGAATGTTTGCCAAGTACTTTGCATACATCATCTTCTTTCAATTCTCATTGGAATAAAACAGTGATTATCATTTTTCACAATCATGCAGAACCTTTTTTAACATCAACATTTCATTTAGGTCCCCAGGTGATGGAGGTTGTAGATTTGGGCAGTAGAGCAAGTATAGTATTTGGAGGAAGGAAGATGTATGTTTGAATTCTGCCTCAGGAACTCACTAACCATGTGACACTTAGTAAATTACACAATTTCTTTCAAACTTTGTGTCCTTACCTGTAAAATGGGGATAATGATAGCTGTTACTGCAAAAGGTTTTAATGAGGATCAAACAAGGTAACAAACATGAAGTGCTTTGCAAGCCTTAAAGTTTCATATAAATACCAGATATTTTTATTTTATTATTATTATTGTGCACTATAACTTTTTGATTGAAAAGGTATATGATAATAAAGAGTAAAATTTTTAAAAATGTATTTGTATCCTCTTACATATGATAAATCTCCACAGATTTCAAAACAGAAATACTTCAGTGAAAGATGCATTAAAAATTGAATCTACAGAAAGATATAATGTCTTTAGATTTAGATTTGAAAGGTATTTTAGAGGCAATAAAGTCCACTCTATCTCTTAAGGCAAAGAATGATTCAAAATGACCCTCAACCCCCTGCTACTTCAATAAAAACACTAGAATGATGGGAAATGGACTAAGAACTACATTGGTGCTAAGAATCACAGTATCAACAAGCAGTAATTTAATTATAAGATAAACTATACTATATTTATATTGCATATTTTTACTATATCTTATATTGTATATTATGTGTATTAACCTATATCATGGTCCTAAGCTAAGTTACAGGCTACTGTAAAAGAGTGATTTTTCCATTGGCAACAAATATACAACTTTATGAATTCATGAATTCTAAAATCACCTTGTTTGATCTCAACCTACTGATAATCAAATTCTCCCCCTGCGTACCTTGAGTGCCAATCTCTAGACTCCTAAGTTCCCTCTCAGGTCGTCACCATTTCATTAGCCACTGACTCCTCCTGTTTCCCTTTTGACCCCCTGATTAACCAATTCAATCTACACTTCCCTGACTATGGTATCATCTCTCTTGCCTGGTCAAGCTTCTGGTTTACTTCACTTTCACTGTCACTGACCTTCAGTTCCACTCACATGCCTTAAATGAGTGCAAGGAAAACAAGAAAACCATACTGTGTCCACTACAAATTTATATTAAATAATCTCATAATTATAGCTGCAAGGCAAGCCTTTTACATTTCCCTAATTAACGAAGTTTCCTATTCACTGCAGCAGATATTGCAAATCTTCTCATCCCTTCACATACGAGACTCCCTCTCCCTAAATGATTTCAGCCTTGGAACTTCCCTGATATTTTGCTGTAAATTTATATCTACAGATATATGATATTTTATTTTTCTTCAATCACATGTAAAACAATATTTAACATTTTTAAAGCTTTCAGTTGTAAATTCCATCCCTTCTT
The DNA here is from genome assembly GCF_028583685.1 of Petaurus breviceps papuanus. Taxonomy (NCBI): domain Eukaryota; kingdom Metazoa; phylum Chordata; class Mammalia; order Diprotodontia; family Petauridae; genus Petaurus; species Petaurus breviceps. The sequence goes on from NW_027185850.1 coordinate 15,757,919, forward strand.
TTATTCCTTCCTTCCTGAGTTGGTAAGAAATCAGACACAGGTTAGACATGTGGACTCATGTAAACCATTTCCATATTAGTCATTTTGTGCAAGAAGACGTAAAAAATTGAAAGAATTGAAGGAAGTGAAAAATATTCTGCTTCCATCTGTATTCAGACAATATCAGTTCTTTCTCTGCAGGCAGGTAGTATATTTCATCATTAGTCATTTGGGATTGTATTGCTGAGGATAGCTGTCATTCACAGTTCTTCATCATACAATATTGCTGTTACTGTCTACAACATTCTCCTGGTTTGAGTCACTTCAATTTGTATCAGTTAATTTTAAGGCAAATGCTGAGGCCATTGACCTTGAGCTTCCTCTTCTCGCCTCCTCCTCATCTCACATCACCCTGATGTCTTTTACCATTAATGTCTCCTTCAATCCTATCTCACATGAAGAAGTGACTCATACCCTTGTCAAGGACAACTCTGCTAGATGCACGAATGATCCCATTCCATTCCATTTTCTTTAGTAGACTAATCTCTATTATTCTATTCTCTCATTTATTTCCAATCACAAGCTGTCAGCTGGTTGCTTCCTTACTGCCTACCGACATATCCATTTCTCCCCTATCCATAAGAAAAAGAAAAAAAAAACTTACTTGATCCATCCCCACTAACTATTATCCAATATTAGTTGTCCTTTTGTGACTAAACTCCTTGATGAAGCCATCTACAAGAGAGCATTGACTTCCTGTCATCTCAGTCTTCTTAGTCCTCTAGTATGGCTTCCAATTTTATCATGGAATTGAAACCAATCTTTTCAAAGTTAACTATTGACCCCTTAACTGCCAAATAGAGTGATCTTTTCTCAGTTTTCATCCACTTTGACTGCTTTCCCATGGCCAATCACCTTCATCTCTTTGATATTCTTTTCTCTCAAGATTTTCATGATACACTTTCTGAGTCTTCCACTCCTCAGTTCTTCTTTTGCTGGGTCTCAGTCCATATCACATGTGCATCCAGATCACACACACAGGTATTACATAGGGCTCTTTTCCTGGGCCTTCTTCTCTTCTCCCTCTATACCATTTCTTTTGGAGATTTCATCCACTCCCTGTGGATTTAATTATCTATGCTAATAATTCTCAAGTCTCTTTATCCAGCCCTAAGCTCTCTGCTGACCTGCAGTCTCTCATCTCTAACTTCCTATTGCATTAAAATGCATGTTCTAGAGACATGTTAATCTCAATGGGTACAAAGTGAAGCTCATTCTTTTCCTCCTAGACCCCCCTCCCCTCCTACCTTTCCTATTACTATACACAATATTCTCAGTCCCTCAGTCTCAAAATTTAAGAGGCCTCCTCAATTCCTCATGACGTCTCACACACACCCATTTAATAGACCTGCTTCTTTCCTCTTTGAAACATCTTTCAATTTCTCCTCTCCTCAGACACTCTTCCCACACTGGTCCAGGCCCAACTCCCTCACACCTGGATGGTTGCTACAGACTCTGGTGGGTCTGTCTGCCTCAAGTCTCTCTCCACTCCAATCCATCTTTCATCAATGACCATTGAGTAATTACCCCCACTCAATAAACTCCACAGTTATTCTATCCCCTCCTCCATTAAATACAAAATGCTCAGTTTCTCATTCAACATCATTGATGAGCTGTCCCCTTCCTATATTCCTAAACTCTTTATACTTTAGTCCCTGAAACCTATTTTTGATTCAGTACCACTGGCCTCTTGGCTGTCCCACAAACAATACCCTCTTTCCCTCAGCTCTGGTCATTTTCTCTGCCTGCCCCCTTACTCCTGGAAGTTTTTCTTTGCCTCCTGATGTTCCTGGTATCTTTTAATTCCTAGATGAAAGTCCACCTTCTGTGAAAGGTTTTCCCAGTCCCCATCAAGCTCAATGCCTTCCCTCTGTGATTATCTTCAATTTCCTGCAGGTGTCTCACTGGCGTGGTGTCTCCATCATTAGGTTGGGAGCACTTTGAGGGCAGGGACTGTCTTTTGCCTTTATCTGTCTCTATTTAGTTTGGTTCCAAGCAAACAGTAGTTGCTTAGCAAATGCTAACGAACTATGTTGCTCTCTACATGGCTCATGACAAATGCTTTGTCAGGGATAAGCTCACATGGGGAGCCACCTTATCTTTCTTTTAAAATTACCATCTTGTTCTTCAGAAATTGCTTTCTACATCTGGTTGACTTGGAACCAGGGATCATTGGACACTAAATATAAAGCTACATAAACAAACACAATATACATAAATAAATTTAAAGACTTTAGAGACAGTCTATTCTGAACTGATCATTTTAGAGATGGGGAAAGCAAGTCCCATAGGTTTCAATGAGCTGCGCAAGGACCCTCCAAAAATGAGAGATAAAGCTTAAATTAGAATCCAGGTCTTCTGTCTCTAACTCCAGTTTGCTTTCCTTGGTACCACATTCCTGGATGTCTTCCCAACAACACAAACATCCTTGTTTGATCATAATCAGTCAAGTCTCCCCCTCCTGGTTTACAGGGACTTGGCACCCTTGGTGAGGTGCCAATCCAAACTTCCATCCTGCACCAGGAGTGACTATTGTTCTCCCACATGATTACAGAAACCTGGATGAATGGGGAAATCCCTGAATTCAAATCGACTTAGATTTTCGACTATGAGCAAGTCACTTATATTCTGTCTGCCTCATGTTAATCTGAAACACTAGGATGATATCTCACTGTTCTCCTGGCATTGCTATGAGGATCAAATGAGATGATATTTGTAAAATATTTTCGAAACTTTAAAGTCCTTTATATAAGGGAGCTTTTATTTGGGTCCTAAAAAATTATACCTTTTCTTTCCAGGAAGAATACAAGCTGAGATTGACAGGGTGGTTGGCCAATCGAGGCAGCCCACCATGGATGATAAGGAGAATATGCCCTACACTAATGCAGCCATTCATGAAGTTCAGAGAATGGGTAATATTATTCCTTTCAACGTTCCCAGGGTGGCCACGGTTGATACCACAGTGGCTGGATACCATGTGCCAAAGGTAAGTTATTATTTTCCCATGACCCTGAAGGGACTCTCTGGTTTCCATCTATTCAGGAAGGGTTAGAAGAATGTGAATTAATTGTGCACAGTAATAGCAACATTGTGCAATTACCAATTATAGAATGAGCTCTTCTCAGCAAGGCAATGATCTAAAACAATTCCAAAAGACTCATGATGGAAAATACTATGCACATCCAGAGAAAAAATTATGGAGTCTGAATGCAGAGCAATGTATATTATTTTATCTTTTTTTCCTTTCCCATGGGTTTTCCCTTCTGTTGTTATTCTTCTTTCACAACATATTTAATGTGGAAATTTGTTTAATATAATGGTATGTTTATAACCTATGTCAAGATTGCATGCCATCCTGGGATGGGGGGAGGTGAGAGAGAAAAATTTAGAACTCAAAATCTTGTAAAAGGGAATGTTGAAAACTAAAATAAATTAATATACTAAAAAAGGTGAAAGAATATATATATATATGTATATATATGTAACTAATATATATAACTATGTCAAGATTTTATGCCATCGTGAGATGGGGGAAGGAGAGAGAGGGAGAAAAATTTAGAACTTAAAATCTTGTAAAAGGGAATGTTGAGATCTAAAAATAAATTAATATATTAAAAAAGGTGAAAGAAATATACTACAGAACAAAGGTTCTTGGTCTAAGGTGCATGAATTTGGTTTTTAAAATATATATGCACATATGTATATATATATGTGTGTGTGTATGTATAAATGTATGATTTCTTTCCATATAAGTGAGGGTTTTTTGTAAGCCTATGTAGGTTATTTTACATTTTAAAAAAATATTATTCTGAAAAGAGGAGGATAAGCTTCACCATGTGACTGTCAAAGTACTCCATGATTAAAAGAGGAAGAAACATTGGACTAGAATGCTAAAATCATTGATTCTTACAGTTGGATAAGAAAAAAAGCAGTGGATTTGGAGGCAGAGGGAAAGGGTTTAAAAGCCTAATTTTACTCCTGTGTTTAAATTACTTTTGTGCACTTAGGCTCCCTATGTGTGACACCCCCGTGGGTCTGACTAGATGATCATTCAATATCCTTCCAAGTGTTCTGGACTCCGTAGTCATTTAAACATGATGGATCTAGACTGAACTTTCCCCTAATTCTTATGGCCAAAACAAAACATATTAACCCAAAGAGCAACGGTTTCTCAGTCATTGGGGGTAAATAGTCCCAGACAGACACTGAGTACAGAATTCTGAAGGATTTATTTCCATATCCCATCCCCCTGATTTCTCTTTGGGGACCTGGCCAGGGCAGATCACCCAACTCCCTTTCCTAGGTCCAGGCTCCAATCCAGCTGCACCTTTCCAAGAAGTTACTTTAGGACCTGAAGATTAAAGGGAAATCATGAGAAACAAATCATTTTAACAGCTCCCAGTTTCCTAGGGCTCCATCACCGCCAAAGGATTCCCTCACATCAATAAACATTCCCTAAGTACCTGCTATGTGTCAGGCACTGTGCTGAGCACTGCTGAGCTCTAGACTTAGGTTTTATGGCCTAAGTTTCATTGCTTTTTGCCCGACTGGTTTGATCACCTTGTGGACGACCCTGTGAGGAATACAGAGTCCAAGAGTGAACTGAGAAACAAGTGCCATTCACGTTGCCTTTTAAGGTTTACAAAAACTTTAGAAACATCTCAGTCGATGCTCACAACCCTGCTATCACTGCCATTTTACAGATAAGAAAACTGAGGCAGGCAGAGGGGAAGTGCCTTGCCCAGGGTCACACAGCCAGTTGGTGAGTCAGGAAGGAATCAGGAGGAGGACAAGCCCATGATGGGACAAGGCAATGAGGATACTTTATAGAAGAGGAGGTGAGCAAGGTGGGCTTGGAAGGAAGGATGGGTGGGAACTAGGAAGTCCAGAGGAGAAGAAAGGGAATATTTTAGAGAAGGAGCAGGAATTCCTTAACTTAAGTGTTAAGGAAGACTCAGTTTAAATCTGGGGGCAGAGACACAAACTGGAGTAGTGGGGAGAGTATTGAACTTGGAGCTGGAAAACCTGGGTTCAAATGCTGAGCTGTGTGACCTGGGCAAGTCACGTGACCTCTTTGTGGTGTAAAGTGATGGGGAGGCCTCTGGGTCCCCCCCAGGTCTAACTGCATGGTTTCATCCATTTGGGGAAGCAGAGATCGCTCCCAAGACATAGTTTGAAGGTTATGTTTGTTCCAGGATCTCTAAGGCCAGAGACAGGGCCACTCCTACTCACTTACACAAACAGGACACAAGAGGGCCTGGGCACACATACTTCACCTCCTTCTTCTCTGCCCCAATCTTTGCATAATCCTCTGAGCTTCTCCCATGAGGACAGCTCCTTCTAAACATACCCAGGTGTGTCTTTATAGTTAGACTGGAAGCTGGAGGTTCCAACCCAACAAGGCCCAATGGATGCTGACCTGGAACTGGAGTCAGGAAGATCTGGGTTCCAATCCACTCTCAGATGGTTACTGTGTAACCCTGGACAAGTCACTTCACTTGTCAGCCTCATTTTCCCCATGTGTAAAAATGAGAAAGCTTCTAGCCCTAAATCTATTGTCTTCTATTTTAATCATCTTGTATCAAAGATTTGCACTGGACTCCCTTATCTCCAGTCCCAACAATCTCTCACAGTATCTCACATTTCTTATAGGAATTATGAAGTAATTTACTAAGCTTGATATTTTATAGCCTGATTGATAAGTAGGTATTAGGTAGAATGTAGTCCCAAAGGGGACAGATGCCATTTGGAAGACAGATCACCCAGTGCTGCTGAACATCAACCTTGCCCAAACATTACAGTTTGGAAGGAGGCACCTTGGGTTCATCTGCCCCCCTGGGGGACCTTCAGCGAGTCCTCATTTCCAGTTCTTAGCTTACTCATCTGTAACATGAGAGGGATGAACCAGGTGACCTCTACAATCCCGTCTAATCCTAAATTTATGACTCTGTAAGGCAGAGTTCTTAACTAGGACACATGAACTTGATTTTTAATTTTGTTTTATTGAGGTTGTGATCATCGCATTTCCATGTAATTGGTTTCTGTTATAATTGTATGTGTTTTATCTGATTCATTTTAAAACAATTCTGAGAAGGGGTGTAAAGACTTTTCCAGCCTTCCAAAGATTCTGTGACCCCAAACAGGTTGGGAGCCCTTGCTATAAGATGTTTTGATCTCTATATCAGGCTTGGCTACTAAAAAACTCTGTGGTCTTAGCTAATTCTTCCCCATTATACGAGGCCCTCAATTTCCTCTTCTGTAAAATGAGAGGGTGGACCAGGGTCTCTTCCACATCAAAATTGCTTGGATTCTATTCTCTTCACTTGTTTCCAGGGGACTGTAGTGATGACCAACTTGACTGCCTTGCATAGGGATCCCAAGGAGTGGGCTACTCCAGAAACTTTCAACCCAGAACATTTTCTGGAGAATGGACAGTTTAAGAAGAAAGATTCCTTTCTGCCTTTCTCAATAGGTGAGCTACACTTTGCAGGAGGGAAATCCATAGCCCAAGGGCCCCCAAAATTGTTAACATTAAGAAACTTTGCAGAGTCTACTTCCTTGTAACAATAATGAAATACTCACAGAACCCACAGTGTTTATGAATATGATGGTATAATTGTGAATCACAACATGTAACAGGCTCTCTACATGGAGGATAGTACCAAAGCCTTTATTCAAATATCAGAAAACCAAGTCCCAGAACCAGAAAGTCAAAATCATTACAGTAACCACAGATTTGGTGTACATGGTCAATGCAACAAACACCCACATTCCTAAGCCTTCAGGGTCCGTCAAGCAGGGATCCTCCTCTCTCATTCACAGTAGCTCCTCAGCCTGGTTCCTGGAAGTTCTCAGCAGAAATTTCCAGAGGAAAGGTCTCACCAGAAGAAAGGTCTCATCAGAAGCTCCAACCTTCAGATGCTCAGAAAGAAAAATTATCTCTCTGTGTCTCTGGCAGCAGCTGCTCTGCCTCCAAGATGCTTACCCCAGGAATATCTGTCTGTCCAGCTTTCCTTATATATATATATGTATTATCTCCTCCCTGTCCTGCCCCTTCCTATTACATCAGCAACTTCCTCCCAAGGCGTTAACTACTTCTGTATCAATTAAAGAGCTTAAACAAGGTGTTATCTTGAAACAAGGGGCTAAAGACCTGATTACTTCCCAATACAAAGGGACATGGAAGATCATCAGATTCTATTAAGATTACAGTCCTCCAACCCATAATCACAGGATAGTCATAGTCCACATACTAGTCCCGTTCATTGATTGGGAAAGTCCTTCAAAAGAAAATTTAAAATAGCAGCACTTTATATAGCTTTTTAGAATTTGTTTGATGGATTCATATACATGTATATGAATAATATGTACATTTAATTACATATAATACATATAAAATACATATATAATGATATATCATTATGCATATATAATATATCTAATCTAATATATAATACATATATAATGTCTCATAGAATCATTAGCTTCCAGATGCCCAAATTCTATCTTTTAAAGAGTCGTTTAGGTTTTGTACTTCCTTTTGAACTTTCCATCCCTTTTAGGGTCTTGTTTTCTTGACAGGATTATTGTATCACCTTTTCCATTTGGCCAATTGCACCTTTAAGCAATTATATTTTCCCATGTTGTTTACTAACTTTTTTTCATAATTTTCCTGCATCACTCTCATTTATTTTTTGCATTATTTTACTTCTCTTTCATTGTTTCTAAGCTCCCTCTTGAACTCTTCCATGAGTGCCTTCTGCACTTGAGACCACTCTCCATTTTTTGTGGGCTTTTGCCCATAGGTGTTTTGACATTGTTGTACTCTTCTGTTTTTGTGTCTTGGTCTTCCCTGTCACCATAATAACTTTCTGTAGTCATATTCTGTGTTTTTGGTTTTTGCTGATCTTTTTTGGGCTTTTTCCTTTCTTTCAATTTTAAACTCTGCTCCCAGGGTGTAAGGGGCACTCTCTCAAGATTCTTAGGCCAGGAGCTGCAGTTCCTAGCTATGTACCAGGTACTGCACTGATGTTGCCATAAAGCCCACAGGGAACACTCATTTCTGGTTCTGTGCTGAGGAGTTTGGGTGGGAGTGTTTGGCACTGCTGGAGGCCATCAGGATCTATTACCTTACCTTGGTTCTGGGCTGGGGTTCTACTTCTGGTGTGTGGCAGGAGCTGGGGCCAGTGGGGTGTTTTGCATTTCCATGGAGCTACACTAAAGGACATTGTGTTCTTGCTCTCGGAGGACACCTGTTTGCTCAAGTCTCCAATGAAGCATGTCGACAAGGCCAGTGAGCTTTTAACATGCTTTATAAATATTAGCTATTACTATTATTAAGGGTTTGTTCAATGAATTAATGCCTCACCTGGGTGTGATAAAGCTTGTTCTAGAGTACTTTGCAAACCTTAAATCACTAGAGATAATTCATCTCTTCTTATTCTGAAAGGTCTTGTATCTGTTATTAAAAGGGTGAGGTGAGTACATGATCATATCCCTTAACTTCCCTGAAGCTCAGTTTCCAAACCTGTAAAATAAGAAAGCTGAACTAGAATGTTTTCTAATTTTACTTAAGCTCCCAGTCCCTGAACTCTGATCTTCCTTACTCCAAGACATGCCTTCTGTCCATTTGTATATAAGTCTACATCATCTCTTTTCTTTGATATGTCAAAAGGAAGTTAGAAGGAGGGGAGCTGCTTACCTGACATTTCTCATAAAAAAGAATAACAGAATAAATGTTGGCACCATGGATATCATGGAATCATTAAGTTAAACCATCACTTGATCCCTGAGAGCAAATACCAGGTTTGGCCAACTCTTGTCATGGCACTGAAGGTTTTGGCACCCAGTATTAGTCTCTAGATAACTGGAGTGGCACCTTATCTCATCAGAAATAATGTAAGATTCCTGAGAGCAAGTCCTAGGACAAAGGAGTGAGGACAGCTCCTTTATGCCTTTGGAACTGGTGATCAGGGGTGCACTTAACATCCAGACATGATCAAGGCTGGTTACACAGCTAATGGGGTCTGTTCAGTTCTGTCTCCTTCTTAAACCTCCTCCTTCAGGAGGGTCTATAGTTTCAAGTAAAGTTTGCTCTGAAGTAATACATCTGCTGCCCATTACAATCTTTCCTCTCAGGAAGAACTGCCAGTCAACACTTTCTCTGTGTCCTCAAATGTTAGAGAGGTACTTCGAACTCTAAGAGGCTTCCTAAATATCACAAAGCTAATGAGTGTCAGAGGAAACATGGAAGCTAGGTTTTCTGCATCCAGGATCAGTTTTTTTTCCCTTGATTCAGGTGAGAGCATACTGCTGATGTTAAGTCTAACAAAGACCTGACATTCTTTATTCCATTCAGCCTTCACAACACCCAAGTGAGGCATGTTGTTTGCACTTGATTGAAAATAAAAATTTTAATTGTTATAGTAATAGCCAACTTCTACAATAGCAATAGTAATAGTAGTGATGATGATGATGATGAAGATGAAGATGAAAACTAGTATTCATATGGTCCTTTAAGGTTAATAAAGGCTTGTAAAGTCTTTTACGTCTTTCCCTGTGAGCTAGGTCCTTATCCCTGTCTTAAACATGAAGAGACTGAAGTTGAAAAGTTAGGTGAATTGACCAGGGTCACACAGCTTCTAAGTATCAGAGTTTTAACTCCAACTCTAACACTCTCTCCACTAATCCCAACTGGCTTGAATTCAGAAAAATCACATGTCTTTCCTACTGCTTAACAAAAGTAGGATCTTATTTCTGGAGACAGAAAGGCTCTTGGGAGCCACATTGTCCAAATCCATTGTTTCCCAGATAAGTAAACTTTGGCCTGCTCAGGTTAAATGACTGTTAATGCCACATGGATGAGCAGCATCCAAGGTGGGATCTGTCAACTGCACCAGAGCCAGCCTCTAACCTGTGAGTGGCTAGAAACAAGAGTGTCAGGACACAAATAGCTTAATTAATTTCAAAGTGAAGAAGATAGTTGCAAGTAGAATTCCCCTTCCTGAGAAGGAGGGCTTAACATTTCTGGGACAAAACAGGTCTTATATATGTTATAAAAAATGGGCAGAACCACAGCACAATCACTCTTAGGTCTTGAGCGGCAGATCACACAGCAGGCTCATGAGTGGACAATGGAGGCATTCCTGTGCGAACAGTTTTTAAATCGATTGTCTCAAATCTTAATGGTCATTGAGCTTTGTGATTGTTTAGTGGGGGTTCAGAACCAGTGTTAATGTGGTGGTAATAAGAGGGCAGTACCTGGTTCAGTTCACTTGGAAGAACAGGGATTGTGAGCATGTCAAAAGATGGGACAGATAACTTTAGGCTGCAACACATTGGGTTTCAGGATCTCGGGAAATAAGGGGAGCCCCAACAAATCCAAACAATTATTGATTAATAAGAAAATCATAAATGCCTCAGAGAACACTTGTGCCTGTCAAAGCAATACATAGAGCCAGAGGGTGAGATCACCTAGAGCATAAAGGATTGCTGTTATGTCAAGCTCAGGGCACAGTGTGCTTTCTGGGCCTTAGCTCTGGAAAACAGGGGGTCTCTTAATATCTTGACATAGCTGAAAACAGGTCCTTCATTAAGAGACACAGTATTTCAACTATACTAATTCCCTGGGGTCACCAGCAGCATAGCATGATAGACAGGATGCCAGACACGGAACAAGGAAGACTTGAGTTCAAATTCCACCTCTACTGTTATCAGGGTTGTGACTGTAGACAAGCCACTGAATAGCCTTAAGGTTTATCCCAATGCTATGATGCAGCCCCAGGCCTTGGGGACATCTTATCCCAAACCACAGCCTGGGCCCATGAGTAGTGGATTCACTGCTTTTTTTTATCTCTTTGCCTTTCAGGGAAGAGGGTCTGCCTGGGGGAACAGCTGGCTCGGGCTGAGCTCTTCCTTTTCTTCACTTGCCTGCTCCAGAAATTCTCATTCCAAGCTCCCCCAAACACCCAGCTGAGCTTAGATTCTGATGTTCGAGTGACCACCTCTCCTGTCTCCTACAAAATCTGCGCCCTTCCTCGAGCAATGTAGGCCAAGCTAGGCCTGTAAGGTGGACTGCTCTGGGGGGAGAGGAAGGACCTTGAACCATCTTTATCCTCCAAGGGTCACCCACACTGTCTTTTGGAGTTTTGCTGGGGAAAGGGAGAGAAATCAAGGTGAGGGAGAAGAGGAGAAAGAGACAAACACAGGACATCTGTCACCCAATTTAAACCTTCCCACCTAGTAAAAAAGATAGGCATTAGCACCACCAAAAAGGGAAGTACAGAGAGTCTTTACTGGACTTAGATTCCAAGGACCTGGGCTCAAATCCCAACCCTGCCACTTAGAAGCTGCATAACCTTGGACAAGATAAACCTCTGCCTCAGTTTCCTTATCTTATAGGAGGAGGAGGATCTCTAAGGTCCCCTACAACTTTAAATCTAAAATTTTGTGATTCTATAAGCAGAGCACCAGTGCTTTTCCTCCCCTACCTCAAACACTCTAGCCAGATGATGGTGGGTTTTGGTGTCTTTGTTGTTTGTTTTCTTTTTGGTCCCCTGCTCTTATAACTCATACACTGCATATGATTTTAGGGGAGGCTTGAGAGAGGTTGTATGAGTTACAGAAGGCATCCAAGGTTCATGAGAATTTTAGAGATCCTTGGAGATTGGAAAGTCCTTGTGGGAAGAGACTGCTTTATTTTTGTCTTTGGATCTACAGCATCCATCCAAGTGCCCAGAATGGAGAAGGAGCTCAATCTATACTTGCATCTTTAAATCACTCACTTTCACGTTCATTACTTCCCTTGACTTTCTCAGTTTGACTATTAATCCAACAGCTGATGAGCTGGGTTTCTCATTCCTATTAAAAAACTTGTTAGAGATGATAGTTCGTAATCAGTTCACTATGAATTACAGTGTCATGGGACTAGGAATAGCCAGATCTTGAGAACTTCTTATCTGATCAGGTTTCCTATCCCTACAAAGGGGAAAAGGAGAGAAGTAAATCCTGCAAAGGTTCCTTGTGCTTTTCAGAAATGCTTATACTAGATACATTACCATGCTGATAATGGAAACTCTTGGAATACCCCAGGGAATCAAAAAATGTAAGTGCCAATGTGAATCAATGTGATCAATATGTCTCATTTATGTTTTAGCTTTTCCTTTCATTTTTAATGTTCCTCAATTATTCCCATAAAAGTGCTCTGTGAGTTCACAATGAGGTCCTTATGCCAAATGAGGTGGCCATGGTCCCAGTTGACCAGCAAATTGCTAGCCATTGCTAATAAAGTAATCACACTTGAAACTATTTTCCTTCAGCTTTTTTTATATGCAGATTTTAATCATGAACACATCAACCCTCTACAGTTAGTAGAGGAAGACTCAGTTTACATTTGGTAATGGCCAATGGAAAAATAGATTAAAAGTTATAGCAAATGAAATTATTTAATAAGAAAAAATAAGTGGGTAAAATAGCAAATTATAGAAACAATCAATATTTTCATCAAAGAAATTGACAACGGGGGGCCAAGTCAAAATGGCTGAGTAGAAGCAGGAACCTGTATGAGCTCCCACACCAAATACCTCCAATACTTTTAAAATATGACTCTAAACAAATTTTAGAGCTACAGAACCCACAAAGTAACAGAAAGAAACAAATCTCTGGCTGAATGCAGCCCAGCAGGCCTACAGTAAGGGTCTATGGCACCAGACTGGGAGCTGAGCATGGTCCCAAGTGAGCTGCATGGTCCCAGACTCAGGGTAACCCTAACCAGCAGCCCAGGCTGACCAGAATAGACTTCAGGTGAGTGAATCACCAGCAGCTATGGTGGTTTCCAGACTTCTCTATACATAAACACCAGAGATAGAGTAAAATGTCAGTGTCCTGTTGCAAAAGGGTGACAGGAGAGCATGTTCTGGTCTCTGCCTCCAGGGCAATAGGAGGCAGAGGCCCAGCTGCTACAGCTCCTGCCAACATGGTTGCCTCAGGAGCTCTCGGCCTGCAGATCAAAGGGGGACCAAGCAACTATTCAGAGGGTAATTGTTCTTCCTTTGACCTGTTTGAATCTGGGTCCCATTCTTGGGAGGTGGTCCTGGGGTGAGAAACACCAGTGTGCCAGAGCTTGTGGTGCCTGTAGAGAGGTCTCTCTCTTCAGACCTCTGACAACATTTGCAAAAACCCCACCAATTTGGGACAAAACTCACTCCACTCTGGAAGCAGAGTTCTACCTTACCAAAGAGCTCAAAAGTTAAGTAATTGGATAGCAAGATGTGAAGCATAGGAAGCACAGTCAGATCATAGAATCCTTTTTTGGGGACAAACAGGATCAAAACGTGGAACCAGAAGAAGTCAACAAAGTCAGAACACCTGCATCAAAAGTTTCGAAGAAAAATATGAATGGGTTATAGGACATGGAGGGGCTCAAGAAGGATTCTGAAAATCAAGTAAGAAAAGTGGAGGAAAAATTGGGAAGAGAAATGAGAATGATGCAAGAAAATAATAAAAAGTGAGTCAACAATCTGCTAAAGGATGTCACCCCAAAATACTGAAGAAAATAATACCTTAAAATAGACTCAACTTACAGAACCCACAAAGAGGCAGAGAAAAACAAATCTCCTGCTGAAGACAGCCCGGCAGGCCCAGAAAGTTTGCACTGGGAGCAGAGCCCAGCCCCATGTGGGCCCACAGTTTTAGCCTCAGGACAGCAAAAACAGTAGTGGCTAGAGGGACATCAGGAGAGTAGATCACCAGCAGCTGTGGTGATTACCAGAATTATCAACCCATAAATGCCAAAGACAAAGTGAGAGGTCAGTATTGACTTTGGTAATAGGGAGTCCAGGATTGTGGTCTGGCCTCTGCTCCCAGAAGGAGAAGCAGCTGAGGCATGGCAGCTGCCCTTTGTGGCTTCTTCAGAGTTCCTGGCCTGTGGATTGTAGGGGGACCAAGTGACCAGTCTGAGGGGCATTGCTCTCACTTTAACTTGCTTGGATCTGGATTGCTGTCTAGGCTGGAGGTCCTGTGGCGCATGACCAGTGTGCCAGAGCCTGTGGAAGCTTCTGAGAGGGAACCCAATTAATAGCTCCTGCAGCCTAGAAAACACCAGCGATTTGGGACCAAGCTCTCCTCTCTGGAAGCAGAGTTCTACTGTGCCAAAAAGCTCAGAGAGGCCCAGAAGATGATGCTGCAGCACGAAGAGGCCCGGACATATTGGCTCACACAGGCCTGATCAACATGATGGCAAGATGACACACCAACCACAAGGGTCACTGCCAGGCCTATCATTGCAGGCCTGGGACTGGGCAGAACAGGGTAAGAGTCAAATTCCGGGCCCCTGCCAGGGGCAGCAGCTACTCCTGGGACTACCAATCCATAGCCTAGAAATTTAAAAAGCTCCTATCTGGACCTCCAGGGACCAGGATGGCAGACTGAACCCTGGCTGCTCCAATCCCCTCCTCTGACTCTGAAAACATAGTAACTATTTCCCCAGGGCAAAACCTTAAACAGTAAAGGCTTGGGACCCCATAGAGGAAGGATGTGGCTAGGACCCTGACTCAAAATGGGTGAAAAGCAGACTGCAAAGGCAAAGATTCTGGAGTCCTACTATCATGAGAGGGAGAAACCAAATAAAGAGGGAGACTGTGTTGACTTCACACCCACAGCTAAAGCTTCAACAGGGAACTGATCTCAAGCACAGAAAGTATTCTTAGATAAGCTAAAAAGGAACTTTGAAAACCAAATTAGAGAGAGAGAAGATTAAATGAATAATTCTTTTAAAATCAAAATTGCAAAATTAGGAAAACATTACAATGAAGAAAACAGCTCCTTAAAAAGAAAAATATGTGTATGGAAAAGGAGCTCCAAAAAATAACCAAGGAAAATAATTCACTAATAACTAGAATCAACCAAATTGAAGTGAATAACTCTATGAAGAACCAAGAATTAGTCAAACAAAACATCAAGAATGAAAAATTCGAAAAAGAGGCAAAATATCTCAATGAAAAAAATAACTGACCTAGAAAACAGATCCAGGAGAGATAATCTGAGAATCATAGGCATGCTGAAAAATCATGATGAAAAAATGAGACATCTTCCAAGGGCTCATCAAGGAAAACTGCCCTGAGATACTAGAACCAGAGGGTAAAATAGAAATCGAGAGAATCCACCAATCATCTCCTGAAAAAGATCCCAAATTGAAAAATCCATAAAATGTTGTGACCAAACTCCAGAACTACAAAGTAAAGGAGAAAACACTACAAGAGTCCAGAAAGAAACAATTCAAATATCAAGGAACCTGAATGAAGATCACACAGGATCTGGCAGCCTCTACACTGAAAGTTGGGAGGAAGTGGAATACAGTTTTTCACAAGCCAAAAAGAACTCAGGTTACAATAAAGGATCCCCTACCCAGCTACACTTAACATATTCTTCCAAGCAAAGAGATGGGCATTCAATGATATAATGGATTTCCACACCTTCCTGATGAAAAAGCCAGAGCTCAATGGAAAATTCAACCTCCAATTAAAAGACACAAGAGAGACATAGAAAGGTAAACAAGGAAAACAAACACACACACACACACACACACACACACTGTTATTTAATGAGAGCAAACTGTTTATAGACAAATAGAGGGTATGGGTATAAATTACACAAAATGCTGATTTAAAAAAAAAACATTATTAAGGGAAACAAAGGGACTGCAATGGAAGAAGAGGAAAGAATGAAGCAGAAAAGGGTAAATTATGCCACACAGAGGGCCATAAAAACAATATAGAAGAGGGAAAGAAAGGAGGGAGATGAGCATTATATGAGATTTTCCTCATTGGTTCTGGTGCAAGGAGAGAATAACACAAACAGTTAAGCATATGACTCTATCGAGAAGAGAAACAAAACATATCATAATAGAGGGAAAGAGGTAAGGGAGAGGATTTGCATAGGGTCTATTCCTGTCAAGCTTGGATTGAAGAAGAAGAAATAAAATACTACATTAAGTATAAAAATTTATCATATTCTACAGGCAGTAGGAGGGAGGAAGGGGTACAAGGGGGATGGTTAGAAGGGAGGGAAAAATTAAGGGGGAAGTGGAAGAAAATGGAGGGGGGCTGATAAGAAGGGAATATTGAGGCAGGAGGTGGTCAAAAGGAAAACTTTTAAGGAGGAGAAGGAAGAAGGGGAGGAAAAAAAGCATAAACAGGGGAGGGAATAGGATGGAGGGAAAGAGACGGATAGCAATCATAACTGAGAACATGAATGGGATGAACTCTCCCATAAAATGGAAGTGGATAGCAGAATGGATTAAAAACCCAAATCCTACAATATGCTGTTTACAAGAAACACATCTGAAACAGAGGGATACACACAGGGTAAATGTAAAAGGCTGGAGTAAAATACATCTTGCTTCAGCTAAAGTAAAAAAAAAAAAGAAGGGGTAACACTCCTTATCTCAGATAATGCAAAAGCAAACATTGATCTAGTTAAAAGAGATAAGGAAAGAAACTATATCCTGCTAAAAGTCACCATCAGGAATGAAGCAATATGATTACTTAACATATATGCATCAAGTGGTATAGCATCCAAATTCCTAGAGAAGAAGGGAAGGGAATTAGGGGAAGAAGTAGATAGGAAAACTATACTAGTGGGGAACCTTAATCTTCCCCTCTTTGAACTTGATAAATCCAACCTCAAAGTAAACAAGAAAGAAGTTAAGGAGGTGAAGAGACATTTAGAAAGGGTAGGTATGATAGACCTCTGGAGAAAACTGAATGAGGATAAAAAGGAATATACCTTCTTCTCAGTAGTACATGGCACATACACAAAAATAGACCATGTACTAGGATATAAAAACCTCACAATTCAGTGCAGAAAGGCAGAAATATTAAATGCATTATTCTCAGATCATTATGCAATAAAAAATCATATGCAATAAAGGTCCACGGAAAGATAAACTAAAAACTAATTAGAAACTAAACAATTTAATCCTAAAGAATGAATGGGTCAAACAAAACATTATAGAAACTATCAATAGCTTCATTAGAGAAAATTACAATAATGAGACAACATACCCAAATTTGTGGGATGCAGCAAAGGCAGTTCTTAGGGGAAGTTTTATATCCCTGAGTGCATACATGAATAAATTAGAGAAAAGGAAGGTCAATGAATTGGGTATGAAATTGAAAAATCTAGAAAAAGAACAAATTGAAAATCTGAAATTAAATAGTAAATTAGAAATAATAAAAACCAAAGGAGAAATTAAGAAAATTGAAATTAAGAAAATATTGAATTAACAAATAAAACTAAGAGCTGGTTTTATGAAAAAGCCAATAAAATTGATAGACCATTAGCCAATATGATGAAAAAAGAAAGAAGAAAACCAAATTATGAGTATAAAAAAATGAAAAGGGTTATCTACCTCCAATGAAGAGGAAATTAAAACAATAATTAGGAATTATTTTGCCAAATTATATGCACACAAATTTGACAATCTTAGTGAAATGGATGAATATTTACAAAAAATATAAGCAGCCCAGATTAACTGAAGAGGAATAAACTACTTAAATAATCCCATCTCAGAAAAAGCAATTGAGCAAGCTATCAGTTAACTCCCTAGGAAAAATCTCCAGCTCCACATGGATTTACTAGCCAATTTCATTAAACATTTAAAGAATGATTGATTCCAATACTCTACAAATTATATGGAGAAATTAGTGAAGGAGTCCTACCAATTTTTTTATGACACAAACATGGTATTGATAATGAAATAAGGGAGAGATAAAATGGAAAAAAAGAAAATTAAAGACCAAATTCCTTCATGAATATAGATGCAAAATTTTTAAATAAAATATTGGCAAAAATGATTACAGCAACTTATCATAAGAATAATACACTTTGATCAGGTAGGATTTATTCCAGGAATGCAAGGATGGTTTAATATTAGGAAAACCATCAGTATAATTGGTAATATCAACAATAAAACTAGCAGAAACCACATGATTATTTCAATAGATGCATAAAAAGTTTTTGACAAAGTACAACATCAATTCCTAAGAAAAACACTAGTAAGTATAGGGATAAATGGAGCCTTCTTTAAAATAATAGGTAGCACCTATTTAAACCCATCAGCAAGTATTATATGTAATGGGTATAAGCTAGAAGTATTTCCAATAAGATCAGGGGTGTACAAGGGTGTCCACTATCACCCCTCTTATTCAATCTGGTACTAGAAATGTCAGCAGTAGCAATTAGAGAAGAAAAAGAAATCAAAGGAATCAAATTAGGCAAAGAAGAGATCAAGTTATCACTCTTTGCAAATGTTGTGATGATAGAGAATCCTAAAGAATAAAGTAAAAAACTACTCTAGACAACAAATTTGGCAAATTGAAGGATATGAAATTAACTCACATAAATCCTCAGCATTCCATATATTTCTAATGAAATCCAACAGCATGAGATAGAAAGATAAATCCCACTTAAAGTTATTATACACTTTATAAAATATTTGGGAATCTACCTGCCCAAATAAACCCAGAACCTATATGAACAAAACTACAAAACACTTTTCACACAAATAAAACCAGATTTAACTAATTGGAAAAACATCAATTGCTCATGGCTGAGTCAAACTAATATAATAAAAATGACAATTTTACCTTAATTAAATTACATATTTAGTGACATACCAATCAATTTACCAAAAAATTCCTTTATAGAACTAGAAAAAATAGTAACAAAATTCATTTGGAAGAATAAAAGATCCAGAATATCAAGGGAATTAAAGAATAGAAATGCTAGATAAGGTGGCCTAACTATATCAGATTTTAATCTGTATTATAAAGCAGCAGTCATCAAAACTACTTGGTACTGGCTGAGGAATAGAGCAGTGGATCAATGGAATAGATTGGGTACACAAGACTCAGCAGTCAATGTCTATAATAATCTACACTTTGATAAACCCAAAGATCCTAGTTTTGGGATAAGAACTCACCATTTGACAAAAACTGCTTGGAAACTGGAATATAGTATGGCAGAAACTTGGCATAGATCATTATCTAAATCCATATACCAAAATTAAATCTAAATGGGTGCATGATCTAGGTATAAAGGATGAGACTGTAAGCAATCTGGGAAAGCAAGGAAAAGTTTACCTGATAGATTTATTAGAAAAACTTCTGTACAAACAAAGCCAGTGTAACCAAGATTAAGATGGAAATGGGAAATTGGGAAAGAATTTTTACAACCAATGTCTTTGATAAAGGCCTCATTTCTAAAATACACAGGGAATTGAGTCAAATCTATAAGAATATAAGTCACTTCCCAATTGATAAATGGTCAAAGGATATGAACAGGAAGTTCTCAGAGGAAGAAACTAAAGATATCTATAAGTATGTGAAAAAATGCTCCAAATCACTATTGATTAGAGAAATACAAATCAAAACAACTCTGAGGTACCACATCTCACCCTTGACTAATATGACAAAACAGGAAAATGATAAATTCTGGAGAGGATGTGGAAAAATTGCATTGCTGGTGTAGTTGTGAACTGATCCAACCATTCTGGAGAGAACTATTCCCAAAGGGCTACAAGTAATTTCATATCCTTTGACCCAGCAATACCTCTTCTAGGGTTGTATCCCAAAGAGATCATAGAAATAGGAGGAAGACCCATATGTACAGAAATATTTATAGCAGCTCTTTTTGTGTTGATAAAGTATTGGAAATTAAGGGAATGCCCATCAGTTGGGGAATGGCTAAACTAGTTAAGATATATGAATGTAATGGAATACTATTGTTCCATAAGAAACAAAGAGCAGATGGACTTCATATCTACCTGGAGAGGCTTATATGAACTGATGCTAAGTGAGAAGAGCAGATCCAGGAAAAATTAGTACACAATTAAAGATACAATGTATATGTGATGACCAACTTTGATAGACCAGACTCTTCTCAGAAATGCAGGGTTATAAGTGAACTACAAAAGACTCATGATGGAAAGAGAGGTCTACATTCAGAGAAAGAACTAGAAAGAACAGAGTTTGAATGCAGATTGAAGCAAATTACCTGATCTCTTTCTTTTTCTTGTTTAGCTTGGTTTCCTCTTTCCCATTGTTCATTCCATCTGATACAATCCTTCTTTATAACCTGACCAAAGTATCTGCAGATCCTATACCTGATTGTAATGCCACTATGGGGGAGAGGAGGGGAGGTGGGTGAAGAAAATTCCAAACTCAAAGAACGGGTGAACTGAATCTTATGTACTCAAAAATAAACAAACAAATTAATAAAGAGTATATATATATATATATATATATGTATGTGTATACATATATATATATATATATGGTTCATAAGTCAAATAATTGAGTGGCAACGTGAGCAAGCAAAGGAAAAAAAGCAAGCACTGTAATCCGACTTTGGATTCCTTTTTGGGGGACAAAAAGATCAAAGCATGGAAGAGAAGAAAGACATGAATTTGGAACTCCTGCCCCAAAAGCTTCCATGAAATATGGAAATATTGGATAAAGGCTATAGAGGAGCTTTAAAAGGATTTTTAAAAACAAATAAGATAAGTAGAGAAAAAATTGGGAAGAGAAATGAGAATGATGCAAGTAAATTGTGAAAAGCAAGTCAACAACCTGACTGAAGAAAATAACACCTTAAAAATACACTAACTTAAATAGCAAAAGAGGCTCAAAAATCCAATGAGAAGGTGAATGCCTTAAAAAGACAAATTTGCCAGATGGAAAAAGAATCTCAAAATCTCACTGAAGAGAATAATTCCTTCAGAATTAGATTCGAGCAAATATAAGCTAATGACTTTATGAGAAATCAAGATATTAAACAATCCAAACAAATGAAAAAATAGAAGGCAATGTGAAATGTCTTGTTGGAAAAAACTGCTAACCTGGAAAAGAGATACAAGAGATATAATTTAAAAATTATTGGACTACCTGAAAGCCATGATCAAAAAAAGAACCTAGACATCATCCTTCAAGTAATTCTCAAGGAAAAATGCCCTGATGTTTTAGAACCAGAGGGCAAAATAGAGGTGGAAAGAATCCACCAATCACCTCCTGAAAAAGATACCAAAAAGAAAACTCCTAGGAATACTTTAGCCAGGTTCTGGAGTTCCCAGATCAAGGAGAAAATATTACAAGCAACCAAGAAAAAACAATTAGAATATTGTAGAAGCACAATCAGGATAACACCGGATGCAGATTCTACATTGAGCCCAGAATAAGTAAATTAAGTAGAATTATCTTTTTATATTATTCTTCACCCTTTGGTGACAAAATCCTAAATATCTTTTAGTTAACCTTCTAGCAATTAAATGACCCTAGTACAGTTACTAGATGGCCAAGATATAGGCCCGGCCACAACGTAAGGCTTATGGCCTCATACAAATGCCTCATCACATGAGACGATTTAATCAGAGTTCAAGGGGGTTCCCATAGCCTGTACCTCAAAGATTCAAGGAGAGCTCAATGGAGCTCCCAGTGTCCAAACCTCATCATTACCCCTCAAACAAATGAGACCCAAATTCTTTTGGGGTAAAGAGTGAAGGTCTCAGCTTCTGAAAGTATTTCCTGCTGGCAAGGAGGATAGAGCTATCCTTGCCTCTCTGGGTCCTGTTCAAGGGGGTCAAACTTCACATTCAAAGTGTCAGACTCTGGAATGTGGATGATGCCAGGTCCAGTGGGCTGGATAACTTGGATTCAGTTGGAGATTTGCATACCCTTAGTGGTCATCCAGAGGTTGATAGCTTGAACCCTGGAGTAGACAAACCTAGCAAGGAGGTTAAGCAAACGAAAACCAAACAGGCACAAAAAAAAGTATAGAGAAAGGACAATTTCCCCGGTAGGAATTAAAGATGACTGTGGCAAGGCCAAAACTCTGTCATATATCCCTTTCCTTTCCAAATTGCTCCATGGACATTTAGCACATGGAAAGCAATAGCAAGCACAGAATCTAATAGTTTTCAAAAACAGGCAATAAATCCCAAAGCCTGGTCTCTCCTTCCATCATCATAGTGAGTAAAAGGTTTTTTTCCTAGATTTGGCAAAGTTGGAATGGTGGTCAATTTAGTTTTCAAAGTCCCAAAAGGTTTCACCTGGTGGTCTTAGCCCCACTCTAGACAGAATGAGTCAGGGCCTGGAGTAGCAATTAATGGTTGCAGTCCCTTCCAGGAATTGGTTTTAATTGGATATAAACCTCTCTGGGAGACACTTTAGGATCTAGGAGTCAAACAAATGCTGTTGTGGCAAAAGTAGCTCACCCAGGAATTTCCTGATCCCAAACAATTGACTCAACTATCTCCCACAATCCTGAGGGAACATGGGGAGATCTAGCAGGCTTAGCTAGAGAAAAATGGCTTCCCAATTTCATCAGCAGGTCCCTTCCCAACAAGGGGACAGGATAAGAGGAGAACATAGAGAAGGAGTTTTTAAACAATAGATCCTCAAGCAGGCCAGGGACTGGGTATTTCCGGAGACATCCCTTAGTTTCCCCTTCCATGCCCCTGACCTGACTGGTCAAGGAGAGGGTAGAACCAATTGATTAGAACAGAGAATTTAGCCATAATATAGTGGGTAACCTTACCTTCAGCCTCGATGCTTGCCCAGAGTACAGTGAGAGATGGAGAAAGTGGGAGCAGTGCCAAGCCCCATGCTTCCCCTTCAATCCCAAGTCTTGAGAAGACTGGAGGACAGGGTAGTGAGAGGTGGCTCTACCACTTTTGGCTTTACCAAACTTGGGTACAATCTTTCCTCCAATGTCCCTCCTAGTCAAATGGGCACAGTTCTAGAGATGTTAGTTTCTGGGGCTCCCTCTGGGGGGGGTGCCCTGGAGGGGTACTCCTTGGACCAGTGACCCTTCCTGTGGCATGGAAAGCAGGTTTTCACACTGCTCAAGTCTCTGGGCTTCCTCCAGGGGGCACTTTGGAGGAGAGCTCCTTGGACCAGTGGGGAAACCTGCTTGTCAGGAAACCATAAAAATGAAGAGGGTTAGGGTGATCTGGAGACCCCAAAATGCCAACACGTGGGGTCCTGCTAAATGAATTCCACTCAAGTCTTCTCAGCCAAAGAAAAGTAAAGTTTATTAAAAGTTTGTTTGTATTGGACACAGAGTAAGCATGTGCTGGGTCAATTCTATGGAGTTCTCACACACGGAGGGAAGGTGTGATCTTATATACTGAAGGTTGTGGGAGAAATTTAGGGATGGTCTAGAGGACGGTTTGGGGGAGGGTCAGTGAGTTAGATTAAAGATGGGAAGTTGCAGGAGGCTAGGCCAGTTCAAGGGTGGGTTGATATTTTGACAGGCTCAAGGGTGGGAAGTCTAGTAACAGAGGTTTGGGCCCAGCCACAAGGTAAGTCTTATGGCCTCATACAAATACCTCATCAAATAGGACGATTAAATCAGAGTTCAAGGGGGTTCCCAGAGCCTTTACCCAAATATTCAAGGAGAGTTCAAGGGGGTTCCCACAGCCCATACCTTATCACCTAGAGCCCATCAGTGGAGAGTCTTCCTCGTGAAACCATCAGGGAACCAGTGTCCCTGGATCAAATAATATATGGGAGAGGAATGACAAGAACACAGCAAAGGTAAGAGGTGCTAAGGTTAAGAAGGGAATCGCATGACAAGGCAATAGGGAGCCACTGAAGATCATTAAGTAGGGGGACATATGATCAGACCAACCCATTAGGAAGTTAATAGCAGCTAACTTTTATATAGTGCCAGGCAATGTGCTAAACTGTTTATGGCTATCTCATTTTGATGAAGTGCAGGCAGTAATGAAGTCTGGGAAGTAAAGAGAAGCCTCAGGACAGGAGGGGCTGCTTATCCCTGGGCAGGTCATATAAGCATTCAGTGTCTCTGTTGGCTCTCTATGGTTATAATCTGCTGATCATGTCCAAAAAAGCGGTACATACAGTGTTTCCTACAGCAATGATATCACAGATCCAGTCTAAAAAGTCTACAACCATGTGGAAGATTCTTTAGGACCTTTATGTTTAGAAATGGAGGTTTTAATTCTGTATCCCCACCCCACTTTACTCCCAAGTCCACTAAGAAAGAGTCAGGACATTCCCTGGACTTGTATGCATACATTACTGAGTGGTAGTAGAAAAACTGGAGTTTTGATATGAGAACAAGACAGTAATAGTGAATGTGATTGAGTGGATGCTGAGTTCGGGCAGTAGGTTTGCAAGTATTTTGTGGGCAGAAAATTGGTGACTCTAGACTTTGCTCCCCAGAGGATTGGTTTGTTTACCCCTAGAGTGAACTTTGAGGTAGAATATATGGAGAGGGCAGATTATTAGGTTGGGGCAAACATGGAGTTCTTTGTGAGATTGTACGCTGATCATGTTTTAGTGCCCTCTTTCCAGGTGATTCCAAAATTTGGGTATAATGAGGAAAGAGCCTTGACAAATGAGTCCTATCTGAATGGTTCAATTTTGAGTCTGTGTTTAAATGGGAAAATCTAGGGGATGGATTCTCAAAATAGCCTGAAACAATAGAGACCAGGATAAGTGGGCATAGGTTTACAATACCATACATACTATAACCAACTGCAGATTGCTGGGTATGAGCCTTGGTTGGTAAGTTCTCAGCTACATTCATTATTCCTGAATTGTTGGGCTATTTCACTGCCAAATACTTTTGGAGAATTACTTTTAGGTTCTGGAAGCCAGAGAGTTCTGGAAGACTAGATGGTAGGTAGCCAAGATTTTGTTGTACATTGTATATTGCTTTGTGGATTTTGGAAGTTAGTTTTCTAGCCCTAATGATTTATAAATCTTTGATTGATGGAATTATTGATCATTGACCTGGAATATGTCTTGAAGATATTTCTTCCAACTCCTTCTCTTTATAGATGAAGATATGGAGGTAAAAATAGGTTACATTGCTTGGCATGAGTCAATGGGCAAGTCACATACATGAAACTATGAGGCCTACTAAAGTGTCCTTGTCAACAATAATAAATCAGAAAAGCATAAATTTAGAACTAAAGGCAACTCAGAGGCCATCTACATATGGTCTTGTTTTTAGATATGAGGAAACTGAAGTAAACAGGGTTAAGTGATTTGCCCAGGGTCACACAACTGGTGAGTGTCTGAGGCCAGATTTGAACTCATGAAGATGACTCTTCCTGACTGCAGACCTGGGACTTTAGCCACTGTGCCACCTAGGCAGAAGTATTATTAAATGTTAGAGGCTAAATTTAAAAGAAAATTTGGATTTAAGTATCGCTTCAAAATTAGATATTCAACATTTCTGTGCATCAGTTTCCTCAATTGTGGAAAGAGGTGGTGGAACTGAATGGTATGAAGATCCCCTCTGACTCTCCATGTGTGATCCCATCAATAGCTTTGTAAATAAGTAATTTTCTAGTAAAAATTTTCCTTTGCAAGAATGTTCTAATTGATAGGCAGATGACAAGTGGGTTTTTCAGGAAAGTAAAAAGCAACACATTCCAAGTAAAAAAAAAAAGAATATTTCAAGAGAGTCTGTGTCATATGTCGGCAGTCTTTCTAACTCCTCTATGGAAGCCTTTTGTCTTCATGATTCTGTGAGAGAACATCCATGGTTTATCACTGGCTGTTTAAATAGCTTGATGGGTCCTAGAGACTTTCTTTTGCGGTAGGATATTAGAGGAGAGACAGAGACACCAGTAGCTAACTGCCCCTGCTTCCCAAGCAGGATATCCACTTTTCAGAAAAGGAAAATCAAAATACCCAATAACCTTCACGAGTGGTTCCTACTGTTTCAGACTGTTGTCTATTCACATTAAATGTGAGGATAGATTGTAATGTGGATATTGGGGACAGCCGGACTCACCAGTGGGTTATTGAAATAATCCAGATGTGATATGACAGAGGCCTACACCAGGGTGGTAGCAGGGTCAGAAAAGAAAATAGGGCACATTTGAGAGATGTTACAAGGATGAAATCAGCAATCCTTGGCACTGTTTTGGTTGTAGAGAGTGAGAAATTGAGAGGAAGCCAGAATGGCTCCAAGGTGATGACCCTTGACAGTAATAGAGAAATCAGGAGGTGGGGAAGGGTTTAAGGAGAAAGATAATTATTTCAGTTTAAAATGTCTGCTGGAAATCCAGGTTGAGATTTCTGAAAGTGATTGGAGATGCAAGATTAGAGATGGAGGTCAGCAGAGAGATCAGAGCAAGATAGCCAGTTCTGAGAATTGTTCGCTGAGGAATGGCCATTAAATTCTTGGTAACAGATGAGATCAAGTGAAGTAGGATAAAAGGAGAAGAGAGCCCAGGACCCCACCCTGAGGGACACCTGTGGTTAGGCAGTGTGATCTGGAAGAGCGTCCAGAAAAGGAGACAGAAGAGGGGTCAGAGATGCTGGAGGAGATACAGGAGAGGGGAATATTCTGGAAATCTAGAGAGAAGAGAGAATCACCCAGGAGAGGGCGATCGAGAGGTCAATGAGAAGGACGATTAAAGAAAGGCAATCAGGTTTTGCAACTAGGAAATCATTAGTAATTTGGAGAGAGCAATTTGGGGCAAAAGATGAAGTTGGAAGCTGGATTATAAAGGATTATGAAGAGAGTGAGAGGAGGCAAGTTGGTGGCTCCTACTGTATACTGTTTTGGGGGGTTTAGCTACTCAGGGAAGAAAAGATATGGGATCATAGTGGCATTGAAGGATCACAAAAGATGTTTGAGGATGGAGGATATGGCATGCTTGTAAACAGTAAAAAAAAAAAAAAGAGCAAATAAAGAGAGAGAAAGTGGAAATATGGGGTGGGCAGCAACCTGCTGGAGGAGATGGGATGGAATAGGGTCACATGAACAAGTAGATGATGTCAACCTTGGTAAGGTGTAAGGCCACATCATCAGGTGAGACAGGGTAAGAGCATAGTCTCCTGACTGGTTAAGTAAGAAAATTAACAGCACCTACCTCATTGATCTCTGTGACGGTGAAATGAGAAAATATATTTTAAGCGCTTTGTAAACATTAAAGTACCAGACAAACATTAGCAATTGATAGATGTACATGGATTGATAGATTAACAGATGGACTGATGAAGCAAATGGAGACACAGGATGCTAAAATCTCCAAGTTGGAAGGGACCTCAGGGGATGTAGTTGGCCTTACTTAATCCCATCTTCTATGGAAAGCTTCTCTAAACCCTTCCCAATTCTAGTGCCTTCCCTCTGTTAATGATTTTCTATTCATTATATATTCTCTCTCTCTCTCTCTCTCTCTCTCTCTCTCTCTCTCTCTCTCTCTCTCTCTGTCTGTCTCTCTCAAACACACACACACACACACACACAAACGCACACACATGCTTTCTCCCCTATTGTATTGTAAGCTGTCTGAGGGCTGGGATTTTTTTTTCTATCCCCAGCACTTAACACAGTACTTGGCACATAGAAGTCACATGATAAATGTTTAGTAATTGATTGACAAATTCCCCCTAAAATATACCTGTCCAATGGTAATCCCATATCTACTTGAAGGACTCAGATCAGCAGGAACCCATTACTTTCAAAAGCATTCAATGAATAAACTTTTGTTAAGTGCCTACTATGTGCCAGGTACGACAAATACAGATACCAAGAAACACTCACTACCTAACAGGAAAAGAAAGCCCATTAAAAAGAGCTGAATGGGGGGATGAGAAAGAAGGTACAGGGGTAAAGATGAAGTCCTGAAGTCAGGGGGGAAATGATGAGGTGGTTGGGCTGAGTCCTCTCTTTAAATGGGGGATGTAGGAGGAGTTCCTAACCATCTCCCCTCCACTTTCTCCAATCAGAGGAAGGAGGACCCCCAGGATAAGGTTACTGAGCAAGTGTGAATTTCAGATCAGTAATCCCTTTCATTTTTTGACAGTTATAGCTGTAAATTTGGGTATCCCCACATTGTGTCAAGCCTAAATTCCTTATTTTTTTTCTAATACTACCTTTGGTGCTGAGGAGGAAAAAGCTAATCCTTCTTCCGTTTGGCAACTGTAGCAGCAAGCACCCTAGCATACCCAGGATGGCTGCTAGCACAGCTTCTTATATTGGCTTTTCTAAAGGAAAGCATTTCAAAATGGGTTAACAATATTAATTTAATCAAACATGTATAATTTACCTAGTTCAGGGGGGAAAGTCAGCACCCTGAATCTAAGAGAATACAAACAGAAGTTACAAGCAGACAAAAAAATACAGAGAGAGGAACAGATCAGCAGACAGCTGTGTGATCATTACATCCATACCTAGTTAGTTACCAGAGAGGGAAGCACCAACATCTGGGTATTCAAAGCTGGGGGCCTCAATGGCTGCCCAGAGTCTCATCTGGCCTAATCACACAACTCTTCCAAAAGTGAGCCAATATAATGGTAATGGGATTTGAAGATCTTCCATGGCCCTTGAACTTGCTGATGTAGCAGCAAGGGGTGGGGCAGGAAGGAGCTGGAGCTGAATAGTAGCCAGGCTGGAGCCAGCTTGGTGCCTGGAAGTGGCAGCAATGGTGTGAACTCCTTTTTTTTCCAAGCCAGCCAGAATTTCTTCTAAGGACTCCTGCTGAGGACTTCCGGGCACAGGAACAGCAGGGGGCCTGAGCTACTAGGAGTGAGCTGCGTGGAGGCTGAGCAGTTACTGTGAGTAAGGAGAGGAGGATCCTTCCCTGAGGAACCCTATTCTGTTTGGAAGGTTTGAGAATGTGGGTGTTTACTGCATTAACTACATGTGCCAACTCCATAGCTACTGTTTGGCTTTGACTTTCTGGTGTGGGGACTCAGTTTTCTGGTATTTGAATAATTGTTCTAGCTATGTCCCCAATGTAGAGAACCTATTACATTTTGTGATTGATACCCATATCAGTATATTTATAGTTACTGCAGACATTGTGAATACAGCATTGTTGATCCAGCAACCCTTAAAGAATTGAAGACAACTCCTCTCCTCATAAATACACATACTCTCCTGCAGGTTAGGCATCTGCAAGTCTTTCAGTTGTTTCTCCTACAGCATGATCTCAAAGGTTGTTTTTATCTGGACGTGCAGTGGTGCAGTGAAAAGATCAATGGAGGGGCAGCCAGGTGGCTCAGCGAGTAAAAGCACCGGCTCCAGTGTCAGGATGACCTGGGGATCAAATCCCGGCTCAGATACTTAGCACCACACCCAGAAATAACTGGCTGTGTAACCTTGAGCAAGTTACTTAACCCCTATTGCTTAAAAAAAGAAAAGAAAAGATCAATGGATTTGGAATCAGAGGCTCTGGGTTCAAATATCTGCTCTGACATGACTCATATGACCCTGGGCCACTCATTCCTCTCTCTGGACCTCTGTTCTTCATCTGTAAAATGAGAAGTATCGACTGGATAATCACTAAAACGCCTTCTAGTTCTAAAGCTATAAGTATATGGGCCTTCCTTACCTCCTGTATAGATTACTAGCATCCTTTCTAAGTACATGGTGCCTAGACCTGAAGACAATGCCCCAGAGGAGGTCAGAGCATATTAGAAGATAGCACAGCATCACCTAACTAGTCCTGTACCCTGTGACTCTCTTTAAAAGCCTAGGTCTGCCACAGACTTCTTGGCTGCTGTAGCAAAAGGCTTACTGACCTTGCTATCAACTTAATCCCCAGCTCTTTTTTCAAACAAACTCTCTCCAGTCATACCTTGTCTATGTTATATTGGTGAAATTGAGTTTTTGGACCCAAATGAAAACTGTAGGCTTACTTGAACTACATTAAATTTTTAAATTAAATTAAATTCATGCAATATATTTAACCACCAGACATATATATGTATGCATGGATATATACACACATACATATGTACATACATGCATACATACATACATACACATGTGTGTGTCTACAAATCAATTCTTCTGAGCTGTGGCCTGGAATCAGCAAAAATGCAGCTGGACTGAGAACTGTTTAGAGACTTTATCATCCTATTCACTATTTCTAATATATTTATCACTTACAGGGAGGCAGGGTAATGTGGTGACAGAATATACAGTCAGAGGATCTGGCCTTGAATTCCACCCTGCAAATGACCAGCTGTATAACCTTGGCTGTTTCAAGCCCTGGACTGGGGGTCTGTGGTGATTAAAATCTTTGAGAAACATAGTTTTCTGATTACATTGGCATTTTGTTAATTTTATTCCAATTATATTGGAATTTTATTTCAATTCCTTTGGAGATGTTATTCTAATTATTCTAATAAAAGTGAAATTTCTTTTCTCCCATGCAAGACCACAGACCCACTGATATCTATCTACATACCCCGAGGGGTCCCTGAGACCTAGATTTAGAAGCCCTCTGCATTAGCTCTCAAGTCCATTAAGAGGAAGTTTCTAATACAGGGAAGAGTGTGGACTTGAAGACAGTTGAGTTGGACTCCAGTGAAGGCTCTGAAACTTACATAGAGCTGTGGGACCTTACCACCTTCTTGGCCTCTCTGGACCTCAGCCTTCTGCTCTCCTAAACCATGTGATGAAGTTCTGACTCACCACCTGCCTCACAAATCTAGCCCTGTGGTTTGGGCCCCACGGGATGGGTGTGTCAGTGTGGGGAGCCTTCCTAGATTGCTCTGCCCAAGTTGTCTCCCTGGTTCCCAGGATTCAAGCCCAATCTCCTTTTTGGGCAGAAGATTGTAGGGGTGGGGCGTGTTTGCTCCCAGGAGGCAGACCCTGGCAGAGGGCAGAGGGCTGGGGCACAGAGCGGAGGCTGGCTCTCCCTGGAGCTCTCATTGTCTGCCCTATAAAGCCAGCCAAGGCAGCAGCTCCAAGGGGACAAACAGAGCTTGAGCTTTGCCCCTCACATTAACCCTCCTCCCAGCAGCTCCACAGCTGCTGCTGTTGCTTCAGAAACAGGAAAAAGAAGAGGGAAGAGGAACTTGATTTGTTTGGTCTTGCTGCAAGAGTGGGGGAAAGATGTGGTTCCCTCTGGGGACATTGCTCCATTCTCTACGGGAAAGAGCCCCCCTGCAGACCCTGTTTCTTTTCTCTGCTGTCTTTCTGATCCTGGCACAGTATCTGTATAGGAAGAAGAGGAAACTCAACTATCCCCCTGGCCCTCCTGGGTTGCCCATAGTGGGCAACTTTTTCCAGATGGACTTTAAAAATCCCCAAAACACCACCCAAAAGGTAAGGAGTAAGATGGGAGGGTGAGAATCCCCTGGCTGTCAGCGGGGCATGGGCCCAGGGGCTCTGGGGAATGTGCTGGATGGGGTAGCCACACCTCTGGGGTCCATTCCTGCTCTGGCCCTATTTGGGAAGTAGCTTCTTGCAATGGAAAGAACATCTAGTTTGGGGCTTAGAGGGCCTGGGTTCACATTCCCTTTTGACCTGTGGGACCTGGGGAGGTCAAGTGTTAGTTTAACCTTTAGATCTTTCCCCCATATTAAATTGTGAGTTGTTCTTTGTCATATATTCCTAGCCCAAAATGCTGCCTTGAATGTAGCAGCCACCTCAGAGCCTGGGATATACTGTCTCTTCCCCTGAAGCTATTGGAATTCCCAATTTCCATCAAAGCTCAGCTTCAGGGGGCTGTCTCCTACAGGAAGCCTTCCAAATTCCTCCCAGGTTCCGGTCTCCCCTCCAATCACTTAGAATTTCCTTTGTATGTAGTCTGCATTTACACATATATGCACAGATCATTTCCTTCCAATAGTAATTCCTCAAAAGGAGGATCTGTTTGGTTTTTGGAACTGTCTTCTCAGCTCCTACCACAGGGCGTGGGATATTGTTTGAGCATTCAGTGTTTGCTGGGCTGAGCTGGATTGAATTCAGTGGAATTGGATCAGACTGAATTGGGTGGACTTCACTGGAATTGGTGCTTCACACATTACTAGAATGTCATCTAATGACAGTACAGACAAATATAGACCATGGAAGTTTGCAACTCAAAACTAATTCTTTTTCAGTTTACCAAGAAATATGGAAATATTTACTGTACTCATGTGGGCAATCTTACTTTTATGATGGTTACTGGATTACCCCTGATTAAGGAGGTCCTGGTCAACCAAGGCCATGTGTTTATTGATCGCCCCAAAGTTCCTGTCCACTTCCATGTCTTTAAAACATTTGGTGAGTTCTTTGAATTATGATACATATTTTCATCTTCAGTATACTCTGAAAGATATCTTCGACTTCTGTTCTTCATCATTCCTGAAGGTTCCGATTCTTTTTAGAGATCTTGTGGCTAGTAAAACATGATAGAAAAATAGGCCTTCAAAATTTTCTTATTTCATGTTTGAAAGTAGAAAGAGAGGAATAGGGTTGGGGAAGAGGGCAATGAGGATGGAGAAGGGACTCAAATTCATCACATGGGAGAATCAGTTAAAGGAGCTTGGAATGTTTAACTTAAAAGACAAGCAGAGTAAGCTGGAGGGAAAAGAGAGGCATGATGACTGTTTTCAAGAGTATCAAGGCCTATTAATAGAAAAAGCACTAATTTGTTCTTCTTGGCCACAGAACCAGCAGCAAAGAGGGAGGTTGCAGAGGGGTGTGATTTGGCTTGATGCTGGAAAACCTCCTAACCAGGGGAGCTGTCCAAAAGTGAACTGGTTTACTTGAGAGGTGGCAGATTCCCCCTGAGAGGAGGCCTTCCAGCAAAAGCTGTTCAGTATATTTTATTGGTGTTATTTGCTTCTTATAAGTTGGACTGGATGAGCTCTGAGATGTCTTCTGGCTCTGAAGCTCTATGGGTTATTTGATTCTGCCTTTAGGCCCTTTGACTATCATGATGGTGCAGGTTCCAGCAAAGCCACCTGCATCTGAAGGAATTCAATAAAGTGCCAGCTCCAAGTTTCTGTTTTGTTTTTAAATCTTCCTATTTCATTTTATTTTTAATATATGGAATGTAACAAACATTTCTAAGGCACAGTACCATAAAAAAGATGATTACAAACAAAACTGCAAATCTACTATGGCCAAATTTTCCCCTTTTTTCTACCTTTTCCTCCATAGACATAGTTACCATAAGGCACAGGTAGGCACACACACACACACAGACCCACATACTTGTGTATATATAGGTATAGCTATAGGTATAAGTATAGGAATATACATAGGTATAAATATAGGTATATGTGCAGGAACATGTTTAGGTACATGTGTATATGCATGTATATGAATATGCATATATATGTGTATGTATATAATTATTCTATGCATACTTTAAAAATTTATCGTTTTATATTTCCCAGTTACATTTAAAAACAATTTTTAACATTCATTTTTAAAACTTTGAGTTTCTAATTCTCTCCCTTCATCCCTCTCCAAAGCCCCTGATTGAGAAGACAATTTGACATATGTTGTACCTGTATAGTCACGAAAAAAAAAATTCCACAATAGTCATGTTGTGCAAGAAAACATAGGGGGAAAAATTCAAGATAAATAAAGTAAAAATAAAGTATGCTTCAATCTACATTTAGATTCCACCAGGTCTTCTTCCAGAGATGCTGTGATAGTAATGGCAATTAAAGATTCCCCTGTATTGGCTTGGTTTTCAAATTGATTGTATTAAAACCCAGAGTTTGTTAATCCCACCTGTGGGATGGGCTTGTTGATGTGAAAAGAAAGTCCTGAACTGGGAGGAGCTGGTGACGTAGATTTGGAGAGACACTGGAGAGAGGCGGAAGATTTTTTTTTTTGGTAGCAGCACCTCGTGGAGAGAGAGAGACTAAGAGAATTGCTGGTGGCCGCTTTGAATTGCCCTGGACTTTTGAGACCTGCCCCCCTGAGCTGCCAAGGACTGAGGAGACATGGCTGTTTTGCTGGTACTTTGTCTGTCTGTTTTGATGTTATTTTGCCAGATTTGTCCACTGGTGAAAGACTGTCCTTTTGTTGAAGAAGTCCTGGAGCCTGGCTGTTCGCTAAGAAGGCCTGAGACTGTCCTGCAGACAGAGAGTGAATACTGTCCACTGGTGAGGGACAGTACTGTTGTTGCAGGGGTCTGGAGACTGTCCTGCAGACAGAGTGAATACTGTCCACTGGTGAGGGACAGTACTGTTGTTGCAGGGGTCTGGGAGCCTTTCTGTTGGTTCAGAAGCCCTGAAGAAGGATTTTCTTGTTGTATGTTTACAGAAATCCTGGGAGAGGGCTTTGCTAATGTGTTCAGGGGTTCTAGGGCTGTTCTACAGACAGAGGATAAATACATGAAGGGACTGGCAATGTATCTTATGGCCTTGCTAAGCCTTGTCTCTCCAGGAACTAAGATTGCTGAGAACTTGCCTCTTGTCAAGATGAAGAAAAGACCTCCATTTGGGTATTAAGTGCTGTGTTTAAACTTGATGTAACTCTGGGGTAGATTCAATTGTGATCCTGGGGGTGGGGAACTTTTGACCTTATTGTGCTCTGTGATTGACAAATGAAGGTACTTTACCTATGTTTGGAAACTAATCTCCATTTGAGAAGAGGGGTTTTGTGGTGGACTTAATTAAGGTATAGCCTAGGGATGGAGTAGTATTTAGAACAGGGACTTTGTAATTGATTGAATGATTGGAAGATCCTGGGGTGGGGTAGTACTTGGAGATTATTTAATCACACTTAGTAAATGCTGTATTTTGAATGATGTCATGTTTTGATCTTCTCTGTTCTTGGTTTGTCACTGAATAAAATAGAGAGCACCTATGCTGGTATTTTGAACCTGGGAAGTTGCCTTCTTTTGGTATTACATTACAGATGCAAAGCATTTTTCACCAGAAGTCTTTCAGGGTTGTCTTAGATTATTGTATTGCTGAGAATAGTAAGGCACTTACAGCTGATCATTTTACGATCTTGCTGTTACTTTGTGCATGGTACACTTGACTTTGCATCAGCTCGTGGAAGTCTTGACAGGTTTTCTGAGAGCATCCTGCTCATCATTTCTTATAGGATAATAGCCTTGCATCATAATCACATACCACAATTTGTTAACCTTTCCCCAATTGAGGAGCCTCCCCACAATTTCTAATTCTTTGCCCCACGGAAAGAGCTTCTATAAATATTTTTGTACATATAGGCTCTTTTCCTTTTTGTTCTTTAGCTTTTGGGGATACAGATTTAGTAGTAGCATTGCTAGGTCAACGGGTATGCATAGTTTCATAGCCCTTTGAGCATAGTTCCAAATTACTCTGCAGAATGATTGAATTTATTCACAACTACACCAACCTTAATGTCTTGTTTTCCCTAAATTCCCTCCAACACTGGTCCTTTACTTTTTCTGTCCCATTAGCCAATCTAATTATTTCAATTTGCATTTGCAATGTATAATCAGTAATGTTTTAATTTGCATTTCTACAATCAGTAGTGAGTTACAGTATTTTTTTCTTATTGCCATAGACAATGTGTTTATAGACAATTTATATATGTGTGTTTGTGTGTGTGTGTATTCCTTCTAACTTCTTCGGTAATAAGAAAGTTCTTATGAGTTTCAAGTATCGTCTTCCCATGTAGGAATGTAAAAAGTTTATTTTTATTAAGTCCTTCATGATTTCCCTTTTCTGTTCACCTTTT
Source organism: Petaurus breviceps papuanus (assembly GCF_028583685.1). Classification (NCBI taxonomy): domain Eukaryota; kingdom Metazoa; phylum Chordata; class Mammalia; order Diprotodontia; family Petauridae; genus Petaurus; species Petaurus breviceps. Next base: position 15,793,415 of record NW_027185850.1, read on the forward strand.
TGTGCTTCTTTTGAGTCTTGCATTGGGAAGTCAAATTTTCTATTCAGCTCTGGTCTTTTCATCTAGAATGCTGAAAAGTCCTCTATCTCATTGACTATTCATATTTCCTCTGAAGAATTATACACAGTTTTTCTGGGTAGGTGATTCTTGATTGTAATCCTAGCTCCTTTGCTCTCTGGAGTAGTGTATCCTAGGTCCTTCAAATTTTTAATGTAGAAATTGTTAATCTTGTGTTATCCTGACTGCAGCTTCACCATATATAAATTGTTTCTTCCTGGCTGCTTGTAATATTTTTCTCCTTGACCTGAGTACTCTGGAATTGGCTATAAAATTCTTGGTAGTTTTCCTTTTGGGATCTCTTTCAAGAGGTGGTGAGTTGATCCTTTCCATTTCTATTTTACCCTCTCATTCTAGAATGTCAGGGCAGTTTCCCTTGGTAATATCTTGAAATATGATGGCTAGGTTCTTTTTAATATATGTTTGTTTTCTTTTAATTTTCTTGGTTTTTTTAATTAATTTATTTATTTTTAGTTTTAAAAAATCAGTTCCACAAGCTTTTGATTTTTGAATTTTTCTCTGACTCCCTCTCCTCCCCCATCCCCAAGATGGCATGCAATCTGATATAGGCTCTACAGATACATTCATATTAAACCTTTTAACATTAGTCATATTGTAAATAATTAGAACCAATAGCATGGAACACAAGAAAGAAAAAAATGAGAGAGAGAGAGAGAGTGAGAGAGACAGAGAGAGAAACAGAGAGACAGAAAGAGAGAAAGAGAGAGAGAGAGAGAGAGAGAGAGAGAGAGAGAGAGAGAGAGAGAGAGAGAGAGAGAGAACAAATACTACTCTTTGATCTGCATTCAGACATCATCCTTCTTTCTCTGGATGTGGATAGCATTTTCCATCATAAGCCTTTTGGAGCTGTCTTAGAAGCTAGGATTGTTGAGAAGAGCTGTCTATCAAAGTCAGTCATTGCAAAATTAATGGTAATTGTGTACAATGTTCTCCTGGTTCTGTTCACCTCACATCATCAGTTAATATAAGTTTTTTCCAGGTTCTTCTGATGTCTACTTGTTCATAATTTCTCAATACTATCACAATAGTATTCTATTACATTCATAAACCACAACGTGTTCAACCATTCTCCAGTTGATGGCCATTCCCTCAATTTCCAATTCTTTGCCACAGCAAAAAGAACTGCTTTAAACTTTTTTTTGTACATATGGGTCCATTTGTTATTTTATTGAGCTCTTTGGGATGCAGGCATGGAAATGGTATTACTGGGTCAAGGGATATGATCATTTTTGTAGTCTTTTGGGCATAGTTCCAAACTGCTCTCCAAAATTGTTGGATCCATTTACAGCTTCACCAACAATGCATTTGTGTTCAAATTTTCCCACACCTTCTCCAGCATTTATAATTTCCCTGTTTTTTCATATAAGCCAAACAGAGTTGTGATGTGGTACTTAAGAGTTGTTTTGCTTTGGCTCTTTCTAATCAATAGTGATTTAGAGAATTTTTTTAACATGTGATTATAGATAGTTTTAATTTCTTCAGCTAAAAACCACCTTTTCATATTTTTTGAAGATTTATCAATTGGGGGATGAATTCTGTACTTAAAATTGAATCACTTCTCTATATATTTTAGAAATGAACCCTTTCTCAGAGATACTGGTTGTAAATTTTGTTTTCACCAATTTTCTGCTTCCATTCTAATTTTTTCCCATTGGCTTTGTTTGTGCAAAAGCTTTTCAATTTAATGTAATCACAATTATCCATTTTTCATTTCATAATGTTCTCTCCTGTTTTGTCATAAATTCTTCCATTCTCCACAAATCTGACAGGTAAACTATTCATTTTTCTCCCAGTTTTCTTATAGTATCAGTCTTTATGTTTAAAATGTGTACCCACATTTACCTTATTTTGTTATATGGTATGAGATATCAGTCCATGCCCAATTTCTACCATACTATGTTTCAGTTTTCCCAGCAAGTTTTATCACATAGCAAGTTCTTATCCCAGAAGCTGAGGTCTCTGGGTTTACCAAACAGTAGATTATTATCGTCATTGATCACTGGGTCTTGTGTACTTAACCAATTCCACTAATCCACCCCACTGGTTTTTATCCAGTACAAAGTACTTTTAATGATTACTGGTTCATATTACAATATAAGATCTGATATGGCTATATCACCTTCCCCAGCTCTTCTTTTCATTAATTCCCTTGATATTCTGAACCTGTCCTTCCAGATGAATTTTGTTATTATTTTTTCCAGTTCTAAAAAATAGTTTTTGATATGATATGATTGGCATAGCCCTGAATAAGTAAATTGATTTAAGTAGAATTATCATTTTTATATTATTCTTCACCCTTTGGTGACAAAATCCTGAATATCTTTTAGTTAACCTTCTAGCAATTAAATGACCCTAGCACAGTTACTAGATGGCCAAATATATGGGAAACCTGGAAAGGCTTGAATTAGAAGAGGAGAAAAATACTGGATGTATGTGGAGAGAGAGAGAGAGAGAGAGAGAGAGAGAGAGAGAGAGAGAGAGAG
>NW_027185850.1:15795985-15846176 GCF_028583685.1 Petaurus breviceps papuanus
GAGAGAGAGAGAGAGAGAGAGAGAGAGAGAGAGAGAGAGAGAGAGAGAGAGAGAGAGAGAGAGAGAGAGATTTTGCAATATAACACAATGTGACAGTCCCCTGAGCTTGTACAGTCCATGGGCAATGGTAAGGTCAGAACCATGCCACAGTGAAATTTCTGATGAAAAGTGGTACCAAGAAGCAGGAGTGGCACAAGAACCCTCAGGGACATGGTATAGATGGTCACACTTGCAGCCCAGTACCTTGACTGAATTGTGGGGCATGGCTGTCTTTAGTAAGGTGGCTAAGGTGTTACTGCCATGTTTCATGCAGTCTGCCCCAGGGCCGGAGTTTATATGGGGAGTTGTCCCCGGTCCCTGCCCACTAGGTGTTAACTGGCTGCCCAGTTGAGATCTCCTGCCTTGGAGCCCCATAAAGTGGAAGGAGGAAGCCAGGTGATACATTGCATAGAGGGTTTGGGCAGGAAGACCTTAGTTCAGATCTAGCCTCAGACACTTATCACCTTTGTGATTCTTGCTAGGTCACTATACCTGCTTCCTCAGCTGTAAAATGAGAATAATATCTGCTGCCTCCCAGGGCTATTGTGAGGATCAAAGGAGATAGCATTTGTAAAATACTTGGCATTGTGCCTAGCACACAATTTGTGCTTAATAAATGCTTATTCCCTTCCCTCCTGTTTTCTTTGCCCAGTTGGAAGCCACTGTGGAAGGACTACTCTCTTTTTTCTGAGGTCTAGGTAGTTATATAGAAACAGTGTGAACTCTCCCTGTCATAAAAAGCAACACATTCCTAGACAATTCCATCCTTTGGTACCTTTCAAAAACTCTATGCCTTGGTCCCCAAGCTCTGCATAGCAAAGATCCATCCTTGGAAAGGAATATCCCAGAGTCCTCTTCTACCTACCCCCTCCCATTTTTAGGTAGAAGAAACAAAGTTGACTGTTTAATAGCGTACTATCAGAAAGGCTTTATCAGTTCCAGATGACGTCAAGCGAAGGGGGGGGGGCATGAGCCTGCTTGTGGCACCTGCAGTTCCCATAGACCAAGGAATCACTGCCCTGCCTGAACCAAGACACTGATGAAGTCAGCAAGGGCCACATGAGATGGCTTAGGCCATTCAAAGTAGATGTGGCCATCCATATTAAGACTTGGGCTCCTCCCCCACCCATAACTGTCTTCTTCAAAGTAGAAATTTGTCCAGCAGCCAGTTATCTCTGACTGAGGAAATCAGAGGGTCATACTTATGTACCCCAAGGTACATGGCCTGCTTATTGACCCTGCAGACCTCTAAGCCTTGACATCTCCCTCTGTTTTGTCTTTTCCATGTCTTTCCATGTGCCATATGGTTGAAGCTTTAGTGGTATTTCTCCAATAAATGTGTATAATAAGTTCTCCAATAAGTGTATATAATAATAAGCTCCTTGGGAGCTACAACTGTGTAGTCCTTATTATTTTTTATACCTAGCACAATTTTTTTTTGTTTGCCACACAGTTGGGTTTTTTAAGAGCTTGTTCAGTTGAATTTCATTTCTCATAGAGAGAAAAACCAAGCCAGTAAAATTACAGATTTTTGAAATATTTATATACTTTACTTTATATCATCATCATTTTAATTTCATCATTATCATTATTATTATTATTATTATTATTTAGGCTTAGTAATGTCTAATGGCCAAGCATGGAAACAGCAAAGAAGATTTGCCTTAATGACCCTAAGGAACTTTGGCTTGGGAAAGAAGAGCTTGGAAGCCCGAATCCGGGAGGAGGCCAGGTATCTCATTGAGGCTATCAGGGAAGAACAAGGTGAGCACTCATCAGGCAGAAATATTTTCAGTTGCTTCTTCTTTTCCTTTTGGACAAATGATCAAATGCAGAGAATCTATAACTGTGGGTGGCAGGAGCAGGGAAAGAGGAGTCATCTCTGGACTAGAGACAGGCAAAATGTCACAGCCCCTGTAAACCTAGGAAGGTTTTCAAAGACCCCGCTTATTCTCTATGAAGAAATCAGACAGTAAATAAAGGAATGATCCGTTCTCATAAATGCCATTATAATTGTGTTCTGCTATCAAAAGATAAATCCTTCATGTTTCCCTCCTGAAAGTGTCCCTTGCATGACACTGCCTTGGCTGTCTACTCCAGGAAGTCCCTGCGCGAACACACACACACACACACACACACAATGTGCACACACACCCTTCTCTATTCTCTCCTGATGCCATTCTCTAACTCTTTCTTTAGACTATTCATCCTTTCTTTCTACTTACTGCATCATCTTCCCTCTCATTCTTCTTTTCATTCATACATAAACACAGAGACACACAAACATCTATACATACATACATATATGTCTACATATTGTTCTCTTCATTAAAAAAAAATTCAATTATTTTTCAATTAATCATTTATTTTCTTTCCTTTTTCTTCTTCCTCTCACTGGAAAAACCAAAACCCTAGTAACAAATATACAGAGAGCAAAAGACATTTTTCCACTGGCCATGCACAGAAACATAGATTTCATTGTGTAACCTAAGTCTCTCTCCTGTCTATTGGGAGGTGGGTGGCAGGTGGCATCATTGGTCCTCTGGAATTGTGGCTGGTATTGCATTGATCAATGTTCTTAAGTCTGTCCAAGTCATTTTATTTTCACAATGTTGTTATTGTAAACATCCATTCTTCTACACTTCCTCCTCACTTCTTTATGCATGTGTGCCCATGCCCATTGCACAGATGAGCACATCTTTGTGAACATATGCACTGATATTTCAGATGCAGAATCATAGATAGAGACTAGAAGGGCCCTAAGAGGTCATCTAGTCCAACCCCCTCATTTTCCTGATGTATACATGGAGGTAAAGACAGATAAAAGAACTTGCCCAAAGTCCTGTAAGTCAGCTATGTTGAAACAAAATATGCAAATTAAATCATAATTCTTCACTGACATATTAGAAAATGCATATGTTCTTTTCTTTTTCTCACAGCTATTTAAACAATAGGTGGTTATAGACAATAATAAAAAGCAGATTGTGCTGGTAGGGGGAGGAGAGAGATGAGGAAACAAATGTTTAGGAGAAAAAGAAAGTTCTGCTGGGTTACTTTAAAGGGCATGGGTGAAATGAAGAGTGATCTGCCCCCTTTCTCTTCTGGTTCACAGGACAGCCCTTTGACCCCCACTTTCAGATCAACAATGCTGTTTCCAATATCATCTGCTCTATAACTTTTGGGTATCGCTTTGACTACCATGATGCTCAGTTTCGGGACCTGCTGAAGACTTTGGATGATATCTTACACCTTGCAACCAGGTGGGAATGTCAGGTAAGAGGCCATCCCTTCCTATGCAGGGAGGGCTCAGCCTCACTTTGTCCATGAGCTTCCTCCATGGGAAAAGAAACTAGCATGTCTGTGAGAGGTTGGCATGGGCTGAGTCAGCTTGTGCATGAATTCCTCTAAGCAGTAAAAGGGACTAAAAGGCAATAGGATAGCAGCAAGATTTTTATAAAAAGTGACATGAAAGAACATGCCTGGAGTACCCAATACTTTTCCAGAACATTGTGATCTCCAAATACTGAGAGGCAAATTTCTACAAAGTTTTCAGTTTTTATGATATCTTTACCAATAGTATCAATTTACAAAAATTTAGTAGGGACCTACTATGTGCCAAGTTGTGTGCTATGTAGAGCACTTCTTAAACTGTGGGGCCCAACACCATATGGGGTTGTGTAACTGAATGTGGGGGTTGCTAAAATATTGGAAACAGTTAAAAGTTTCTCAGCATAGTTTACCAAAAATTAATTCAAAATCAAATTGCAATGAATCCGAGGTGTTTTTTTCAGTGGTTGCCCATGTTGCATGATGCAACTTCACTGCAGCCTTGATTCTGAACACAGAGCATGTGCACTTTGCCCTGTCCATGCCATCACTCCAGGCAACACCAAGAAACACCACAGATGCATCTCAGATCATATTCAAGACTACTGTATGTTAAGAATTGCAGTGTTTTTACTGTCCCTAGATTTATAGGATTTACATTTAAATGGATTTACATTAATTACTTTTAATTTTAATTTTTACTTAAATTTACATTTAAATGGATTTACATTAAATTACTTTTGGATTGGGATCAGGACAGAATTTCTGACAATTTTTTAAATAGCCCTAAACATACTTCAGCCATTTTGTACTATGTATTTATGTGAAATGGCATTTTTGGTGTTATGATAATGATCAAAATATCAATCCATTCAGAAAAATGTTGGAGGAGCTCTAAATCCGGCAGTATCAAATATTCTGCCAAGATTTAATTTTTTAGGAAAAAATAAAGAAGCACATTCATCTCATTAGCATGTAAATTTACCATCATCTTTAATACATGGTAAAATTATATTGCATCAAAGAATTGTTTTAAAATAAATTTCTTCATGATTCATATAGCTATTTTATATATGTATATACCCTGGGTTGCATAAAAATTTCTCAGGTGAAAAAGGATCATGAGGAGAAAAAGTTTAGGTGACCCTGTTCTAGGATAGGGAGATACAATGACAAAAATGAAAAGGTTGCTGAACTTGAATAGTTGGACAGCATGCCTTCAAATGAATGTGTTTGTGTATAAAAGGAAAGTTTTGGTAGAAGCAGCATTAGAAGCCAGGAGAGTCAGGAAAGACTTCATGGAGAAACTCTCTTGAGCAGAGTTTGATGAAAACCAGGAATTTTATCTTCACCTCTGCATGGGAGAAAGAGAAGAGGAGAAGAAGAAGAAAGCAGAAGAAGAAGAAGAAGAAGAAGAAGAAGAAGAAGAAGAAGAAGAAGAAGAAGAAGAAGAAGAAGAAGAAGAAGAAGAAGAAGAAGAAGAAGAAGAAGAAGAAAAATAGAAGAAAAGAAGAGAAGAAGAAGAGAAGAAAGAGTGACAGAGACAGAAACAGAGAGACAGACAGAGATGGAGAAACAGGTACAGAAAGAGACAATGAGAGAACAGAGAGAAAGAGAGACAGAGACAGATGGAGAAGGAGGAGTGAAGAAAAGGGAGGGAGGAAGGAAGGGAAGTTCAGGGAGAGACATAGACTGCTAGAGAAAAACAATGAGAGAGACAGAGAGAATAAATACAATCAGTGACATGGATGATTTAAAGGCTTACATTTTTGGTTTGTAAACAGCTTTACATATATAAGTTCCTACCTCAGTGCTTTTGCATTGGCTATCCCTCATGCCTGGATTGCTCTCCCTTCTCCCTCCTGCCTTCTCTCCCTTGGCTTCCTTCAAAAATCAGATGAAGTTTCACCTTCTCTTGCAGGATATCTTTCCCAGTTGCTGCAGCTGCTAGTGATTTTCCTTCTGAGATTACCTTTCAGTACTCTGCATATGTCTTGCACATACCTTGTTACTTCCATGGAGTAACCCTTGTTACAATGTAAACTGCTAGAAGACAAGGACCAGCATTTTTCTCCATCCTTTGCATGCCCAGCACTTAGCACAGTACCTAGCAAATACTAAGTGCTAATTAAATGTTTGTTGATTAACTGATTTTCACACCCTCACAACTACCCCTTGAGATAGTTACTATTACTATCCAGATGTTACAGTTAAGAAACTGAGGCTAAGAAAAGTTTATGCCTCACCTGCACCTGATTAGTGCCTGAAGCAGAATTCTAACTCAGGTATTCCTGAGTCTTACTCCATCACACGATCTACTCTGCCTGCTAGTTGATCAGTGAATGAGGTTCACCAAAAGAGGCACTGACTCATGATCTCACTTAAGCCTTCAGGAGTCTGGCTATGGAAGACATTAGGGGAAAGTGGGAATAACAGTAACTCTCATTTCTCTAAGAGGAACAAAATTGTAATTCAAGAGAAGGGAACTCTGTGGGACTAACATTGAAACATGCCACATGGTAGCAAATACTCTAGAAATAATCTCTCCCCTCCTTCTCTTCAGGTCATGATACTGCCTAGATGAGGGACATCTTGGAAGAGTTATTTAGGTGTATCAGGATATTGCCAAGGGTATGGTGTGTGAGATAAGAGATAGCTGGATGTCAGCCTGCGTGTCAGGAAAGCAACAGTATGGAATGATATACAGTGGTAACAAGGAGGGTAGATCCCAGGAGTGATTACATATGGAATTGTTTTAAATTCAATGACATGAAAATAGTCAAGAACACTGACCTGACTTAGGATGAGGTAGATAAAGAGACAGGGCACCCTAATAGGAAATAACACTCATTCCTCCTCCCCCTACCCCCTTTTATCTTATTCAGCTTTTCAATATCTTTCCTTGGATAATGAAATTCCTGCCAGGAACTCACCAGAAGCTCTTTAGAGAATGGAAGAAGGTAGAGCTCTTTATTGAAGGTATCATCAAACAACATAGGGAAGATTTAAACCCAGAGGAGACCCTGGACTTCATTGATGCTTACCTGAAGGAGCTATCCAAGGTAACAACAGAAAATGGGCATTATGTGTTTAAAATTAAAAGAAGGGTAAATATTTGGGGTTAAGTGTGCTAATATATTTCAAACTTTATATATACCTCATAATGTATATCTCTTTCTCAATGAAAACCCTGGAAGGTAAAAAGTGTAAGTAATGGAGCTTGCCAGTGGAGAGCCCACAATTTTTACATAGACCTAGAAGGGACCAGAAGGCTCATTGAGTTCAACCCCCTGAGTTTATATGGGGGGTGGGGGGGACTGTGACATATAGAGGTTAATTGACTTGCTCCAATCACACAGCTATTAGGAATCGGAGGCTGGATTTAAACCCAGCTCTTTATGTCTCCAAGTTCAATGTCCTCTTCATTAGAGCCTACTTTGAGTGAGATTACATCTTGGTTCTGGTATTTTATCCCTTTCAATTCCTCCTTCTGCACCTCACTTTTCTCATTCATAACAATAAGATATTCTATCTACCCCCATCCTGTCCAGAATTATTATGTGTATGTTCTTTGCAAATCTCAAATTCCATAAAAAATCAGCTGAATTATCAGTATTATATATGCAATTAAAATATAGCCTTCTTAGAGAATTTGTGCAACAGTAGAACATGTGGGCAGTATTGCAGTCCATGTCACTCCTGAGTATTATAAACCCAGATTAAAAATGCTATTTAGAAATATTTAACAAAATGAATAAAAAATGTATGAGATCATACATAACATGTCAATATGTAGCCCCCAGGAAATATTATATATGGTTTAGTGGTCCTATTTCTTTGAGTTTGACCATTGGAGTTCAATATTATGTAATTATGTGCTGTATAGTTCAAGAATGCTGGAACTCTATTTGAATTCCTCATCCTGAACTCATCAGCCAAGTTTGTGTGGGAACAATCCATTTCTCTAAGTCTCAGTTTATTCATTTGAAAAATGGGTACAATATTATTGTTGCTACCTCCTTCATAGAATTACAGGGAAAGTAGCTGACAAATTGTAAAGCAGGTCAATTCTATTAGTTTTCTCATTATTAAAAGAATGAATTAATGGGATAAAATACCCTTTATTACTTGGAAAAATATTGATACTAAGTAATGAAAAAAAAATCAACTGCAACTTAGATGCATATGGCACTTCAAGGCTTGCAATATGTTTGGTTTTGTTTGTCCCCTCTGGGCAATGTCATGAGATAGCTACCACCAGTATTATCTCCTTTTCACAGATGAAGAAACAAACTGAAAGAGAGTAAAGATTTGTCCCACAATCATGGAGCGTGGACATATGAACGCTGCTCTTTTGATTTAGTTCTCTCTTTTAAAAGCATGAAACAGGTGAGGGATTAACTTGGAACTAAAGGAAGGTCATCCAACTGCATTGCACATGAATACAGCACTGGACTTCCAGTCAGGAAGAACTGATTTTAAATATGACCTCAGACACTAGCTATGTGACCCAAGGAAAGTGACTAAACCTCTGTTTGCCTCAGTTTCCTCAATTTGAATTGGTGATGATAACACCTCCTGCTTCACAGGGTTGTTTTATGATCAAATGAAAACATATTTGTGAAACCCTTTTCACTATGTTAGGTACATGGTGGGAGCTATACAAAAAGATTAGCTATTATTATTCTCAATTTTACAACAAGATTTGTTCTTGCCAGAAGAAATGTCAGCAGCTGCTAACAGGTAAATGGATAGGTCTTTAGCAGGGAGAAAGTAAACATAATGAGCATTATAATGAGGAAGAGGAAGAAAAAGAGAATGGAGAGGAGGTGGAGGAGGAGGGTGTGGATAAGAAAGGATGAAGAAGAGAATGAAAGAGATAAAGTGAAGGATAAGGAGAGATAAAAGGAGAAGAAATAAGAGAAAGAGGAGAAGGAGGAGGAGAAAGAATTTAATACAAATAAAGATGCAAATACAACAGAAGCTTCTCTAGATCTAGCACACTAGGTTCTTTTACCAAGTCCATATCTTGGTGAGATGATCAAAAAATCCCTTTGCCTCATAATCACCTTCTAAAAAGTTACCCCTGTGCCCATTCTTTGTGTGTGTGGCACTGGAGGGCGTGCCTGGAAGGTGATTGTGCACACAGGGCACACCCTGGGCATGTTGGAGCAGAGTAGTAGATTTAGGTCAGAGGCCAAGTTTCATGTTATAATTCTGTTATTTTTAAGTGTGTGATTCTAGACAATTCTTCCAATTGTCTCTGAGTTTCAGTTTTCTTACCTGTAAAACACAAATCCTATCTACCTGCATGGATTTGGTGAGAAACATACTCATAAGAAGCCTCTCACCCACTGATAGAGGAGCTTTCAGAGGTGGAACCAAGATGGTGGACATTAGGCAGGAAGTTGCCTAACATCTCCCATTTCCCTGGAAATAACTTTAAAATAAGCAAAAAAAAATGAATTCTAGAGTGACAGAATCAGCAAAAGGAAAGGTTCCAACAACTTTCCAGATCAAAATCCCTTAGAAGGATTGCAGGACAGGCCTCTCTTACTTGGGTAAAATGGAAGCTCAGAACAGCACAGGTAGTCTAAGGGCAAGTAAGGTGGTGCAAAGGAGGTGCAAATCCCAGCACATTAGCAACCTGGCTAAGCATACTAATGGCACAGTAGATCATCTGTGAGGCCTGTACCCAGGGTATAACAGGTGAGCTGCCAACCCCTAAAGTCTAGTGCAACAGGTACTAATAGATCAAACTATTCCAGAGCAAGAGCTGACATCTCCAGAGCAAACCTCAACAGCAAGCCAGCAACCAAGCTCCTGGCCTTGAGCACAAGAAGCTTGAGACAGCTTCTCCTGTGCCCTGTGCTCAACTTTAAATAGTGACAAAGTAGTCTGGAAAATTATCAAAAAAATTTTTAAAGTATAATCATAGAAAGCTTCAAGGATGTCAGGGAAGGTCAAAACACAAACTCAGAAGAGGACAAAAATGTCAAGATGTTGACATGAGAAGCCTCAGAGGGAAATACGAATTGGTCTCAAGCCTAAAAGTCCTCCTGCATGGGCTCATAAAACATTTTAGAAATCAAATAAGAGAGGTGGAAGAAAAATTATTCAAAGAAATGAGAGCTATACAAGAGAATCATGAAAGGAAGAGTCAACAGCTTACAAAAAGGAAGCACAAAAATTAACTGAAGAAAATAACTTCTTAAAAAGTAAAATTGCCTGAATGAAAAAGGAGGCACAAAAGGTAACTGAAGAAAATAATTCCTTAAAAATTAGAACTGGGCAAGTGAAAGCTAATGACTCTATGAGATATCAGGACTCTCAAACAAAATCAAAAGGATGAAAAATAGAATACAATGTAAAATACTTCACTGGACAGAAGCAATTAACATGGAAAACAGATTGAGGAGGAACAAGCCATTCTGGGAAGATGGTGGAGTAGGTCAAGAATTTCCAGACTCTAATGATTTCCTCCACAAACAGATAGAAAATCATCATGAAATAAATGTAGAGGAGAAAAAATAAATTGGTAAAAGAGTTGTCCTTCTCAGATATCTTAAGAGGACTTCAGAGAAGACTCCAGGGGCGGAAGTTCATCTGAGTGAAATGTAAACACCTCTACATCAACTCCTCTGAATCATCAAACTGTAGACCCTGAGAGAAGCAGACTAGGCCTCAAGAAATTTCACATCAATTTTCACATACTTCATGGTCTGAAGAAATTTTATATCAGGAACTTTTACCTCAGAAATTTTCATCTAAAGAATGGCTGAGGCTAAGTGAGAGAATATTGAATATCTGTTTTTTTTTTTTTCAGAAATCGGCCCAGCAGTGGTAGCAAGACATGATCAAACACTGACTGTGGCTATGGGCAAGGAAGAGTGAGTACATGACCAGGGAGAGCAATACCACAGGCAAAAATATCATCTAGGTAGCAGGGCTTAGACTTTGGGTAGGAAGGGAGGAGTCCCTGAAGTTAAAACACCAGACAGAATTCAGAAAACAATGGTAAGAAAGATGAGAGGTTGGGGCGGCCAGGTAGCACAGCGAGTAAAAGCACTGGGCCCAGTATCCAGATGACCTGGGGATAGAATCTGGGCTCAGATACTCAGCACCACACCCAGAAATAACTGGCCATGTAACCTTGAGCAAGTTACTTAACCCCAATTGCTTAAAAAAAAAAAAAAAGAAAGACCTGAGTGCTAGGGCACAATTCTTGATTAAAACTTGAATATAATGATATTAATCTGTGAAAAATGAAATATATCACATTTAAAATAAAATTTATTAAGCAAAAGAAAAAGAACCCAACTACTGATAGCTACATTGCTATAAAAGAAGGCCTGGCTTCATATTCAGAGGAAGATAGTGAGGTTAAAAAAAAGCCAGTCCTACATGAAAGAGTAATGTCAAATGGTCACAAATTCAAAAAGAAATTTTAAAAGAAAATAAAAAAGGAATTCAAAAATGAAATAAGAGAGAATGAGGAAAATTTAGAAAAAAATTAAAAATCTAAGAAAATTATGGAGAGCTACTTGTATAAAAAAAGAGAATCTTATGGAAGAAAATAATTCATTTTAAATTAGAAATGGGCGAGTGGAATAAAATGATATTACAAGACAATGATTTGTAATAAAACTAGAATAGAGAGTCTGAAACATCTTATTTGAAAAAATACTGATCTAGAGAAAATATTAGGGAGAGAAATTATATGAATTTTCTGTCCACCTGAACATTGTGATCAGAAAAATATTTGGATACAAAATTATAAGATATTCTTTAAAAAATTATTGAAGTGAAAGTTGCCCTGAAGTTCTAGAACAAGAAGATGAAGTAAAAATTAAATTCAATGATAAGTAAAAAGTAAAAAATGAATTCAATGATAACCACCTGAAAGAGATTCCAAGAACAAAAATTACAGGAATGTCATAGCCAAGTTTCATAAACCCCAGCCTAAAGAGGAAATATTACTTAAAAAAAATGAAACAAAGTAAAAATAATAATTTATATACTGCAGAAAAAAACAACAACAACAACAACCCGGATTTCACAAGACCTAGAAGTTTCTATACTAAAAGATTTTAGTTCTTGGAGAATTATATTTCAAATAGCAAAGGAGTTGGGATTGCATCCAAGAGTAACTTATCCAGAAAAGTTGGGTATAATCCTAAATGAAAAAAATAGATATTTGATGGAATGAAAAACTTTCAAGTATTTGAAATCAAAATACCAGACCTCAAATGAAAATTCAATGCAAAAGAATTGGAAGGAATAATGCTCCGATTAAGGTCAAACTTTACTCATGATATATGAAAATGTTCTTCCTATTAGTTATTATTACTAGTAATAGTATTTTTAAAACTGTTACCATTACAGAAATGGTTTGAAATAAAGGTTTGGGCTGAATTGTGTATGATGAAGCAATTCTAAAAATAAAATTGGATAGAAAAGCATAAAACAATAAAGATGTCTCATAAAAATGAGGCATGAAAGGAAGAATTTATACTGAGCAAGCAGGTGGTGGTAAAGGGCTGCTAATATTCGACCCTTAATCTCATCTGGATTGAAGAGGAAAGACCATATTCATCTAGAGAGGTTTAAAAGTCTTATGAACTTCTTAAAAAGTGATGGAGAATAGGGTGAGGGAGAGGCCATTAGAAGTGTATATAAATTAAGATTAGGAGGGTCAGGTGAGTACATAAATAAGGGGCTTTTAGAGGGTTGGCTAAAATAGGGAATAAGGGGGTAAAAGGAGAAGATAAGTAACAGGGATAGGATGAAAAGATACAGAGAAGGAAAATAGGAAGTAAAAATAAGATGGAAATTGACAAATAGTTATTATAAATTAGAATGTGAATTAGTAAAAATAATAACAATTAATTTGGAAAAACCAAAAGTCAATAATATCAAAGGAAATAATTTTTAAAAGTATACAGGAAGGAATTTTAGCAATACCAGACTTTAACTGTATTTTAGACACTAAATATCAAAACTATCTGATAGTAGCTGACCAATAGAAAGACAGATCAATGGAAGAGTAAACATGTAATTTACAGCAACAAATAAACAAAATAATTTTATATTTGAGAAGTATAAAGACTTAAAATTTTGGGATAAGACTTCATTATTTGACAAAAATTGTTGGGAAATCTGGAAGCAGTATGGAAAAAAATGGGCATAGACAAATATCTTGCATCATTTACTAAGATAAAGTCAAAATGTATTCATGACCTAGATACAAAGGGAGATTTTGCAAGAAAGTTGAAAGAAAACTGAACATATAATTTATCAGTCTTATGGATAGGAGAAAAACTTATGAATAAACAAGAATTGAAGAGCAAAGTTAGGTATAAAATAAATAATTTCAATTACACTGAATTAATTAAAATAAACAAATTAATAAATTGGTACAAATAAAACAAGATCATAAGAAAAGGAGAAAATGAGGGTGATGGGGATTCTATAGACAATTTATTAGATAAAGGTCTCAAATAAAATATATAAAGAATGTTGTCAAAACTAAAAGAATATGAGTCATTCTACAGTTAATGTGTTGTCAAAGTACTTAAAAGACGACTTTTCCAGTGAAGAAATCAAAACTACTTAAACTGATATGAAAAATTATCTAAATCATAAAGTATTTTTAAATTAAATTTTTTAAATCAAATAAGAGTGGTGGAAAACATTATTAAAAGAAATGAGAGCTATACAAGAGAATCATAAAGAAAAGAGTCAACAGCTTGCAAAAAGGAAGCACAAAGATTAACTGAAGATAACAACTTCTTAAAAAGTAAAATTGTCTGAATGGAAAAGAAGGCACAAAAGGTAACTGAAGAAAATAATTCCTTAAAAATGAGAATTTGGCAATTGTAAGCTAATGACTCTATGAGATATCAGGACTGCCAAACAAAATCAAAAGTATGAAAAATATAAGACAATAGAAATACTTCACTGGACAAAAACAATTAACATGGAAAATAGATTGAGGAGGAACAAGCCATTCTGGGAAGATGGTGGAGTAGGTCAAGAATTTCCAGACTCTAATGATTTCCTCCACAAACAGATAGAAAATCATCATGAAATAAATGTAGAGGAGAAAAAATAAATTAGTAAAGGAGTTGCCCTTCTCAGACATCTTAAGAGGACTTCAGAGAAGACTGCAGGGCTTGAGGTTTGGTCTGAGGGAAGAGTAAAGACCTCTAAGTCAACTCCTCTGAATCAACAGACTGTAGACCCTGAGAGAAGCAGACAAGGCCTCAAGAAATTTCACATCAATTCTCATATAACTCATAGTCTGAAGAAATTTTACCACAGGGACTTTTACTTCAGAAATTTTCATCTAAAGAATGACTGAGGCTGAGTGAGGGAAAATTGAAAATCTCCTGTGTTTTCCACAAATCCAGCCCAGCAGTGATAGCATGACATTATCAATCCCTGATTGTGGTTGTGGTCAAGAATGAGTGAGTACATGACAGGAGAGAGCAATACCACATGCAATAATATCTTCTAGATAGCAGGGCTGAGACTTTGGGTAGGAAGGGAGGAGTCCCTGAAGTTGAGCCACCAAACAGAATTCAGAAAACAAAGGTAAGAAGGTCTAGGGCACAATTCCAGATTAAAACATGAACATAGGGGGCAGAGCCAAGATGGCAGATTAGAAACAGGACTTCCACCTGGCTCCTGCTTCTACCTCCTCCAATACATGTAAAAAATGACTCTAAACAAACTTTAGAGCTACAAAACTCACAAAGTAACAAGAGGAAGTAACCTCCCACTGAAGGCCAGCAGGAACGGTCCATCACAGCACTGTGGGAGAAGAGCCCAGCCCAGTATGAGCATGAGGTTTTAGCCTCAGGGTGGCAACAACCAGGCGCAAGCTGGAGGGACTTCAGATCACCAGCAGCTGTAGCGGTTTCCAGAATTTTCACCCCATAGATGCTAAGGAGAAAGTGAGAGGTCAGTGTGAACTTTGGAAACAGGGAGTCTGGGAGTGCAGTCCAGCCTATGGCTCCAGAGGGAGAAGTGGCTGAGGCACCATGGTCATGCAGTCACCACAGCATGCCTGTTTCAGAACTCCTGGACTGCAGATTTTAGGGGGACCAAGTGACCAGATTGAGGTGTAATCACTCTTGCTTTAACCTGCTTGGATCTTGAATGCTCTCTAGTGTGGAGGTCCCAGGGTGTGTGACCAGTGAGCCAAAGCATGTGGAGGCTTCAGAGAGTGCAGCCAACTAATAGCTCAGGCAGCTGAGAAAACCCCAGTGATTTGGGACAAAGCTTTCCTCTCTGGAAGCAGAATTCTACTGTGGCAAAAAGCTCAAAAATCAAATAATTGAGCAGCAACATGAGCAAGCAAAGGAAGCAAAGCAAGCAGAGCAATCCTAATTTAGACTCCTATTTTGGGGACAAAGAGGAGCAAAGCGTGGAAGAGGAAAAAGACAATGAAGTCAGAACTCCTGCACCAAAAGCTTCCAAGAAAAATATGAACTAGTTACAGGCCATAGAAGAGCTTAAGAAGGATTTTTAAAACCAAATAAGGGAAGTGGAGGAAAATTTGGGAAAAGAAATGTGAATGATGCAAGAAAATCATGAAAAGAGGGTCAACAACCTGACTGAAGAATATAAGGCCTTAAAAATAGATTAACTCAAATGGCAAAAGAGGCTCAAAATGTCAATGAGGAGAAGAAATCCTTAAAAAGTCGAATTTGTCAGATGGAAGAAGAATCTCAAAAGCTCACTGAAGAGAATCATTCCTTGAGAAAGAGATTGGAGCAAATGGAAGCGAGTGATTTTATGAGAAATCAAGATACTATTAAACAGATCCAAACAAATGAAAAAATAGAATCCTATATGAAATGTCTCATTGGAAAAAAAGCAGTGACCTGGAAAATAGATCTAGGAGAAAGAATTTAAAAATTATTTGGCTATCTGAAAGATAAAATAATAATAATAATAATAATAATAATAATTAATAATAATAATAATAATAATAACCTAGAAATCATCCTTCAAGAAATTCTCAAGAAAAATTACCCTAATGTTTTTAGAACCAGAGGGCAAAATAGAGGTTGAAAGAATCTACCAATCACCTCTTTAAAAGATCCCCAAAAACAGGGGGCAGAGTCAAGATTTTGGAGTAGAAACAGGACTTCTGTGGGGCTCCAGATTCCACCTCCCCCAATTCATGTAAAAGGGGACTTGAGCAAACTTTGGAGCTACAGAACCCACAAAATGAAAAAGAAAAGTTAACTTCCCCCTCAGGACAGCCCAGCAGGCAGTCAGAAATCAGCCAGCACAGGGCTCTGGGAGCCGACCCCAACTCCATGTGAGCCAGAGGTCTTAGTCTCAGGGTGGCCAGACCAGCTGCTGGCTGGAGGGACTTCAGATCACCTGCAGCTGTGGAGGATTCCATAATTATCAACACATAGATGCTAAGGACAAAGTGAGAGGTCAGTGAAGTGTGGACTTTGAGATCCAATAATTGGGAGCACAGTCAGCTTTTGCCTCCAGTCCTAGAGGCAGCTGAGGTGCTGTGGTCTTGCAGCCAAAGCCATGTGGCTGCTTCAGTGCTCCTGGCCTGCAGATTGTAGGGGGACCAAGCAACCAATCTGAGGGGTAATTGCTCTTGCTTTAACCTGTTGGATCTGGATTGTGGTTTATGATGGAGGTCCTAGGGTGTGCAACCAGCTTGCCAGAGCATGTGGACTCTTCAGAGAGGGCGCCCAACTAATACCTTCAGCAGCTGAGAAAACCCCAGTGCTTGAGATACCAAAAAGTAATATCCTAGGAATATTATAGCCTGCTTTAGGAATTCCCAGATCAAGGAGAAAATATTACTAACAGTCAGGAAGAAACAATTTGAATATTGTGGAAACACAATAAGGATAACACAGGATCTGGCAACTTCTACACTGAGAGATCAAAGGGCTTGAAATATGATATTCTGGAGTTCAAAGAGCTGGGATTATAACCAAGAATCACCTACCCAGCAAAATGGAGTATCATGTTTCAGGGGAAAATATGGTAATTCAGTGGAATAGAGGACTTTCAAGCATCCTTGATGAAAAAACCAGAGTTGAATAGAAAATTTGACATTCAGATACAAGAAGCAAGAGAAGAATGAGAAGGTAAATGGGAACGGAAATCTTAAGGAATTTATCAAAATTGAATTATTTGCATTCCTACCTGGAAAAAAATGATAATTGTAAACAATGAAACTTTTCTCAGTATGACAATAGTTGAAGGAAATACACACACATATAAATACACACACACACACACACACACACACACACATATATGTCTATATAGGAGGGTATATGGGCTAATGAATACTTACGTAAATGAGTGTGTGTGTATATTTACAGGTATACATAGAGGGCACAGGATCAATTTAATAGGAAGATATGATACTTAAAAGGTGAAATTAAGAGGTGTGAGAGGAATATAATGAGAGGAGATGGGGAAAGACAGATTGGGTAAACTATCTCATATAGGAGAGGCAAGGGAAAACAGTTACAATGGAGGGGAATTACAGGAAGGCACGAGGAAATGGGTCAACCTTATTCTCACTGAATTTGGCTTAGGGAGGGAATGGCATACATACTCAATAAGGTACCTCACCCTATAGGAGAGTAGGGGGGGGGAGGAGATAAGAGGGGAGACAATGGAAGGGAGGGCAGGCCAGGGGAAGGGAAGTTGGAAGCACCCACTTTTGAAAAGGGACAGAATCAAAGTAAAGAATAGAACAAGTGGGTGGTGGGATAGGAGGGAAGGAAATATAGTGAGTCTTTTACAATATATCCACTATATAAATGTTTTGCATAACTACACATGTACAACCTATACTAAATTGATTATCTTCACAGTAAGGGTGGGTGACAAGGGAGGAAGGGAATGAATCTGGAATTCAAAGTTTTAAAATCAAATGTTTAATATATATGTATATGTGCTATTATTAATATTGTTTTACATGTAACTTGGAAATAAGGTATACAGGCACTGGGGCATAGTGATCCACCGCACCCTAATGGAAAGTCGAAGGGGATATGGGAGAAGATATGCGAGAGAGCAGATTGGAGAAGGGTATATCCAGTGGGATCGCTATTTTGGGGTGGTCGGTAGGGAAAAAAACAGGGAGAAAATTTGCAACTCAAAATTTGGTGGAAATGAATGATGTAAACCAGATGGTAATGAAGCATTTGATTTTAAAAATAAGATCCCAAAAAGAAAACTCCTAGGAATATTATAGCCAGATTCCAGAATTCCCAGATCAAGGAGAAAATATCACAAGCAGCCAGGAAAAAAAAATTGAATATTGGGGAAACATAATCAGGGTCTGGCAGCTTCTGAGCAGTAATGAATGTAGAGGAGCAAAAAATAAATGGGTAAAGGACTTGTCCCTCTAGGGCATCTTCAGAGAAGACTCCAGGGGCTGAAGTTTATCTCACTGAGGGATCAAAGGACATGGAATATGATATTCTAGAGATCAAAGGAGCTGGGTACAATATTTCAGGGGAAAATATGGTCATTCAATGGAATAGAGGACTTTCAAACATTCATGATTAAAAAAAACAGAGTTGAACAGAAAATTTGACATTCAGATACAAGAAGTAAGAGAAGCATTAGAATGTCAACTGGAAAAGAAATCATAAGGATCTTATCAAAGTTGAACTATTTACATTCCTACATGGAAAAATGATCATTGTAACTTATGAAACTTTCTCAGTATGAGAATAGTTGAAGGGAATAGAAATGTGTGTGTATGTCTATATAGGAGGGTATATCGGCTTATGAATACATATGTGAGTGTGTGTATATATGTGTACAAATATACATAGATAGAGGGCACAAGACCAATTGAAAAGGAAGGGAAGATAATTAAAATGGGTAATTGAGAGGGGAGAGAGGAATGTAATGAGAGGAGATGGGGAGAGAGAATGGGGGTAAATTATCTCATATAGAAGAGGCAAGAGAAAACTTTTACAATGGAGGGAAGAACAAGAAGGAAAAAGGGAATGGGTCAACCTTACTGTCATTAAATTTGGCTTAGGATGGGAATGACATAAACACTAAATAGGGTATCTCACCCTACAGTAATGGGGGGGAGGATAGTAAGGGGGAATAGGATGAGAGGGGGATGATAGATGGAGGACAGGTTGGGGGGAAAGAAGTTGGAAGCACACACTTTTGACAAGGGATAGGATTAAAGTAGAGAATAAAACAAGTGGGGGGTGGGATATGATGGAGGGAAATATAGTCAGATCTTTCACAATATATACATTATGGAAATGTTTATCATAGCTACACATATACAACCTATATTGAATTGCTTATTTTCCCAGTAAGTGTGGGTGGTGACAGAGGAATGGAAAAAATATGGAATTCAAAGTTTTAGTATCAAATGTTTAAATATATATACACAGACACACAGACATTGTATACATTATATGTGTGTATGTATATGTATATGTATATATATATATATATATATACATATATTTTTTTTTACCTGTAACTGGGAAATGATATAGACAGGCACTGCAGCAGAGAGATCCATCTCGCCCTACTGGAAAGTCTGAGGGGTAATGGGGTAGGACATAGGAGAGAACAGACTGGGGGAAGGGGTATTCAGTGGGATCGCTGATTTGGGGTGGTAAGTAGGGGAAAGATGGGGAGAAAATTTTAAATTCAAAATATTGTGGAAATTAATAATTTAAACTAAAAATACAAATAAAATTTAATATAAAAAATTAAAAAATACAATAAACATAACAAAATAATAAAATAAAATTTAAAAAATTGAACATAATCATAGTAAGCTGTGAAAAATAAAATATACCACATTTAAAATTAAAATTATTAATCAAAAGAAAAAACCCAAGCATTGATAACTACATTGTTACAAAAGAAAACCTGGCTTAATATTCAGAGGAAGATAGTGAGGTTAAAAAAAAGTTACTCCAAAACTAAAGAGTAATATAAAATGGTCACAAATTCAAAAAGAATTCTTAAAAGAAAATTAAAAAGGAATTCAAAAATCATATAATAGAGAATGATAAAAATTTAGAAGAAAATTAAATATCTAAGAAAATTATGGAGAGCTACTTGAATAAAAAAAGAAAAACTGATGGAAGAAAATAATTCCTTTTAAACTAGAAATGGGCAAGTGTAATGAAATGAGATTATCAGACAATGATATATAATAAAACTAGAAATAATAGTCTTAAACATCTTCTTAGAAAAAACTGATCTAGAGAAAATATTGGGGAGAGAAAATATATGAATTGTCAATCTACCTGAACATTGTGATCACAAAAATATTTGGATACAAAATCATAAGAAATTATTTAATTAAAAAATTGGCCTGAAGTTCTAGAACAAAAAGGCAAAGTAGAAATAATAAAAAAAAGAATCCAATAATCACCACCTGGAAGAGATCCCAAGAAGAAAACTTACAGGAATGTCATAGTCAAGTTTCATATTTCCCAGGTCAAAGAGAAGATATTACAAAACTAAACAAAAAAACAAAAAAAAATTTAAATACTGGGGAAAAAAAACAATCAGGATTTCACAAGACCTAGAAGTTGCTACACAAAAAGATCTTAGTTCTTGGAAAATTAAATTTCAAATAGCAAAGGAGCTGGGATTGCATCCAAGAATACCTTACCCAGTAAAGGTGGGTATAATCCTGAATGAAAAAACAGATATTTGATGAACTGAAAAACTTTAAAGTATTTGTAAACAAAGTACCAGACTTCAAAGGAAAACCCAATACAAAAGAACTGGAAGAAATATAAGGAAATCATTAAAGAGTAATTATAATGCTCTGATTAAGGTCAAGCTTTAATTATGATATATGAAAATGTTGTTCATATGAGTAATTATTAGTTATTATTTGTATTAATAATATGGTTAAAAATGTTACCATTACAGAAGTAATTTGAAATAAATGTTTGGACTGAATTGTGCATGATGAAGCAATTCTAAAAATAAAATTGGATAGTAAAAGGTAAAAGGTTAAAGTGCCTCATAAAAAATGAGGCATGAGAGGAAAAATTAATACAGAGCAAGCGGGGGGGTGGGGGGTGGTAAATGGCTGCTAATATTGGACCCTTAATCTCATCTGGATTGAAGATGAAAGGATATATTCATCTGGTGAGTTTTATCAGTTTTTACGAACTTTTTGAGAAGTTTTTAGAAGTTATATGAACTTCTTGAGAAGAAGTGATGGAGAATATGGTGAGGGAGAGGCCATTAGAAAAGTATATAAATTAAGATTAAGAGGGTCAGGTGAGTAGATAAATAAGGGGCTTTTAGAAGTTTGGCTAAAATAAAGAATAAGGGGGTAAACGGAGAAGATAAGTAACAGAGATAGGATGTAAAAAGACTGAGAAGGAAAATAGGAAGTAAAAATAAGATGGAAATTCACAGATTGTTACAATAAATTAGAATGTGAATTAGTAAAAATGATAACACAATTCATTTGGAAAAAAACAAAAGTCAAGAATATCAAAGGAAATAATTTTTAAAAGTATACAGTGGGTGGCTAGGTGGCACAGTGAGTAAGAGCCCCGGACCCGGGCATCAGAAGGATCCGCCATTGGTTTTGGCCTCAGATACTTAACATCCACACAAAATAACTGGCCATGTAACCTTGGGCAAGTTACTTAAACCCCAATTGCTTTAAAAGAAAAGTATACAGGAAGGAATTTTAGCAATACCAGACCTTAAATGTATTTAAGACACTAATTATCAAAACCATCTGATAGTAGCTGACCAATAGAAAGACAGATCAATGGAAGAATAAACATGTAATTTACAGCAACGAATAAACAAAATAATTTTATATTTGAGAAGTTTAAAGACTTAAAATTTTGAGATAAGACTTCATTATTTGATAAAAATTGTTGGGAAAACTGGAAGCAGTATGGCATAAACTGGGCATAGACAAATATCTTACCAAGATAAAGTCAAAATGGATTAATGAACTAGATATAAAGAGAGATTTTGTAAGAAAGTTAAAAGAAAAATGAACATATAACTTATCAGTCTTATGGATAGGAGAAAAACTTATGATTAAACAAGAATTAAAGAGCAAAGTTAAGTATAAGATGGATAATTTCAATTACATTAAATTAAAAAGGATTTGTTCAAATAAAACAAATGTAGCCAAGATTGGAGGAAAAGGAGAAAATGGGGTGAGGGGTGGGGGATTGTATAGACAATTTATCAGATAAAGTTCTCATATAAAATATATAAACAACTTTCTCAAAACTAAAAGAATATGAGTCATTCTCCAATTAATAAATTGTCAAAGTACTTAACAGGCAACTTTTCCAGTGAAGAAATCAAAACAACTTCTAGTAATATGAAAAATTATCTAAATCGTTATTAAAAAATTGGCAAGAATACACATTATTTTCCAATTGAGAAACGGTAAGGACATGAACAAGCAGCTTTCATATGAAGAAGCCAAAGCTATCTATAATCATACCAAAAAATCCTTTAAATCACTATTTATTAGAGAAATGGCTATTAAAACAACATTAAGGTATGTACAGATTGGCTAATATGAAAGAAAAGGCAAAGGATGAAGACTGCAGAGGATAGGGTAAATTTGAGACAAATGCACAGATATAACCTATATCAAATACTTACCATCTTAGTGGGGGGGGTGTTGAGAATGAGGGAGAAAATTTGGAACTCAACATTTTATATTAAAAAGAATGTTAAAATTGTCTTTGAATGTAGTTGGAAAAATAATATTTCAAAGGTAAAAAAAGAAATAGGAGCGCTCATTCTAAGCAACAGTTACTGTATCGTTGGGGGTTAATGTGAAGCCCAGGATCTGGACCTAGACCCTCCCAAGACCCCACAGAGGGTGGAGCACATCATAATTTGGAGGCAGTCATTATTTTTTAATAACCAACTGATGCTTCTCCTTTCAATTTAAGGATAACATCCATTCTAGTTTTGAAGAAAAAAATCTAGTATTCTGTACCCTTGACCTCTTCTTTGCTGGAACTGAGACAACGTCGAGCACTCTGATGTGGGCACTGCTGTATATGGCCGTTCATCCAGAGATCCAAGGTACAGTAATGGTGCCAGTCTATGAACCCCTGTAGAAGTCTGCCCAGAAGAGTTCCTATTTAGAAAACTTGAGTGTTTGCCAAGAACTTTACATGCATCATCTTCTTTCAATTCTCATTGGAATAGAGCAGTGATGACCATTTTTCACAATCATGCAGACCCTTTTAAGCATCAACATTTCATTTAGGTCCCCAGATGATGGAAGTTGTAGATTTGGGCAGTAGAGCAAGTATAGTATTTGGAGGAAGGAAGATGTATGTTCGAATTCTGCCTCAGGAACTCACTAACCATGTGACACTGAGCAAATTACACAATTTCTTTCAACCTTTGTGTCCTCACCTGTGAAATAGGGATAATAATACCTGGTACTGCAAAAGGTTTTAATAAGGATCAAAAAAAGTCAACAAACATGAAGTGCTTTGCAAGCCTTAAATTGTCATATAAATACCAGATATTTTTTTATTATTATTTTACTTCACTAGAACTTTTTGATTGAAAAGGTATGTGATAATCAAGAGTAAAATTTTAAAAATGTACTTGTATCCTACTAAATATGATAAATATCCATAGATTTCAGAATAGAAAAACTTCAGTGAAGGATGCATTAAAAATTGGATCTACAGAAAATCGTAACGTCTTTATATGTGGAGTTGGAAGGTATTTTAGAGGCAATAAAGTCCACTCTATCTCATAAGACAAAGAATGACACAAAATGACCCTCAACCCTCTGCAATCAGCTCTTGCTACTACATTAACCACACCAGAATGATGGGAAATGGACTAAGAACCACATTGGTGCTAAGAATTGCATTGTCAACAAGCAATAATTTAATTATAAGATACACTATAATATATTTATGTTGTAAATTATTACTATGTCTTATATATTATGTACATTAACCTATATCATGGTCATAAGCTAACTTACAAGCTACTCTGAGTGATATGTCCCCTGGCAACAAGTATACAACTTTATGAATTCTAAAATCACCTTCTTTGATCTCAATCTATTGATATTCCAACTCTCCCTCTGGGTACCTTAACTGCCAATCTCTAGACTCCTCAGTTCCTTCTCAGGCCATCACCATTGCTCTAGCCACACATGCCTCCTCTTTCCATCTTGACCCCCTGATTAACCAATTCAATCTACACTTCCCTGACCATGGTATCATCTCTCTTGCCTAGTCAAGCATCTGGTTTACTTCCACTATCACTGGCCTTCAATTACAGTCATATGCCTTAAATGAGTATAAGGAAAACCACCAAACCATACTGTGTCCACTACAAATCTATATTGCACAATCTCATAATTATAGCTGCAAGGCAAGACTTTTACATTTCCCTAATTAATGAAGTTTCCTATTTACTGCAGCAGATATTCCAAACCTTCTCATCCCTTCACATAGGAGACTCCCTCTCCCTAAATGATTTCAGCCTTGGAACTTGCCCATAATTTGCTGTAAATTGATATCTACAGATATATGATATTTTATTTTTTCTTGAATCATGTATAAAACAATATTTAACATTTTTAAAGTTTTCAGTTTTTAATTACATTCCTACCTTTACTTCTTCCTTCTTGAGCTGATAAGCTATCACACACAGCTTAGACATGTGGGCTCATGTAAATCATTTCCATATTAGTCATTTTGTGCAAGAAGACATAAAAAAATTGAAAGAATTGAAGAAAGTGAAAAATATTCCGTTTTATTCTGTATTCATACAACATCAGTTCTTTCTCTGCAGGCAGATACTATATTTCATCATTAGTCCTTTGGGATTACATTGCTGAGGATAGCTGTTCTTCATCATATAATATTCCTGTTACTGTCTAAAACATTCTCCTGGATGGGCTCACTTCAATTTGTTTCAGTTAATTTTACAGCATATCCCGAGGCCATTGACCTTGAGCTTCCTCTTCTCGCCTCCTCCTCATCTCACATCACCCTGATGTCTTCTACCATTACTGTCTCCTTCACATGAAGAGGTGACTCATACCCTTGTCAAGGACAACTCTGCTAAATGCACAAATGATCACATTCCATTACATTTTCTTTAGCAGACTAATCTCTATTATTGTACTCTCTCATTTATTTCCAATCACAACCTGTCAGCTGGTTGCTTCCTTAATGCCTACCAACATACCCATTTCTCCCCTATGCATAAGAAAAACAACTTACTTGATCCATTCCCACTAACTATTGTCCAATATTAGTTGTCCTTTTGTGACTAAACTCTTTGATGAAGCCCTCTACAAGAGAGCATTGACTTCCTGTTATTTCAGTCTTCTTAGTTCTCTAGTCTTCCAATTTTATTATGGAATTGAAACCAATCTTTTCAAAGTAACTATTGATCCCTTAACTGCCTAATAGAATGACCTTTTCTCAGTATTCATCCACTTTGACCTCTCTTTCACATTGCCAATCATCTTTATCTCTTTGATATTTTCTCTCAAGATTTTCATGACTCACTTTCCGAGTCCTCCTCCCATCTATCTGACCATGCCTCAGTTCTTCTTTTCTGGATCTCAGTTCATATCACATGGACACCCAGATCACACACATATTTATTGAAAAAGGGCTCTTATTCTGGGCCTTCTTCTCTTCTCCCTCTATACCATTTCTCTTGGAGATTTCATCCACTCCTATGAATTCAATTATCACCTCTATGCTAATAATTCTCGAGTGTGTTTATCCAGCCCTAAGCTCTCTGCTGACCTGCAGTCTGTCATCTCCAACTACCTATTGTACTAGAATGTATGTCCTAGAGACATGTTAAACTCAATGGGTACAAAGAAGAACTCATTCTTTTTACCCTAAACCCTCCTCCCCTCCTACCTTTCATTTTACTAAACAGTGCAGGCAACACAATACTCTCAGTCCCTCAGTCTCAAATTTTAGGAGGCCTCCTCAATTCCTCATGATGTCTCATACACACCCATTTAATAGAACTGCTTCTTTCCTCTTTGAAACATCTTTC
Source organism: Petaurus breviceps papuanus (assembly GCF_028583685.1). Lineage (NCBI taxonomy): Eukaryota > Metazoa > Chordata > Mammalia > Diprotodontia > Petauridae > Petaurus > Petaurus breviceps. The sequence goes on from NW_027185850.1 coordinate 15,821,432, forward strand.
AATATCTATTCTCCTCTGACACTATTCCCACACTGGTCCAGGCCCCCATCCCCTCACACCTGGACAGTGGCTCCAGTCTGTGGCAGATATGTCTACCTCAAGTCGCTCCCCCCTCCAATTCATCCTTAATCAATGACCATTGAGTAATTACTTCCATTCAATAAACTCTAGTGTTATTCTGTCACCTCCTGGATTAAATACACAATGCTCAGTTTCTCATTCAAAGCCATTGATGAACTTCCCCCTTCCTATTTTCCCTAACTCTTCATACCTTAGTCCCTGAAGCCTATTTTTGATTCAGTGCCACTGGCCTCTTGGCTGTCCCACCAACAACACCCTCCATCTCTCAGTTCTGAGCATTTGCTCTGGCTGCCCCTTACTCTTGGAATGTTTTCCCTGCTTCTCTTTGCCTCCTGACTTTCCTGGTATCCTTCAATTCCTAGAATAAAGTCCACCTTCTGTGAAAGATTTTCCCAGGCCGCATTAAGCTCAATACCTTCCCTCTGTGGTTATCTTCAATTTATCCTGCAGGTGTCTCACTGGCATGGTGTCTCCATCATTTGGTTGGGGGCACCTTGAGGGCAGGGGCTGTCTTTTGCCTTTATCTGTCTCTGTTTATTTTGGTTCCAAACACACAGTAGTTTCTTAGCAAATGCTTGCTGACTTGATTTGAAATACTTTGCTTTTCTCCACATGGTTCATGACAAATGCTTTGTCAGGGATAAGCTCACAAAGGGAGCCACCTTATCTTTCTTCTAAAATTACAATCTTGTTCTTCAGAAATTGCTTTCCACATCTGGTTGACTTGGAGCCAGGGATCATTGGACACTAAATATAAAGCAATATAAACAAACATAATATACATAAATAAATTTAAAGACTTTAGAGAGTATATTCTGACCCGATCATTTTAGAGATAGGGAAAGCAAGGCCCAGGACACAAAAAAAGAGAGATAAAGCTGAAATTAGAATCCAGGTCTCCTGTCTCTAACTCCAACCTGCTTTCCTTGGTACCACATTCCTGGATGTATTCCCAACAACACAAACATCCTTGTTTGCTATGAATCAATCAAATCTCCGCCTCCTAGTTTACAAGGGCTTGGCACCTTTGGTGAAGAGCCAATCCAAACTTCCATCTAATTCTGGAAGTGACTACAATTTTCCCATATGATCACAGAAAACTGGATGAATGGGGAAAGCCCTGGTTCAAATCCATCTAGATTTGTGACTCTGAGCAAATCACTTATATTCTGTCTGCCTCAATTTAATCTGAAAAAGTGGGATAATAATCTCACTGTCCTCTTGGCATTACTGTTAGAATCAAATGAGAAGATATTTATAAAATATTTTGCAAACTTTAAAGCCTTCTATATAAGGGAGGTATTATTTGGATCCTAAGAAATTGTATGTTTTCTTTACAGGAAAAATACAAGCTGAGATTGACAGGGTGGTTGGCCAATCGAGGCAGCCCACCATGGATGATAAGGAGAATATGCCCTACACTAATGCAGCCATTCATGAAGTCCAGAGAATGGGTAATATTATTCCTTTCAACGTTCCCAGGGTAGCCACGGTTGATACCACAGTGGCTGGATACCATGTGCCAAAGGTAAACTATTTTTTCCCATGACCCTGAAGGAACTCTATGGTTTTCATGTACTCAGGAAGTGTTAGAAGAATGTGAATTAATTGTGCACAGTAATAGCAACATTGTGCAATTACCAATTATAGAATGAGCTCTTCTCAGCAAGGCAATGATCTCAAACAATTCCAAAAGACTCATGATGGAAAATACTATCCATATCCAGAGAAAGAATTGTGGAGTCTGAATGCAGATCAAAGTATATTATTTTGTCTTTTTTTTTCCTTTCCCATGGGTTTTCCCTTCTGTTGTTATTCTTCTTTCACAACATATTTAATGTGGAAATATGTTTAATATAATGGTATGTTTACAACCTATGTCAAGATTGCATGCCATCCTGGGATGGGGGGAGGTGAGAGAGAAAATTTTAAAACTCAAAATTTTGTAAAAAGGAATGTTGAAAACTAAAAATAAATTAATATATATTTTTGAAAAAGGTGAAAGAAGAAACATACTATGGAACAAAGGTTCTTGGTCTAGGGTGCATGAATTTGTTCTTTAAAAATATATCTGCATATATATATATATACATATGTGGGTATATATATATATATATATATATATATATACATGCATGATTTCTTTCCATACATGTGAGGGTTTTGTGAGCCTATGTATATTATTTTACACTTAAAAAAGATTATTCTGAGAAGGGGAGGATAAGTGTCACCATGTGACTGTCAAAGGGCTCCAACATAAAGAAGAGGAAGAAACATTGGACTAGAATGCTAAAATCATTGATTCTTACAGTTGGATAAGAAAAAAAGCAGTGGATTTGGAGGCAGAGGGAAAGGGTTTAAAAGCCTAATTTTACTCCTGTGTTTAAATTACTTTTGTGCACTTAGGCTCCCTATGTGTGACACCCCCGTGGGTCTGACTAGATGATCATTGAATGTCCCTCCAACTGTTCTGGACTCCATAGTCATTTAAGCATGATGGGTCTAGACTGAACTTTCCCTAAATTCTTATGGCCAAAACAAATCAATTTGGCCCTCAATTTCCTGTTCTGTAAAATGTGAGAGTGGACCAGGGCCCCTTGCACCTCAAAATTCCTGGTATTCCATTCTCTTCTCTTATTTCAGGGGGCTGTAGTGATGACCAACTTGACTGCCTTGCATAGGGACCCCAAGGAGTGGGCTACCCCAGAAACTTTCAACCCTGAACACTTTCTGGAGAATGGACAATTTAAGAAGAAAGATGCCTTTCTGCCTTTTTCAGTAGGTGAGCCACACTTTGCAGAAGGGAGTCCATAGCCCAAGGGGCACCAAACTTTTTAACATTAAGAAACTTTGCAGAGTCTACTTCCTTGTAACAATAATGCAATATTCACATCACCTACAGTAGTTATGTATATACTAGTATAGTTGTGAATCACAACATGTAACAGGCTCTCTACAGGGAGGATACTACCAAAGCCTTTATTGAAATATCAGAAAACCAAGTCCCAGAACCAGAAAGTCAAAGTCATTATAGAAACCACAGATTTGGTGGAAATGGTCAATGCAGCAAACACCCACATTCCCAATCCTTCACAACAGAACAGGGTCTGTCAAGTAGGGACCCTCCTCTCTCACTCACAGTAGCTCCTCAGTCTGGTTCTTGGATGTTCTCAGCAGAAATTCCCAGAGCAAAGGTCTCACCAGAAGAAAGGTCTCAGCAGAAGCTCCAAACTCCAGATGTTCACTGAGAAAAAATTCTTTCTCTCTGTCCCTGTGAGCAGCTGCTCTTCCTCCAGGATGCTTACCCCAGGAATATCTGTCTGCCCAGCTTGTGCTCTTCCATATATATTAGCTCCTCCCTCTCCTGCCCCTTCCTGTTACATCAGCAACTTCCTCCCAAGGTGTTAACTGCTTCTGTGTTAATTAAAGAGCTTAAACAAGGTGTTAACTTGAAACAAGGTGCTAAATACCTGCTTACTTCCCAATACAAAGGGGCATGGAAGATTATGAGATTCTATTAACATTACATTTCTGCAACCAACAATCACATGATGGTCCATATACTGGTCACATTCATTGATTGGGAAAGTCCTTCACAAGAAAATTTAAAATAGCAGAACTTTAGGTAGCTTTTTTGAATTTGTTTGTTGAATTCATATATATGAATAATATAAACATATAATACATATATAATACACATATGATGATATAATATCATTGTATATGTAATATATGTAGTCTATTATATAATACATCTATAATGTCTCTTAGTCATTAACTTCCACTTGCCCAAATTCTAACTTTTAAGGAGTTGTTTAGGTTTTGCACTTCATTTTTGTGCTTTCCTTGCCTTTTAGGGAGTTGTTTTCTTCAGTGAATGTTTCTAGCTCTTTTTCCATTTGGCCAATTGTCCTTTGAAGCAGTCGATTTTTTCCCAAGCTGTGTACTCTTTTTTGTCATTATTTTCCTCCATCACTCTCATTGATTTTTGCATTTTTTAACCTCTCTTTTATTGTTTCTAAGCTCCCTTTTGAACTCTTCCATGAGCCCTCTCTGGGCTTGAAACAACTTTCCATTTTTCTGTGGGGTTTTGCCCATAGGTGTTTTGGCATTATTGTCCTCTTCTGTATTTGGGTCTTGGTCTTCCCTGTCACCATAACAACTTTCTGTGGTCATGTTCTGTTATTGGTTTTTGCTGATCACTTTCTTTTCATTTTGAGCTTTGCTCCCAGGTGGAAGGGACACTGTCTCAAGATTCTTGGGCCAGGGGCTACAGGTCCTAGCTATGTACCAGGTACAGCACTGATGTTTCCCTGAAGCCCACAGGGAAACTTGATTTCTGGTTCTGTGCTGAGGAGGTGGGTTGGGAGTGTTTGGCACTGCTGGAGGCCATAAGGTTCTATCATCTTACCTGTTTCTGGGCTGGGGTCCTCCTGCTGGTGTCTGGTGGGGTATTTTGCATTTCCCCAGGGCTACACTAAAGTGGATGGTATTCTGGCTCTTGGAGGACACCTGTTTGCTCAAGTCTCCAATGAAGCATGTGGTCAAGGCCAGTCAGTTTTTAAAGTGCTTTATAAATACTAGCTATTATGATTATTAAGGGTTCTTTGAATGAATTAATTAGTTAATGCCTCACCTGGATGTGATAAAGTTTGTGCTAGAATATTTTTTAAACCTGAAATCACTAGAGATAAGTCATCTTCTGTTATTCTGGAAGATCTTGCATCTGCTATTGAAAGGGGGAGGGGAGGACATAATCATATCCCTTAACTTCCCTGAGGCTCAGTTTCCAAACCTGTAAAATAAGAAAACTGGATTAGAAGATTTTCTGAGTTTCCTGTGAGTTTCCAATCCCTGAACTCTTATCTTCCTTACTCCAAGACATGCCCTCTTTCCATTTGGATATAAGTCTACATCTTCTTTGTTATGTCAAAAGGAAGTTGGAAGGAAGGGAGCTGCTTACCTGACCTTTCTCATAGAAAGAATAACAGAATAAATGTTGGCACCTTGGAGATCACATGATCATTAAGTTAAACCGTCACTTGTTTCCAAGAGAGTAAACAGCTGGTTTGGCCAGCTCTTGTCATGGCACTGAGGGGGTTGGCACAGTCTTAGTCTCTTGATGACAGGAGTGGCACCTTATCTTATCAGAAATAATGTAAGATTCCTTAGAGCAACTCCTAGGACTAAGGAATAAGGACAGTCACTTCATGCCTTTGGAAGTGGTGACCAGGGGTGCACTTAACATCCAGACATGATCAAGGCTGGTTACACAGCGAATGGGGTCTGTTCAGTTCTGTCTCCTTCTTAAACCTCCTCCTTTAGGATAGTTTATAGCTTGAAGTGAAGTTTTCTATGAAATGACACCACCTGCTGCTGATCATAGGCTTTCCTCTCAGAAACAATTGCCAGGGTCAAAACTTTCTCTGTTTCCTCAAATGTTAGAGAGCTAGCTACTTTGAACTCTAAGGGGCTTCCTAAATATCACAAAGCTAATGAGTATCAGAGAAAACACTGAAGCTGAGTTTTCTGCATCCAGGATCAGTTTTTTTTTTTTCCATGATGCAGATGAGAGCGGACTGCTGCTGTTAAGTCTAACAATGACCTGACATTCTATTTATGCCATTCAGCCTTCACAACACCCAACTGAGGCACATTGTTTGCATTTGATTGAGAATAAAAATTGTAATTGTAATCGTAGTAGTCATAGCATCAGCAATAGTAATAGTAGTGTTGATGATGATGATAAAGATGAATAGCAAAACTAGTATCATATGGTCCTTTAAGGTTTATAAAGTCTGTAACATCTTTACCCTGTGAGCTAAGTGCTATAGCTATCCCTGTCTTACACATGAGGAGACTGAGGTTGTAAATTTAGATGACTTGAGCAGGGTCAAACAGCTTCTAAGTATCAAAGTTCTAACTCCAGCTCCAACACTCTGTCCACTGATCCCAACTGTCTTGAATTCAGAAAAAGGACCTGTCTTTTCTGCTGCTACACAAAAGTAGGATCTTAGTCCTAGAGTTAGAAAGGCTCTTGGGAGTCACGTTGTCCAAATCCATTATTTCCCAGATAAGTAAACTTTGGCCTGCTCAGGTTAAGTGACTTTTTGATGCCACATGGATGAGCAGCATCCAAGGTGGGATCTGTCAACTGGACCAGAACCAGCCTCTAACCTGGGAATGGCTAGAGACAAGCAGAGCAGGCTAGAAACAAGAGCATCAGGGCACAAAGAGTAGAGTTAATTTCAAACTGAGGGAAACTGTTGCCAGTAGAATTCCCCTTCCTGAGAAGGAGGGCTTAACATTGCTGGGACAAAAGCAGGTGTTCTATATGTTATAGAAATAATGGGAGGAACCACAGCACAATCACTCTTAGGTCTTGAGCGGCAGATCACACAGCAGGCTCATGAGTGGATAATGGAGGCATTCCTGTGGGAACAGTTTTTAAATTGATTGTCTCACGTCTTAAAGGTCATTGAGCTTTGCGACTGTTTAGTGGGGGTACAGAACCAGTATTAGTGTGGTGGTAACAGGAGGGCGGTACCTGGTTCAGTTCACTTGGAATAACAGGGATTGTGAGCATGTCAAGAGATGTGACAGATAACTTTAGGCTGCAACATTGCTTTTCAGGTTCCTGGGAAATAAGGGGAGCCCCAACATATCCAAACAATTATTGATTAATAAGAAAATCATAAATCCCTCAGGGAACACATTGAGCTTGTCAAAGCAATACATAGAGCCAGAGGGTGAGGTCACCTAGAGCATAAAGGATTGCTGTTTTTCAAACTCAGGGCTCAGTGTCTTTTCTGGGCCTTAACTCTGGAAAACAAGTGGTCTCTTAATATCTTGACATATCTGAAAACAGGTCCTTTATTAACAGATGCAGTATTTCAACTATACTAATTCTCTGAGGTCACCAGCAACATGGCATGATAGATATGCTGCCAGACATGGGGCAAGGAAGACTTGAGTTCAAATTCTACCTCTACTGTTATTAGAGTTGTGACTGTAGACAAGCCACTGAATAGCCTTAAAGTTTATCCCAATGCTATGATGCAGCCCCAGGCCCTGGGGACATCTTATCCCAAACCACAGCCTGGGCCAAACATTAGTAGATTTACTGCTTTTTTATCTCTTTGCCTTTCAGGGAAGAGGGTCTGCATAGGAGAGCAGCTGGCTCGGGCTGAGCTCTTCCTTTTCTTCACTTGCCTGCTCCAGAAATTCACATTCCAAGCTCCCCCAAACACCCAGCTGAGCTTAGATTCTGAAGTTCGAGTGACCGCCTCTCCTGTCTCCTACAAAATCTGCGCCCTTCCTCGAGCAATGTAGGCCAAGTTAGGCCTGAAGGGTGGACTGCTCTGGGGGGAGAGTAAGAAGGATCGGCATTAGCACCACCAAAAAGGGAAGTTAAGAGAGTCTTTACTGGACTTAGATTCCAAGGACCTGGGCTCAAATCTCAACCCTGCCACTTAGAAGATGCATAACCTTGGAAAAGATAAACCTCTGCCTCACTTTCCTTATCTACTAGGAGGAGGAGGATGTCTACGGTCCCATACAATTTTAACTCTAAAATTTTGTGATAATAAAAGCAGAGCACCAGTGCTTTTCCTCCCCTACCTAAAACACTCTCACTTATGTTGGGGGAGTTTTGGTGTCTTTGTTGCTCGGGTCAGAGACTGTTTTCTTTTTGTCTTTGGATTTACAGCATCCAGCCAAGTACCCAGAATGGAGAAGGAGCTCAATCTATACTTGCATCTTTAAATCACTCACTTTCACATTCATTCCTTCTCCTGACTTTCTCAGTTTTACTATTAATCTAACAGCCGATGAGCTGGATTCCTCATTCCTGTTAAAAAGCTTGCTAGAGATTATAGTTCATAATCAGTTCACTATGAATTACAGTGACATGGGACTAGGAATACCCATATCTTAACAACTGCTGATCTGTTAAGGTTCCCTATCCTTACAAAGGGGAAAAGGAGAGAAGTAAAATGTGTAAACGTTCCCTGTACTTTTCAAAAATGCTTACATGATATACATTACCATGCTGATGATGGAAACCCTTGGAATACCCCAGACAATCAAAAATGTACATGTCCATGTGGATCAATGTTATCAATGTTTCTCATTTATTTTTTAGGTTCTCCTTTCTAATGTTCCTCAACTATACCCATAAAAATGCTCTGTGAGTTCACAATGAGGTCCTTATAAAAAGTGATGTGGCCAAGGTTCCAGTTGACTGGCAAATTACTAGCCATTGCTAATAAAGTAATGGGGGGGGGGGGGGGGGCAGGTCAGAGTCAAGGTGGCAAAGCAGAAACAGGACTTCCGAGTGGCTCCCACTTCCATCTCCTCCAATTCATGTAAAAAGTGACTCTGAACAAACTTTGGAGCTACAGAACACACAAAATGACACAGAGAAGCTAACCTCCCACTGAGAACAGCCCAGCAGGCCTGCAGGAAGTGGCCAGCACAGCACTCTGGGAGCTGAGCTGAGCCCAGCCATGCAGGATCCAAAGGTTTTAGCCTCAGAGTAGCCACAACCAAGGCTTCAAATTACCAGCAGCTGTGGTGGTTTGCAGAATTATCAACCCATAGATGCTAAGGATAAAGTGAGAGATCAGTGCAGTGTGGACTTTGGGACCTAGGAATTCAGGAGTGTGGTTGGGCTTTGTTGCCCACAGGGCAAGAAGTGGCTGAGGCAGGTGGTCGTGCAGCCCCCACCACGTGGCTGCTTCAGAGCTCCTGGCCTGCAGATTGTAGGGGGACCAAACAACCATTATGAGGGGGTAATCTCTCTTGCTTTAACCTGCTTAGATCTGGATTGCAGTCTAGGGTGGAGGTCCTAGGGTGTGTGATCAGTTTGCCAGAGTGTGGGGAGGCTTCAGAGAAGGCATCCAACTAATAGCTCCAGCAGCTGAGAAAACCCCAGCAATTTGGGACAAAGCTCCCCCTAAAAATTTCAAAAGTCTAGTAACTGAGGGGCAACATGAGCTTCCAAGAAAAGAACAAGCTGCGTACAGGCTAAAGAACAGCTTAATAAGGGTTTTAAGAAGTAAATAAGAGAAGTGGAGAAAAAAATGGGAAGAGAAATGATAATGATGAAAAAAAATTATAAAATAAGGGTCAACAACCTGACTGAAGAAATTAACACCTTAAAAACTGAGGAACTCAAAAGGCAAAAGAGGCTCAAAAAGTCAATGAGGAGAAGAATACTTTAAAAAGCCAAATTTGCCAGATGGAAAAAGAATCCCAAAAGCTTACTGAAGAGAATCATTCCTTCAGAATTAGATTGGAGGAAATGGAAGCTAGTGACTTTAGAAATCAAGATACTATCAAACAGACCCGCACAAATGAAAAAAAAATAGAAGGCAATGTGAAATATTTCGTTGAAAAAAAAACACTTATCTGGAAAAGAGATGAAGGAGAGATAGTTTAAAAATTATTTTAAAATCTTAAAAAAATTTTTAAAAACTACTTGAAAGCCATGATCAAAAGAAGAACCTATAAATCATCCTCCAAGAAATTCTCAAGGAAAATTGCCCTGATGTTTTAGAACTAAAGGGCAAAATAAAAGTTGAAAGAGTCCACCTATTGTCTCCCAAAGAAGATCCCCAAAAGGAAACTCCTAGCAATATTATAGCCAGGATTCCAGTGTTCCCAGATCAAGGAGAAAATATTAAAAGCAGCCAGGAAGAAACCATTTCAATACTGTGGAAACATAATCAGGATAACACAGGATCAGGCAACTTCTACCCTGAAAGATCAAAGGTCTTGGAATATGATATTCCAGAAGTCAAAGGAGCTGGGATTAAAACTAAGAATGACCTACTCAACAAAACTGAATATCATGTTTCAGGGGAAAATATGGACCTTCAATGGAATAGAGGACTTTCAAGCATTCTTAATGAAAAACTAGAGTTGAATTTAAAATTTGCCATTCAAATACAAGAAATAAGAGAAGCATGAGAAGGTAAATGGAAAAGAAATCATAAGGAACTTATCAGAGTTGAACTACTTACATTCATACATGGAAAAATGACAATTGTAACTTATGAAACTTTTCTCAGTATGAGAATAGTTGAAGGGAATAAAATGTGTGTATATATATACATACATATATGCATATATAGGAGGGCATATGGGCATATGAATACATACATGAGTGTGTATATATGTATACAGGTATAAAAAGACAGAGGGTACAGGACTAGTGGAATAGGAAGGGATGATATTTAAAAGGTGAAATTAAGAGTTAAGAGATGAATATAATGGGAGGAGATGGAGAGAGACAGAATGGGGTAAATTATCTCATATAGAAGAGGTAAGGGAAAACTGTTATAATGGAGGGGAAGAACAGGAAGGTAAAGGGAATGAGTCAACCTTATTCTCAATGAATTTGGCTCAGGGAGGTAATGACATACACACTAAATAGAGTATCTCACCCTACAGGAGAGTAGGGGGAAAGGGGATGAGAGGGGGGATGATGGAAGGGAGGGCAGGCTGGGGGGAAGAGTATTTAGAAGTATATACTTTTGATAAGGGACAGGATCAATGTAGAGAATAGAACAAGTAGGTGTTGAGATGGGATGGAGGGAAATATAGTCAGTCTTTCACAATATAGCCACTATGGAAATGTTTTGTATAGATATACATGTCCAACCTATATTGAATTGCTTATCTTCCCAGTAAGGGTGCATGACGAGGGAGGTAGAGAAAGAATCTGGAATTCAAAAGTTTAAAATCAAATGTTTAAAATATATGTATTATTGTTATTATGTTACATGTAACTGGGAAATAAGATATACAGGCACTGGGGCATAGAGATCCACCATGTCCTACTGGAAAGTTGGAGGGAGTAATGGGGGAAAATATAGGAGAGAGCATATTGAGGGAGGGTATATTCAGTGGGATCACTGTTTTGGGGTGGTGGGTAGGGGAAAAATGGGGGAAAAATTTGTAACTTAAAATCTTATGGAAATAAATGATGTAAGCTAAAAAATAAAAATAATAAACTACAAAAAATAATCACACTTGAAATTCTTTTCCTTCATTTTTTTATTTGTAGATTTTAATCATGAACAAATCAGACCTCACAATTAGTAGAGGTAGGCCCAGTTTACAGATACATTCAATAATGCCCAGTGGAAAGATAGATTAAAAGCTATTGCAAATTAAATTATTTAATAACAAAAATTAAATGGGTCAAAGAACAAATCACAGAAATAATCAATATTTTTACTAAAGAAATGGACAAGGGGCCAAGCCAAAATGGCTGAGTAGAAGCAGTAAACTGCATGAGCTCCCACACCAACCACCTCCAATACCTGCAAAATATGATTCTAAGAAAATTTTAGAGCTACAGAACCTACAAAGTGATAGAGAGAAACAAATCTCTGGCTGAAAGCAGCCCAGCAGGCCAACAGTAAGGGTCTATGGCACCAGACTGGGAGCTGAGCAGAGCCCCAAGTAAGCTTCATGGTCCCAGACCCAGGGTTACCCTGACCAGTGGCCCAGACTAACCATAATAGACTTCAGAAGAGTGAATCACCAGCAGCTATGGTAGTTTCCAGACTTCTAAACACTTAAATGCCAGAGATAAAGTAAAAGGTCAGTGTCTGTATGACAGAAGAGCATGTTCTGGCCCCTGCCCCCAGGGCAAAAGGTGGTGGAGCCCCAGCAGCTGCAGCTGCTGCCACCATGACTGCCTCTGGAGCTTCTGGCCTGCATATCAAAAGGGGACCAAGCAACCATTCAGAGGGTAAGTGTTCTTGCTTTGACCTGCTTGAATCTGGGAAGTGTTCCAGGGGTTTGAAAGTCCAGTGTGCCAGAGCTTGTGGTGGCTGTAGAGAAGGCTCTCTCTTCAGACCTCTGATAACATTTGGAAAAACCCCACCAATTTGGGACAAAGCTCACTACACTCTGGAAGCAGGGTTCTACCTTAGCAAAGAGCTCAAAGTCAAGTAATTGAATAGCAAGGTGAGCAAGCAGAGGAAGCACAGTGAGACCATAGAATCTATTTGGGGGGGGGGATCAAAACATGAAACCAGAAGAAGTCAAAGTCAGATCTCCTGCATCAAAAGTTTCCAAGAAAAAATATGAATGGGTTATAGTACATGGAGGAGCTCAAGAAGGATTTTGAGAATCAAGTAAGAGAAGTGGAGGAAAAATTGGTAAGATAAATGAGAACGATGCAAGAAAATAATGAAAAGTGAGTTAACAACCTACTAAAGGAGACCACCCAAAAATACTGAAGAAAATTACATCTTAAAAAATAGACTCACCCTACATAACCCACAAAGTGAAAGAGAAAAACAAATCTCCTTCTGACATCAGCCCAGCAGATGGACAGGCAGGGTTCACCACAATCTTCTGGGAGCAGAGCCCAGCCCCATGTGGAACTGCAGTTTTAGCCTCAGGGCAGCTCAACTAAATGTGGCTAAAGGGACATAAGGAGAGTAGATCACCATTAGCTGTGGTGGTTTCTAGTATTATCAATCCCTAATTGCCAAAGGCAAAGTGAGAAGTCAGTGTAGACTTTGGGAACAGGGAGTCTGGGAGTGTGGTCTGGCCTCTACCCTCAGAAGGAGAAGTGGCTGAGGTGTGGCAGCCCCAGCCCCATGGCTACATCAGATCTCCTGACCTGCAGATTGTAGGAGGACCAAGCAAGCATTCTGAGGGGTAATCGCTCTTGCGTTAACCTGCTTGGATCTGGATTGCTGTCTAATTGCTGGATTGTGGAGGTCCTGGGGTGTGTGACCAGTGAGCCAGAGCCTGTGGGGGCTTCAGAGAGGGCACCCAACTAATAGGTCCTGCAGCTGTGAAAGCTCCAGTGATCTGGGACAAAGCTCTCCTCTCTGGAAGAAAAATTCTACTATGGCAAAAAGCTCAAAAGTCAAGTAATTGAGTGGCAACATGAGAAAGCAAAGGAAGCAAAGCAAGCACAGCAATCCGACTTTGGATTTCTTTCTGGGGGACAAAATGGATCAAGGCATAGAACAGGAGGAAGACAATGAAGTCAGAACTACTGCACCAAAAGCTTCCAAGAAAAATATGAACTAGTTACAGACCATAGAGGAGTTTAAGAAGGATTTTGAAAAACAAATAAGAGAAGTGGAGGAAAAATTTGGAAGAGAAATGAGAATGATGCAAGAAAGTAATGAAAAGAGAGTCAACAACCTGATAGAAGAAAACAACACCTTAAAAAATAGATGAACTCAAATAGCAAAAGAGGCTCAAAAAGACAATGAGGAAAAGAATACCTTAAAAAGCTGAATTTTCCTGATGGAAAAAGAATCTCAAAATCTCACTGAAGAGAATTATCTCTTCAGAATTAGATTGGAGCAAATGGAGGTTGGGACTTTATGAGGAATCGGGATGCTATTTAATAAATCAAAACAAATGAAAAAATAGAAAACAATGTGAGGTATCTCATTGGAAAAAAGCTCTGACCTAGAAAATAGATCCAGGAGAGATAATTTAAAAATCATTGGACTACCTGTAAGTCATGATCAAAAAATGAACCTAGAAATTATCCTTCAAGAAACTCTCAAGTAAAATTGTCCTGATGTTTTAGAACCAGAGGGCAAAAGAGAGGTTGAAAGAATCCACTGATCACTTCTTGAAACAGATCCCAAAAAGAAAACTCCTAGGAATATTATAGCCAGGATCCCCAGAGTTCTCCGATGAAGGAGAAAATTTTACAAGCAGACTAGAAAAAAAAAAAAAACAATTTAAGTATTTTGGAAACACAATCAGGATAACACAGGACCTGGCAGCTTCTACATTGAGGGAACAAAGGGCTTCGAATATTATATTCCAGAGGGCAAAGGATCTGGGATTAAAAGCAAGAATCACCTACCCAGCAAAACTGAGTATCATGTTTCAAGGAAATTATGGTCATTCAGTGCAATAGAGGATTTTGAAACATTCTTGATGAAAATACCAGAGTTGAATAGAAAAACTGACATTATGATACAGAATCAAGAGAAGCATGAGAAGGTAAACAGGTAAAAGAAATCATAAGGAACTTATTAGAGTTGAACTATTTATATTCCTATATGAAAAAAAGATAATTGTAACTCATGGGACTTTTCTCAGTACGAAGATAGTTGAAGGGAATATATACATATGTGTGTGTGTGTGTGCGCATGAGGGTGTATGGCTATATATAAATATATATGTGATTGTGTGCAAATGTGTATACATATATACATAGACAGAGGGCACAGGATCAGTTGAATAGGAAGGGATGATTATCTAAAATTAAATTAAGAGGTGAGAGAGGAATATAATGAGAGAAGGAGAAAGAAAGATATAGAATAGGATAAATCATCTTATATAAAAGAGGCAAGAGAAAACTGTTACAGTAGAGGGGAGGAACTGAAAGGTAAAAGGGAATGAGTAAACCTTATTCTCATTGAATTTGGTTTAAGGAAGTAATGACATATACACTCAATTGGGTATCTTACCCTACAGGAAAGTAGGGGGGGAATGGATGACAGAACGGAGCACAGATTGGGAGAGGGTGTAGTTAGAAGCTCACATTCTTGAAAAAGGACAGGGTCAAAGTAGAGAATAGAAAAAGTTGGGGGCAGGATAGGATGGAGGGGAATATAGTCAGTCTTTCACAATATATCCATTATAGAAGTATTTGGCATAGCTACACATTTACATCCTACATTGAATTGCTTATCTTCCCATTAAGGGTGAGTGAAGAGGGAGGAAGGGAAAGAATCTGGAATTCAAAGTTGTAAAATCAAATGTTTAAAAAAATATGTTATCATTATTATTTAACATACAACTGGGAAATAAGACATGCAGGCACTGGGGAATAGAAATGCATTTCTACTACCAGAAAGTTGGAGGAGAAATGGGGGAGAATATAGGAGAGAGCAGATTGGGGGAAGGGGTATAGAGTGAGATCACTGTTTTGGGGTGGTGTGTAGGGTAATGATAGGGATAAAATTTGTAACTCAAAATCTTGTGGAAATAGATGATGTAAAATAAAAATAAACATAAAATTTTATAAAACAAATAACTGTAGACAATATAAAATATTTGGGAGTCCACCTGCCCAGACAAACCTAAGAACTATATAAACACAATTACAAAACACTTTTCACACAAAAAAGTCGCATGTTAATGATTAGAAAAATATCAATTGATCATGGGTAGGCCAAGCCAATATGACTGAAATGACAATTCTATTTAAACTAATCTATGTATTAAGAGTCATAGCAATCAAATGACCAAAATTATGTTTTATATGTAGAAAAAAATAATAACATCTCTAAAGATCAAGTGCTCAAGTATATCAAGGGAATCTATAAAAAAAATGTGAAGGATGTCAGTGTAGCCATACATCTCACAATATATTAAAAGATGTAATTATTAAGACGATCTGGTACTAGCTAAGAAATATAGCGGTGGATCAGTAGAATAGATTAAGCACTAATTACACTATAGTTAATAACCATAGTAATCTAACATATGAAAAACACAAAGATCCAAGATATTGGAACAAAAAAATCATTATTTGGGGAAAAAAACTGTTGGCAATTGTGGAAAACAGTGTGACCGAAACTATGTATAGATCAATATCTCACACCACATACCAAGATAAAGTCAAAATGGGTACATGATTTAGACATAAAGAGTAGTACCATAAGCAAATTAAGAGAGCATGGAATAGTTTAACTGTTAGAGTTATAGATAAGTGAGGAATTTGGGAATTTAGAAGCTATATAGAGCATTACAAAATGTAATATAGATAATTTTGATTATATAAAATTTAAAAAAGGTTTTGCACTAATAAAACTAATTCAACCAAAATTAAAAGCAAAGCAGAAAATTGGGGGGAAATATAACAAATATCTCTGTTAAAGGTTGAATTTCTCAAATATATAGAGAACTAAGTCTAATTTATTTTTTTAAATGCAAGCCATTTGCCAGTTGATAAATGGTCAAAGGATATGAACAGGCAGTTTTCAGACAAAGAAATCAAAGTTACATATAGCCATATGAAAAATTCTCTAACTCACTGTTGATTAGAGAAATTCAGGTTAAAACAACTCTGATGTCCCACCTCACACCTATCAGGTTGGTTAATATTAGAAAAAAGAAAATAATGGATGTTGGAGGGGACATGAAAAAAACTGGGAAATAATGCATTGTTTGTGGAGATGTGAACTGATCCAACCATTCTAGAGAAAGATTTGAAACTACGCCCAAAGGGTTATAAAATTTTACATCGCCTTTGATTCAGCTATACAACTATTAGGTCTATATCCCAAAGATATCAAAAAGGATGGGAGGGTGGAACTATTTATAGAAAAAACATTGATGGCATCTTTTTTTGTAGTGCCCAAGAATTGGAAATGAAGTGATGCCCATCAATTGAGGAATGGCTAAACAAGGTTTGGTATGTGATTGTGATTTAATATAATTGTGCTATAAGAAATGACATGCAGGACAACTTCAGAAAAAGCTGAAAAAAATTTACACGAAGTGATGCAAAGTGAAATGAGCAGAACCAAGAGAACGTTGTACACAGTAATAGCAATATTGTATGACGTAGAACTGTGATTGGTGTAGCTATCCTCAGCAATACAATAACCTAAGAAAATCCTATAGCACTAATGATGAAACTTATTGCCCGCCTCCAGAGAAAGATATAATATTGTCTAAATGCAAGTTGAAGCATGGTATTTTACATTCTTACTTTTTTTATTATTTTTATAATTTGAATTTTCTTGTACAAAATCATTAATATGGAAATCTTTTACATGATTGCACATGTATAATCTAAATATGATTGATTATTTTTTTGTGAAGGGAAAGAGGTAGGAAAGGATAGAATTTGGAAAACAAAACCTAAAATATACCAAATGTTAAAAAGTGTTTTAACATGTAATTGGGGGTAAATAAAATAATATATATTTTTAAAAGTTTGCAAAAAAATATTTCCTTTTAACAGGGATTATTTATTTGAACGTGGTTAGAAACTGAAATTGTTTTGTTATAAGTAATTTATTTAGTAAACACTGTATGGAAATAGATTACTCTACGTATTTATTTATTCCATCCAACACCTTTAGTTACAATTTTGGTTAATATGGCAATTATTAGAAGAATTCTTTTATTAAAGGTCATCATATAGAAAGTGTTTTGTTATTAGTTTCTTAGCAGAATCTCATCCTCCAAATGGGGCAATTAATAATGCCAAGTAAATTTGGTGCAGTGGCGGCTAGGTGCAGAAGTGAATAGGGCACGTGCATCACGAGGAGCTGAGTTCAAATCCAGCCTCAGACACTAAACACTTACTAGCCATGTGACCTGGGCAAATCACCTAACCCCAATTAGCCCGCGCTTCCCTCTCCAAAAAGCAAAAAATTTTTAAATGGGTTCAGATATTTCTAATATTTCAATTTGTATTTATGTTCTTGAATATATGAACATGAAAAACAACTAACTCAAAATGTTAATTCTTTGGTCTAAAAGATTCCCCAATTTTATTTTCTTATTATTAAGGACATGGGGTTTCAGCTCTCTTCCACTATATTGAATGGGAAAGGTCAAACTTCTCAGCCCATAAATTTTGTGGGAGGAAGCTGGAGTTTCAGCTTCCCCTCTTCCCCCTTTACCCCTTCTTTACTACTGCCCCATCAGCATTAGGTCCCTGTCAGGAGTCTTTTGACCCTCACCCTAATTTGTCATACCAGCCTCAGCAGAATTAGGCCCCTTTCAGGAGTCTTTGGAACTCAACTTGATGGTTTTTGCCAAATAAGGTCATGAATGGTACCCTGGTTCCCTGCCCACCTCCCAGCCAATGGGGGATAGTGACAGGCTTCTTTGTCATTTGACATTGGGGAAGATTTTCACACTGAGACTTGAGCTGCCTCCCATCCAACTGAGATAGTGAAGGGCTTCTTTGTAAACCACCATTAGGTTATATTTCAAGCCAAGACTGAGAGCTTGCCTCCCAGTCAATGGGAGAAGGTATGGAGTGTTGGGGGAGGGGACTTGACTGCATTTGGGTATAGATTCTTGCTCTGTCTTTTGTAACACACCTCATTCTGCTGGTTCATGCTGGTGGGAGGGGCACCCTCTTCTCAGAGAACTGAATAAACTTCCTGTTCCTCAAGATACAAGTGACCTTTAATTTTTCTTGGGTAGGTCCCTGTACCCCACACAATATAAATTGTTTATTGTCATAGTAAATTTGAAATTGTTTTAAGATCAATTTTTAAAGAAATTTTTAAGAGAAATGGGGATTTTTCATTCATCACAATATGGTGATACTAGTCACCGAAAGGAAAGCTGGGAATGGGGCATGGTTGGACTGAGAGGAAGATAAAGAGTTTTATTTCTGAAATATTGAGTTTGAGTTGCATGCAAAACATCCAATTTGAGATATTCAATAGATAATTAGTGATCCAGGAATAAAGTTCACGGGAGACACTGGCGCCCTGCAGTTAGACATGAGTTTATTTACACAGATAGGTTAAACCAGGAGGAGGGGAGTTGATGCATTTGTCTAAAAGTGTGGAGAAGGAAGACTGGAGAGCCCAGCACAGAGTCTTGGATAATACTGGTGGTCAGGGAGTATAATAAAGATGGTGGTTTATTACATGTCACTCCTCTTCAGCTAGGTGGTGGCAGAGTGCACACAGCCTGAAGTCAGGAAGCCCTGATGGAGTTCATATGTGGCCTCAAAAATCGAATGGATGTATGACTGTGGGCAAACCACTTAAACATATGGTTTCCTACAGCAATGAAATCACAGTGAAGAGGGTACCCACTAAGACGATTAGGGTTGCTCTGGAGACCCCAAAATACCAACACATCGGGTCCTGCCGAATGAATTTGACTTGTCTTCTCAGCCAAAGAAAAGGAAAATTTATTAAAAGTTTGCTTGCATTAGACACAGAGTAAGTCTGTGCTAGGTCATTCTATGGCACTCTAACTCTTCTATGGCACTCTCACTATCTTATGGCATTCTATGGCACTCTCACACCACATGGTATGAGATGGGGTCTCATATAGGAAAGGGAGGTTCCCAGAGCCTGTACCTAAAGGACTCAAGGAGAGCTTGAGGGGGCTCCCAGGGCCCATACTTCATCACATGGAAGGAAGAGTTAGGTTTCTTGGTTCCTAAGTGAGGCTTAGGAAGAGAGCAGGTTTTTAGGAACTTTGATCTTTTGTTTTAAACGATTCTTTAGGAGTTTAAAATCTTAGCTGACTCAAACGGAAAAGAAATACTCCTGACTAGAGAGGTATAGAATAAGATAAGAACACTCTGAATATTGTTGTGCCTAGTTTAGCAGCCAGAATATTACAGCATTTCATTATTTTTTCCTTATAAACCTGTCCTGCATGGGCAGGGAACAGGGCCAACCCTAATTAAAAGATCCTCAGAAAAAGCTACATTATTTAATTTCTCTGATTGTTGTATCATCCAGAGGGTGCAGAGAATATCCCAATGTTTGCTCACCTAGTATGTCTCTCTTCTCTTGGTTAAAACCTATTAAGTATGAGTGTGTCCCTTTTAAGACTCTAGCAGTCTCTTCAATCAATCAATCAATATTTATTAAGAGTCTGTTATATAGCAGGCATTGTACTAAGCAGTGGGGATATAAAAAGACATAAAACAAAGTGCCTACAGTCAAGGATAATGAGAAGTGGAAATTGCTTCTTCTCTTTACCCAACATTATTCCCCAGTTGACATAATATGGACACAAGTCTTTTTTTTATCCTGAATACTTTGTTTTCAAAAACATCCAGAGATCTCTTGCACAAATAATCCTGCAACTTCTTATTTCCTCCTTTTTCTGTTTTGCAACTTTGTGGGTCAGCATGAATTCTTTACCCATATTACAAACTTTAACCCTTAAATTTCCTTTTTTGAGACTATTAATAGTCTTATAATTTTTTTTTCCAATTCCCACAGTGATATCAGGTTAAGCAGAAATGATACACAATTTACAGAATATGTAACAGGTCCAGAACACACAAAACAAATAAAACAAGCAAAGTCACATCTGGGGCATAAAAAAAAACCAATCCTCTATAGCTGCAGCTTTAGGGGTATCAAAACCCTAACACATATTAAAAATTAATCATTCCAGTGGTATGAATTGTCAAAGAGAATTCTCGTTAAGTTAGGTGGATGAATTTCCCTCATCATGGAATTTTTAAAAAAATAAACTGTTGGGGCAGCTACAATTGTAGACTCCTAAAGAATTGTTTAAAACAAAAGATCAAAGTTCCTAAAAACCTGCTCTCTTCCTAGGCCTCTACTTAGGAACCAAGAAACCTAAGTCTCCCTTCCCTGTGATGAGGTATGGGCTCTGGGAGCCCCCTTGAGCTCTCCTTGAGTCCTTGAGGTACAGGCTATGGGAACCTCCCTTTCCTATGTAAGACCCCATCTCACACCAGGGAACCAAAAATGAAGAGGTTTCCCACTAAGTGAGTTAGGGTTGTTCTGGAGACCCTAAAATATCAATATGCCGGATCCTGCCAATTGAAGTCTACTTGAGTGTTTTCAGCCAGAGAAAAGTAAAATTTATGAAAAGTTCACTTGCATTAGACACAGAGTAAGTCTGTGCTAGAAAATTTGACGGCACTTTCACTATTCTATGGCGGTCTCACCCACGTGGCATTCTATGGTTTGAGATGGGGTCTTATATACAGAAGGTTGTGGGAGGACTCTAGGGGTGGTCTAGAGGAGGAGTTTGGGGAGGGTCTTCAGGAGGGATTAATGAGGTCAATGAGTGATTAAGGGTGGGAAGCCACCTGGAAAGCACAAACAATGGTGAGCTAGGCCAGTTCAAGGGTGGGAAGTCTAGCAACAGACCTGCCTCATCAAATGTATTCAATCAAGAGTCCAAGGGAGGTTCCCATAGTCTGTACCTCAAGGACTCAAGGAGAGCTCAAGGAGACTCCCAGAGCCCATACTTCATCATTCCTCCTTCAAACACATGGGACCCAGATTCCTTTGGGGTAAAGGGCAAAGGTCTCATCTTCTTAAAGTTTTTCCTGCTTTCAAGGGGTATAGAGCTGTCCCTGCCTTTCTGGGTCCCATTCAAGGGGGTCAGACTTCACATTCAAAGTATCAGACTCTGGAATGTGGATGATGCCAGGTCCCTTGGGCTTGAGAAATTGGTTTCAGTCAGAGATTTGCATAGCCTTAGTGGTCATCCAGATGTTGATGGCTTGGACCCTGGAGGAGACAAACCTGGCAAAGAGGTTAAGCAAACAAAGACCAAACAGGCACCAAAAAAAATGATAAAAGACAATCTCCCTGGTAGGAATTAAAGATGACTGTGTCAAGGCCAAAAGAAAAAGGGCAATTATAATTTCACCTGTTTTTATCCTTTTTGCTGGAGTGGGCTGGGGCCTTTCTAAACATTAGCTTGAAGTCCTCCAGTGGCTCACAGGTATATTCTGGAGTCTCTGAGGGGGGAAGCAAGAGGTGGTACTGGTTTAGTCCTCAAATTATAAGTCCAGCTGGGGAGACCTTCAAGTTTTACTGCTGTTGGAGTGGGGAGTATGACTCCGTAGGGTCCCTTCCATTTGATATCTAACTGTTCTCCTTTTTGGGTTTTCCATGAGTTTAAGTAGACCCAATCTCCAGGTTCTATTGCAGCAGAACACTCCTTTTCATTGCTAAGAGGTTTTGAGAGATACTTATTGGCATATTCAGTCAGAGCATTCCTGACAGCTCCTAACTGAGTTGCAAATTGGGTAATTAAATGCTGTTCTGGGTCCACTGGGATGTCAGAGGTTAGGAAGGGCCTCCCATACATGAGTTCAAAGGGACTAAGCTTGATTTTTTCCTGAGGTGTGATTGAGACTCTGAGCAGCCCAATGGGGAGATTCTTAACCCAATCTTCTCCTGTTTCTATGCAGAGCTTAGTAAGGACCTGCTTAAGAATATGGTTCATTTTCTCTACTTTACCAGAGGATTTTGGATTCCAGACTGAGTGGAGGTGGTAATTTATTTTTTGTCTTTTTCACTGCCTCAGTTACCTTTGAAAAAAGGCTGGGCCATCGTAGCTCTGTAAGGAGCCAGGAAAGCCAAAACGAGGTATGATTTCCTTTAGTAGGAACTTTGATACCTCCTCAGCCTTTTCAGTTCTGCAAGGGCAAACTTCTACCCAATTAGTAAAGGTGTCAACAAAACCAAAAGAAATTTGAAACCCCTACATGGGGGCATATATGTCGAATCTATCTGCCAGTCTTCACCTGTGTAGGTACTCCTCCTTTGAACAGGTTTTTAAAGGGGAGGAGTTTTGACTGCCCCTTCAGGATTCACCTGAGCACAGGTTGGTCAGGCCTGACAGACTTGTCTGATGGTTTCTCCTAGCTCACTGGCAGTAAAAATGGGCTTTATCAGAGACTGGAGGGCATTCTTCCCTAGGTGTGTGACCTGGTGTAAGTCTAAAGGAAGCTTCCACTGACTTTCATCTGGAATAAGAAGTTGTCCTGAGGATGTTTGAAACCCAGAGCAGGAAAGAGAATATCCCCTTTCCTTAGCAAGGGCCTGTTCCCGAGGGCTGTATGAAAGTGTGAAGAAATCTGGGAGCTGTGGGATTAGAGGGGCCAGTAGAGTCAACTGGCTGGCAGCATTCTTTGCCACAGTGTCTGCCAGGTGATTTCCCGCAGCTTGATGAGTTTCTGCTTTCTGGTGGCCTTTGCAAAAGATAAAAGCTAACTAAGAGGGCTTTTGAACAGCTTGGAGGAGATGTGAAATGCCCTGTGTGTGTTTAATAGGGGAATTTTTTTGCTCTGAGATACCCCCTTTCTTTCCAAATTGCTCCATGGGCATGTAGAACATGGAAAGCACATTTTGAGTCAGTGAAAATGTTTACTCGTTTACTTTCTCTTAACTCTAGGGCTCTGGTGAGTGCTATCAATTCTGCCTTCTGGGCAGAGGTCCCAGGGGGCAGGGATTTGACCTCTATGGTTTGGTAAAGGCTGACCACCGAATATCCACTTTTCCTGACCCTTTGTTCAATAAAGCTTGAACCATCTGTGTACCAGACTGCTTCAGGGTTTGGGAGAGGAGAATCTTTCAAATCAGTTCCACTGGCATAAACACAGTCCAAGGTCTCCTCACAATCATGAACCACGACATCTGAGTGGGCACTGTCTGGGAGGAGGGTTGCCGGGTTAAGTGTGTGGCACACCTGAAGGGTCAGGTCAGGGGCATCTAAGAGCAAGGCTTGATATTTGGTGAGCCTGCCTCTAGCCAGCCACTGGTGGGGCCCTTTGCTTCCAAGATCCTCTGAACTCAGTGGGGAGTTAAAACTTCCAAGGGCTAATCAAGTGTAAGTTTAGAGGGTTCCTCAATTAGAATGGCTGTAGCTGGGGAGGAGCCAAGATGGCGGAGTAGAAGCACGACCTTCCCGCGGCTCCGGCTTCCACCCTCCCCAATACATGTAAAAAGGGGACTCTAAACAAACTTTGGAGCTGCAGAACCCACAAAATGACACAGAGAAGCTAACCTCCAGCTGAGGTTTCCTGCCAGCCTGCCGGGAATTAGTCCAAAATTATTGGACTACCTGAAAGCCATGAACAAAGTAAGAACCTAGAAAGCATCCTCCAGGAAGTTCTCAAAGAAAACTGCCCTGATGTTTTAGTACCAGAGGGCAAAATAGAGGGCGAAAGAATCCACTGATCACCTCCTGAAAAAGATCCCAAAAAGAAAACTCCTAGGAATATTATAGCCAGGTTCCAGAATTCCCAGATTAAGGAGAGAATATTACAAGCAGCCAGGAAGAAACAATTTGAATATTGTGGAAACACAATCAGGATAACTCAGGATCTGGCAGCTTCTACACTGAGGGATCGAAGGGCCTGGAATGTGGTATTCCGGAGGTCAAGGGAGCTGGGATTAAAACCAAGAGTCACCTACCCAGCAAAACTGAGTACCATGTTTCAGGGGAAAATATGGTCATTCAGTGGAATACAGGACTTTCAAGCATTCTTGCTGAAAAAACCAGAGTTGAATAGAAAATTTGACATTCAGATACAAGAAGCAAGAGAAGCATGAGAAGGTAAACAGGGAAAAGAAATCATAAGGAACTTTTCAAAGTTGAACTATTAACATTCCTACATGGAAAAACAAAAATTGTAACTTATGAAACTTTTCTCAGTAGTTGAAGGGATTAGAAATATATATATATATATATATATATATATATATATATATATATATGTCTTTATATGAGGGTATGCAGGCATATGAACACATATGTGAATGTGTGTATATACGTTTACAGGTATACATAGATAGAGGGCATGAGACCAATTTAACAGGAAGGGATGATACTTAAAAGGTGAAATTAAGAGGTAAGAGGAATATAATGAGAGGAGATGGGGAGAGACAGATTGGGGCAAACTATCTCATACAGAAGAGGCAAGGGAAAATGGTTACAATGGAGGGGAAGAATAGGAAGGCAAAAGGGAATGGGTCAACCTTATTCCTATTGAATCTGGCTTGAGGAGGGAGGGAAATACACACTAAATAGGGGATCTTACCCTCCAGGAGAATAGGGGGGGGAAGGGGATGAGAGGGGGGATGATGGAAGGGAGGGCAGGCTGGGGGGGAGGGAAGTTGTAAGCACCCACTTTTGAAAAGGGACAGGATCAAAG
>NW_027185850.1:15846276-15913787 GCF_028583685.1 Petaurus breviceps papuanus
GAACTGAAAGTTTTAAAATCAAATATTCAAATATATGTGTGTGTGTGTGTGTGGTGTGTATGTATGTATGTATGTATATATATATATATATATATACTATTATTAATACCATCTTACATGTAATTAAGAAATAAAATATACAGGCACTGAGGCATAGAGATCCACTGGAAAAATCGAAACGGATATGGGAGAAAATATGGGAGAGAGAAGATTGGAGGTGGGGATATCCTGTGGGACTGCTGTTTTGGGGGGATGGGGGGGGGAAAAACGGGGAGAAAATTTGTAACTCAAAAGCGGGTGGGAACGAATGAGGTAAAGCGAAGGTAATAAAGCATTAAAAAAAAAAGAATGGCTGTAGCTGCTACTTCCCTGAGGCATGCAGGCCGTCCTGCAGCCACAGAGTCTAAGTGTTCTGAAAAATAGTCAACTGTCCTGGGGTCAGGTCCTAAGGACTGCTTTAGGATTCCTAGAGCCTGTCGTCTCCTTTCATCTACATACAGAGTGAAAGGTTTTCCTAGACCAGGTAGGGCTAATGCTGGCGTGGTGGTCAATTTAGCTTTCAGAGACTCAAAAGCTTTAGTCTGATCAGGACCCCACTCTGGAGGGAGTGAGTCAGGGCCCTGAGTAGAAGCATAGAGAGGCTTAACAATAAAGCCGAAATGTGGGATCCAGAGACTATAAAACCCAGCCATTTCTAGAAAAGTTCCAAGTTTTTTTTTAGTGGCTGGAATAAGTATAGACAACATTGTCCTTTTCCTCTCAGAGGTTAAGGAGAGAGACATAGGAGTTAGTTCATGGCCCAGATACATTACAGACTGGCGTGCTATCTGGACTATGCAAAGAGACCCTATACCCTCAACTATCAAAGAAATTAAGGGCTTCTGCAGCAGCAGCCAAAGAGGCCTTCTGGGTGGGGCTACACATAAGGATATCATCCACATACTGGATTAAGCTGCTATCAGTTAATTTCAGATCCCTTAAATCCCTTCCCAAAGCTTGGCCAAATAAATGTGGGCTATCCCAAAACCCTTGGGGCAGGACTGTCCATGTTAGCTGAAATGGACATGTTTCCCCAGGAAGTATCCATTCAAATGCAAAAATATATGGTGAGTCTGTGTGTAGAGGTATAAAGAAAAAAGCATCTTTGAGATCTATGGTGGAAAACCATTGGGTGCCCCTGGGGATATGAGTAAGTATTGTATATGGGTTGGGGATTATAGGGTGTATAAAGATGACAGCTTTTTTAACAGCTGTGAGATCTTGAACCATTCAGTATTCTCCATTAGCCATTTTTTTGCAAGAAGAATTGGGGTGTTACATGGAGATTGGCAAGGGACAAGGATTTCATATTTTAGGAATTTTTCAATTAATGGTTGTAGTCCTTCCCAGGCCTCAGGAGTGATTGGATATGGGTTGCGATGGGGGGCACATTAGGAACTTGGAGGTGAATAGTAACTGGGGTGGCATGAGTAGCTCTCCCAGGAATTCCCTGATCACAGACAATTGGTTCAACTGTCTCCCACACTTCTGGGGGAACTTGGGGGGAGGGGGGAAATTGGTTCTTATCTTCCATCCTTCAGAAACTGTGCACATGTCCATGTTCTCCAAAATAACCAAATAGGACCAAAAACCTGAGGTCAGGCTGAGCACAAAACAGACTCCTAGCTGTCTGACCTAATGGGACCTGAGAGGTCAGGTCCAAACACACACACACACACACACACACACACAAAAACAAAACAAAAGCAACAACAACAAAAACTGCACTTCCAAGGTACTAGGGAAAGCTAGAGGCTTACAAACCTTCCAGTCGCGCCTGGAGAAGAACTCAAGATTATCAGTGTCAGGGAACCATAAAAATGAAGATGTTTCCCACTAAGAAGGTTAGGGTTGCTCTGGAGACAGCAAAATACCAACATGCTGGGTCCTGCCAAATGAATTCAACTCAAGTCTTTTAAGCCAAAGAAAAGTAAAATTTATTAAACACTGATGTGAGAAATCCTAAAGTGTCCTTATCAACAATAATAAATCAGAAAAACATAAATTTAGAACTAAAGGCAACTCATAGTCCATCTACACCAACTTCTTCATTTTAGACATGAGGAAACTGAAGCAAACAGGTTTAAGTGACTTGCCCAGGGTCACACAGCTGCTGAGTGTCTGAGGCCAGATTTGAACTCATGAAGATGAGTCTTCCTGACTGCAGACCTGGGACTTCATCCACTGTGCCACATAGGCAGCAGTGTTATTAAATGTTAGAGGCAAATTTGAAAGTAAATTTGGATTTAAATATTGCTTCAAAATTAGCTATTCAACGTTTCTGTGCCTCAGTTTCCTCATTTGTGGAAAGGGGTGGTGGAACTGAATGGTCTGGACATCCCTTCTGACTCTACATGTGTGATCCGCTAAACAGCTTTGTAAATAAGTGATTTTCTAGTTATAAATTTTCCTTTACAAAAATGTTGTAATTAATAAGCAGATGAAAAGTGGGTTTTTCAGGAAAGTAAAAAGCAACACATTCCAAGTGAAAAAAAAAGTATATTTCAAGAGAGTCTGTGTCCTATGTCGGCACTCTTTGTGAGAGAATATCCATGGTTTATCACTGGCTTCCTTACCTTCTGGATAGATTACTATTGCCCTTTCTAAGTCTGTGGTTCCTAGGTCTGAAGACAATGCCCCAGAGGAGGTGGAAGCAAGATAGAAGGTGGCACAGCATCCCCTCCCCTGTCTTGCACCCTGTGACTCTCTTAAGAAACCTATGGCTTCCACAGCCTTCTTGGCTGCCATAGCAAAAGGCTTGCTACTATTAACTTTGCTGTCAACTTAATCCCCAGCTCTTTTTTCAAACAAATTCTCTCTAATAATACCTTGTCTATGTTATATTGGGGAAATTGAATTTTTGGACCCAAATGAAAACTGTAGGTTTACTAGAACTACATTAAATGTTTAAATTAAATCAAATTCATCCAACATATTTAACCAGCACACCCACACACACACACACACATATATATGTATGCGTGTACATATATACAAATATATGTACATGCATGCATTCATACATACACACATGTGTGTATTTGCAGATAGATACTTCTGAGCTGTGGCCTGGAATCAGCAGAAATGCAGCTGGACTGAGAACTGTTTAGAGACTTTATCATCCTATTCACTATTTCTAATACATTTGTCACTTTCAGGGAGGCAGGGTAATGTGGTGACAGAATGTACAGTCAGAGGATCTGGCCTTGAATTCCACCCTGCAAATGACCAGCTGTGTAAACTTGGCTGTTTCAAGCCCTGGACTGGGGGTCTGTGGTGATGAAAAACTTTGACTAATCACATTGGCATTTTATTCAGTTTATTCCAAATATATTAGAATTTTATTTCAATTCCATTGGAGATTTTATTCTAATGATTCCAATAAAAGTGAAATTTCTTTTCTTCCATGAAAGTTCACAGACCCACTGATATCTTCTACATACCCCTTGAGGTCACTAAATACTAGGTTTAGAAGCCCTCTGCATTAGTTCTCAAGCCCATTAGGAAGCCGTTTTTAATAGGGAGAAGTATGTTGACTTGCAGACAGCTGAGTGCCAGGGAAGACTCTGAAAGTACAAAGAGCTGTGGGACCTTGCCAGCTTCCTGGCCTCCCTGGACCTCAGCCTGGTACTCTCCCACACAACAGAATGAAATTCTGAGTCATTTCCTGCCTCACAGCTCTGGTCCTGTGTGAGTCGGACCCCACTGGGTGTGTCTGCTGTGTGTGGAGCCTTCCTAGGCCTCTCTGGCCAAGTTGTCTCTCTGGTTCCTAGGAGACAAACCCAGTCTCCTTTATGGGCAGAAGATTGTAGGGGTGGGGAGTGTTTGAACCCAGGAGGCAGGGCCTGGCAGAGGGCAGAGGTCTGGGGCACAGAGAGGAGGCTGGTTCTCCCTGGAGCTCTCATTGTCTGCCCTATAAAGCCAGCCTAGGCAGCAGCCCCAAGGGGACAAACACAGCTTGAGCTTTGCTCCTCACATTAACCCTGATGCTAGCAGCTCCACAGCTGCTACACAGGAAAAAGAAGAGGGAAGAGGAACTTGGTTTGTCTGGCCTTGCTGCCAGAGCTGGGGAAAGATGTGGTTCCCTCTGGGATCTGTGCTCCATTCTCTTTGGGGAAGTGCCCCCCTGCACACCCTGTTTCTCCTCTCTGCCATCCTCCTGATCCTGGCACAATATCTGCAGAAAAGGAGGAGTCATCTTAACTACCCCCCTGGCCCTCCTGGGTTGCCCATAGTGGGCAACTTCTTCCATATGGACTTGAAAAATCCCCAAATCATCATCCAAAAGGTAAGGAGTGAGATGGGAGGGTGAGAATCCCTTGGCTGTGAGGGGGCAGGGGCCATGTGCCCTGGGGAATGTGCAGCCACAAGCCTGGCATCTATCCCTGCTCTGGCCCTATTTGAGAAGCAGCTTCTTGCAGTGGAAAGAACGTCTGGTTTGGGGCTTAGAGGGCCTGGGTTCACATTCCCTTCTGACCTGTGGGACCTGGAGAGAAGCACACGGTCATCACTCGTGGGGTGTGTGTCATTGTTGACATTGTATGTGGTCAGGACTGGATGGCCACTGAGGTCCCTTCTGCCTCAATTTCTGTGATTCTGATCCAATGATATCATAACTGTAAAGCGCTTCACACAGTGAGTGACCCCCATTAAGCATTATAGAAATGTCAACTTTTATTATGATTATTACTATCATTATTATATCTAGAACGTGATAGGTGAGCTCCTTGAGAGAGCACACTTCCTGGCACCCAGTAAGCACTTGATAAATGTTCATTAATACAATGACTGACAGAATTTGCATGAGCAACTTCTGCAGTCACTTAATATACTAGAGTCAGAGGTACTAAACTTGGCCACTGAATTTTAGCTAAAAAAAACTGATCACTGAATCTCAATACACTTGGTTTTCCTTTTGGTTTTTAATTTTATTCTACACAATCAAAAACTTTCTTCTAAGAAGTGACCCAGAGGGTTCACCAGACTAACAAAGGAAAACCACACACACACACACACACACACACACACACACACACACACACTAAAGGTTAGGGACCCATGGACCCTGACTCCAATATTATGAGTTTGGCCAAGCCATGACAAGTCTCTGATCTTCACTTGCCTTGCTGGATGTTAATATAATGAGGCCAACATCCTGGCAGTGTTACTTTCAGTTAAGTTCAGCAAACACTAACAATGACTTTTTTTTGCCTACTATATCACTCTGCTGACTGAGTTTTGACAGTGACTTGATGGGTGTCAGTGGGGAAAAGACACAAGTCATCAAATCAACCTGCTATGTACTAGGTACTGTGTTAGGTGCTAGAGATTAAGAAAACAGAAATAAAGCTGCCCCTGCCCTCTGGGAGCTTATGTTCTACCTACTCCAATGAACTTGCAATGTTTCAAATGTTAACCTCTAGAACTTTCCCCCATATTAAATTCTGAGTTGTTCTTTGTCATATATTCCTAACCTAGTGTGCTGCCTTGAATGCAGGAGCCACTTCAGGGCCTGGCATATACTGTCTCTTCCCCTGAAGCTTTTGGAATTTCCAGTTCCCATCCAAGCTCAGCTTTAGGGGGCCCTCTCCTGCAGGAAGCCTTCCAGATCCCTCCTAGGTGCTGGTCTCCCCTCCATTTAATTAGAATTTCCTTTGTATGTGTTCTGCATTTACACATATATACACAGATCATTTTCTTCCATGTCAGTTCCTCAAAAGGAAGAACTGTTTGGTGTTTGGGACTGTCTGCTCAGCTCCTACCACAGGGCTTGGGATATAGCTGGAGGATTCAGTGTTTGCTGGGCTGAAATGGACTGAATTCAGTGGAATTGGATCAGAACGAATTGGGTGGACTTCACTGGAATTGATGTTTCACACATTACTAGAATGTCATCTAATGACAGTAGAAGCAAAAAATAGATCATGGAAGTTTGCAACTCAAACTAATTCTTTTTCAGTTAACCAAGAAATATGGAAATATTTTCTGCTTGCATTTGGGAAATCTTACCTTTATGATAGTTAGTGGATTACCACTGATCAAGGAGGTCCTGATCAACCAAGGCCATGTGTTTATTGATCGTGCCAAAGTTCCCATCCACTTCCATGTCATTAAAACATTCGGTGAGTTCTTTGAATTATGATACGTATTTTCATCTTCAGGATTCTTTGAAAGGTATCTTTTGGGGCGGCTAGGTGGCGCAGTGAGTAAGGCACTGGCGCTGGATTCAGGAGGACCAGAGTTCCGTTCTGGTCTCAGACACTTAACACCCACACATACACACACACACACACACACACACACACACACACACAACCTAGCCGTGTAACCTTGGGGAAGTTACTTAAGTCCAATTGCCTTCCCAAAAGAAAAAAAAAGATATCTTTGACTTCTGTTCTTCACCCTTCTGGAAGTTTTCCACCAGTTTCTAGAGGTCTTGTGGCTAGAAAAAACATGAAATAAAATAGACCTTTGAAGTTTTCTTACTTCTTGTTTGAACAAGGGGGAGAGGAATAGGATTGTGGAAGAGGGCAATGAGGATGGAGAAGGGGCTCAAATTCATCACATGGGACGATTAGTTAAAGGAGCTTGGAGTGCTTATCTTAAGGACAAGCAGAGTAAGTTGAAGGGTAAAGAGAGGCATGATGACTGTCTTCAAGTGTTTCAAGGCTCATTAATAGAAAAAGTACTAGTTTGTTCTTCTTGGCCACAGAACCAGGAGCAAAGAGGTGGGTTGCAGAGGGGTGTGATTTGGCTTAATGCTGGAAAACCTCCTCACCAGGGGAGCTGTCCAAAAGTGAACTGGTTTTACTTCAGAAGTGGTAGATTCCCTCTCATCAGAGGCCTTCAAACGAAAGCTCTTCAGTGCATTTTATTGGTGTTATTTTCTGGGTATAACTTGGCCTGGATGAGCTCTGAGATGCCTTCTGTCTCTGAAGCTCTATGGATTTATGATTCTGCCTTTTGGCCCTTTGACTCACATGATGGTGCAGGTTCCAGCAAAGCCACCTGTATCTGAAGGAATTCAATAAAGTTAAAGTGCCAGGTCAAAGTTTCTGTTTTGTTTTTATATTTTCCTAATGTGTTTCATTTTTAATTTATGGAATGATCAAACATCTCCAAAACACCGTACCATAAAAAAGATGATTTCAAATGAAACTGCAAATCTACTATGGACAAAATTTCCCCTTTTTTTTCTACCTTCTCCTCCATAGAGATAGTTACCATAAGGCACTGGTAGGCATACACGCATATATATGTATATGTATAAGCATAAGAATATATATAGGTATAAGTATAGGTATATGTGTAGGAATATGTATAGGTATATGTGTACATGTATGTATATGTATACTTATATGCATATATATGTTTATACATGTAATTATGCTATACATACTTCTAAAATTTAGTATTTTATTTTTCTCCAGTTACATGTAAAAACTATTTTTAATATTCATTTTTAAACCTTTGAATTCCAAATTCTCAAGAATGCAGAAAAGTCCTCTATCTCATCGACTATCTATTTTTCTCCGGAAGAATAATACTCAGTTTTTCTGGGTAGACGTTTCTTGATTGTAATCCTAGCTCCTTTGCCTTCTGGAATAGCATATTCCAAGTTGTCCAGGCTTTTAATGTAGAAATTGTTAATCTTGTATTAGCCTGACTGTGGTTCCACCATACATGAATTGTTTCTTCCTGACCGCTTGCAATATTTTCTCCTTGACCTGAATCTCTGGAATTGGCTATAATATTCCTGGCAGTTTTCCGTTTGGGGTCTCTTTCAAGATGTAATGAGTGAATTCTTTCCATTTCTATTTTACCTTCTCATTTTAGAATATAAGTTCAGTTTCCCTTGTTAATTCCTTGAAAGATTATGTCTAGACTCCTTTTAAATGTATTTTTTGAATTTTTCTTATTTTTTAGTGAACTTATTTATTTTTAGTTTTAAGCATTCAGGTCTACAAGCTTTGGAATTTTGAATTTTTCTCTGCCTCCCTCTCCTCCCCCCTCCCCAACATGGCATGCATTCTGAAATAGACTCTACAGTCGTATTCATATTAAACATCATTTAATGTTACTCATGTTGTAAAGAAGAATTAGAACCAATGGGATGAAGTACAAGAAAGAAAAAAAAAACAACAAAATGAGAGAGCGCACAAATGGTCTGCTTTGATCTGCATTCAGACTCCATTGTTCTTTCTCTGGATGTTGATAGCATTTTTCATCATGAGCCTTTTGGAGTTGTCTTAGAACCTTGCATTGCTGAGAAGCGCTAAGTCTGTTAGAGTTAGTCATCACACAATGTGACTGTAACTGTGTCCAGTGTTCTCTAGGCTCTGCTCACCTCACTTAACGTCATTTCATCTATGTCTTTCCAGGTTGTTCTGAAGTCTGTCTGTTCATCATTTCTTATAGCACAATAGTATTCCATTACATTCATATAATACAACTTGTTCAACCATTCCCCAGTGGATGGGCATTCCCTCATTTTCCAATACTTTGCCACAACAAAAAGAGCTGCTGTAAATATTTTTTTGCACGTTGTGTGTCCCTTTCCAATTTTTATGAACTTTTTGGGATACAGTCATGGAAATGGTATTGCTGAGTCAAAGAGTATGCCCCTTTTTATAGTCCTTTGGGCATAGTTCTAAACTGCTCTCCAAAATGGTTGGATCAATTCACAACTCCACCAACAATGGATTAGTGTTCCAAATTCTGGACATCTTCTCCAGCATTTATAATTTTCCTGTTTTGTCATGTTAGTCAATCTTATAGGTGTGATGTTGTACTTAAAAGTTGTAAATCAACCTGACCCTGGAGATTTGTTCACCAGCAGAGCAGGGACTTATGTTAACCAAGTGAGAAGTACAGGTTTGAGGTGAGACATATCACCATAGAGTATAATTGAAATTAAAAGAGATTGGAAAGATTCCTTGTTATATGGGATGGCTGTGTGGGAGGGAGAAGAAGATAGGATACAGGGGGAATGTAGATAATCTGATAACAAAATATACCAAGGAAATTCATCATTTAAAAGAGTGTTTAAAAGTTCTTTTAGGGCCATCTAGGTGGCACAGGGCCAGGAACACTGGCCCTGGAGTTAGGAGGACTTAAGTTCAAATCCAGCCTCAGACGCTTGACACTTTCTAGACATGTGACCTTGGGCAAGTCATTTAACCCCGATTACCCTGCCTTTGTCCCTCCAAAAAGCAAAAAAAAAAAAATTCTTTTAAAAATCTAGACATCAGGAGAACAGTCTAATTGCTGAGTCTTGGAATTAGAGCAAAATGAGATATTCACTCAGAGAATGTATGACCTTGGACAAAAGGAAGTTTCCTTAAAAACAACATGGGAAGGATATCCAATAAAGCATTGATCCCATTGAATGAGGCTTCTTTCCTCTCAATGCAGAGACATAGCCAGTCAGGAGAGGGTGTTGACTCATGCAGGGATATGAAGACCATCAAGAAAACTCAACATTACATCAAAGTTTTGAGTGTTATTATCTTGGAATGGTCAAGCATATAGGGAAGCTTCATTGTCTTTTTAAGGAAAAATTCGCCTCAGCTACATAGAAGGCACTTTCCAGTTTAATCAAAGTTGCTCCTATCATACCTCGCCCTTTGGTGACAAAATCCTAAAAATCTTTTAGCCAACCTTCTAGCACTTAAATGGCCTTAGTGCAGTGACCGGATGGCCAAGGGTATGAGAAACCTGGAATGGGCTAAATTAGAAGAGAAGAAAAAACTGAATGTGTATGTATACACACAGAGGTTGCAATGTAACAGTGCCCTAAGCATGTACTGTCCATGAGCAGTGGTAATGTCAGAAACATGCCACAGTGAAATTTCTGATGAAAAGTGGTAACAAGAAGTAGGAGTGGCACATGGTATAAATGGTCACACTTGCAGCCTGGGACCTTGACTAAATTGTGGGTCATAGCTGTCTTCAGTAAGGTGGTTGAGCTGTTACTGTCCTGTTGCATGCAGTCTGTCCCATGGCCTGAGGTTATGTGGGCAGTTTCCCCAGGTCCCTGCGCACTCAGTGTTAACTGGCTCCATAGTTGAGATCTCCTGCCTAGGAGCCACATCAGGGGAAGGAGG
Source organism: Petaurus breviceps papuanus (assembly GCF_028583685.1). Classification (NCBI taxonomy): domain Eukaryota; kingdom Metazoa; phylum Chordata; class Mammalia; order Diprotodontia; family Petauridae; genus Petaurus; species Petaurus breviceps. The sequence goes on from NW_027185850.1 coordinate 15,856,422, forward strand.
CAGCCAGGTGATACATTGCATAGAGAGCTGGGACAGGAAGACCTTAGTTCAGCTCTAGCCTCAGATACTTTGTGATTCTCGCTAAGTCACTAAACCTGTTTCCTCAACTGTAAAATGGGAATAATAACAGTGCTGCCTCCCAGGGCTGTTGTGAGGATCAAAGGAGATAGCATTTGTAAAATGCTTGCCATTGTGCCTAGCATACATTTGGTGCTTAATAAATGCTTATTCCCTTCCCTTCTTTTTTCTTTGTCCATTTAGAGGCTTCTGTGGAATGACTACTCTCTTTTTTCTGAGGTCTAGGTAGTTATACAGAAACAGTGTGACCTCTTCCCTGTCATAAAAAGCAACATATCTTGCATCCTTTGGTACTTTTCAAAAACTCTATGCCTTGGTCCCCAAGCTCTGCATAGCAAAAATCCATCCCTGGAAAAGAATATCCCAGGGTCCCCTTTCTACCCTTTCCCTCCCATTCTTGGGTAGAGAGAAGCAAGGTTGACTGTTTAATACTGTAATATCAGCAAGGTGGGCTGGCTTTATTAATTCCAGATGACATCAAACAAAGGGGGGACCATGAGCCTGCTGGTGGCACATGTAGCTCTCACAGGCCAAGGCCTCACTGCCTTGCCTGGACCAAGACACTGATGAAGTCAGCAAGGGCCACATGAGAAGCCACAGGACATTCAAAGTGGATATGGCCATCCAGATTAAGACTTGGGCTCCTCCCCATCCGTAACTGTCTTCTCCGAAGTAGAAACATATTCAGCAGTCAATTATCTCTGACTGAGAAAATCAGAAGCTCATACTTATTGTACCCCAAGGTTCATGGCCTGCTTATCGACCCTGCAGACCTCTGAGCCTTGACATTTCCCTCTGTTTTGTCTTTTCTAGGTCTTTGAATGTGCAATGTAGTTGAAGTTTTAGTGGTATTTCTCCAATAAGTATGTAAGTTCCTTGGGAGCTGGAACTGCCTAGTCCTTACTATTGCTATATCCAACACAGATTTTGGCACACAGTAAGGTTTTTTTAAGTGCCAATTCAGTTCAATTCCACTTCTCATAGAGAGAAAAGCTAAACCAGTAAAATTATTCATCTTTGGAAATATTGATATGTTATTTTATCATCATCATTATTTTATTATTTATTGTTATTATTATTATTAAGGTTTAATTGCCTCTAATGGCCAAGCATGGAAACAGCAAAGACGATTTGCCTTAATGACCCTAAGGAACTTTGGTTTGGGAAAGAAGACCCTGGAAGACCGGATCCGGGAGGAGGCCAGGTATCTCACTGAGGCTATCAGGGAAGAAAAAGGTGAGCACTGGTCAGGCAGAGATATTTTCAATTACATATCCTTTCAGATTATCCCTTTTCCTTTTGGAAAAATGATCAAATGCAGAGAATCTGTAACTGTGGGTGGCAGGAGCTGGGAAAGAGAGGTCATCTCTGGACTAGAGACAGGCAAAATGTCACAGCCCCCATAGCCCTCAAAAGGTTTTCAAAGACCCAGCTTGTTCTGAAGGAAGAAATGAGACAGTAAACAAAGAAGGGAACCCTTGATGATCCATTCTCATGAATGCCATTATAATTGTGTTCTGCTATCAAAAGATAGATCCTTCATTCCTCCTGCCTTAAAGTGTCACCTGTATGACACTGCCTTGGCTTTCCATTCCAGGAAGTCCCTGCACACACACACATACACACACAAATGTACAGATACCCTTGCCTCTATTCTCTCCTACTGCCCTTCTCTAGTTCTTTTTTCTTCTTAATAGTCCTTTCTTTCTACTTACTGAATAATCTCTTTCCTTTCTCAGGGTCTGCCCTCTCATTCTTCTTTTTCTTCACACATACAAATCTATACATACATAAATGTATACATATCATCTTCATTTTTAAAAAATTTCAATTACTTTTTCAATTAATCATTTATTTTCTTTATTTCTTCTTCCTCCTCTCACTAGAAGAACCAAAACTCTAATTACAAATATAGAGTCAAGCAAAAGAAATTCTTACAGTGTCCATGCCCAGAAACATAGATTTTATTGTATAACCTAAGTCCATATAAGGAGGTGGGTGGCAGGTGGCATCATTGGTCCTCTGGAATTGTGGTTGGTATTGCATTGATCAATGTTCTTAAGTCTGTCCAACTTATCTTTATTTTCACAGTGTTGTTATTATAAACATCCACTCTTCTACACTTTCTCCTATTTTTATGCTTCTTCTTTTTCCTTCTCCAAACATCCCATCCTTTTCCACTTCTCCTTTGTCCTCCCCTTCTTCTGTTTTCTCTTATTATTATAGATTTAAGGTAAGAATGGACCTTGGAGCTCATAAATCCTATCCTCCCTCACATTCTGCAGATGAGAAAACTGAAGAGTGGAACAGTTAAGTGACTTTAGCAAGGTCAGTCAGTCAGTGATTATTAATCAAAAGCCTATGATATTACAGGCACTGTGCTAAATCCTGGGAATGTAAAGAAAGGAAAAAGAGAGTCCCTGTCCTCAAGTAACTCCTAATCTAAGTGGGGAGACAACATTCCAACAACTATGTACAAACACTGTATAAACAGGAGAAACTGGAAATAATCAATAGTGGGAAGACAGCACAGCTAAGGTCACCAGGTTAGTCTGAGGTTGGATTTAGTAAATGTCTGAGGGAAGCCAGGGCTTCCTGGATTCAGGCCCAGTACGTCATGCAGTGCTTTATCCTTCCTCCCTTCTTTATTCATCTTCTCATATCTTTTCTTTTAATTCCAGGATCTCCAGATGTAACTTCAGCTCTACTGCTCATATGCATGAAGTAGCTTACAGGTGTAAATAGTCATGTGTATTGGTATATGCACACATATTTCTTTATGCATGTGTGCCCATGCCCATTACACAGATGGGCACATCTTTGTGAACATATTGACATGATATGTCAGATACAGATTAATAGATAAAGGTTATAAGGGCCCTCAGAGGTCATCTAGTCCAACCCCTTCATTTTCCTGATGTATACATACAGCAAAGACAGATAAAAGAACTTGCTCAAAGTCTTGTAAGTCAGCTATGCTGAAAAAAATATGCCAATTAAATTATAATTCTTCACTGACATATTAGAAAATGTGCATTTTCTTTTCTTTTTCTCACATCTATTTAAACAGTAGCTGGTTATAGAAAATAATAAAAAGAAGATTGTGCTGGTGAGGGGAGGAGAGAGTTGAGAAAAAATGTTTAGGAGACAAAGAAAGTTCTGCTGGGATTATTTAAAAACATGGGTGAAATGAAGAGTGATCTGCCCCCTTTCACTTCTGGTTCACAGAACAGCCCTTTGACCCCCGATTTCAGATCAACAATGCTGTTTCCAATATCATCTGCTCCATAACTTTCGGGTATCGCTTTGACTACCATGATGTTCAGTTTCGGGACCTGCTGAAGACTTTGGATGTTATCTTGCACCTTGAAACCAGGTGGGAATGTCAGGTAAGAGGCCATCCCTTCCTAGGCAGGGAGGGCTCAGCCTCACTTTAGCCATGAACTTCCTCCATGGGAAAAGAAACTAGCATGTCTGTGAGAGGTTGTCAGGGGCTGAGTCTGCTTGTGCATGAATTTCTCTAAACAGTAAAAGGGACTCAAAAGGGGAGAGGAAAGAAGCAAGATTTTTATCAAAAGTGACATGAAAGAACATGAATGGAGTACCCATTGCTTTTCAGAGCACTGTGATCTCCAAATAATGAGACACAAATTTCTATACAGTTTTCAGTTTTTATAATATCTTTACCAAGATTATCAATTTACAAGAATTTAGTACAGCCAGAGGGTGAGATCACCTAGAGTGCAAACAATTTAGTATGGACCTACTGTGTTTCAAATTGTATGTTATGTATAGCACTTCTGCAACTGTGGGGCTCAACACCATATGGGGTTGTGTATCTGAATGTGGGGGTTGCTAAAATATTGGTAAGTTAAAAGTTTCTGAACATGCAATGACCAAAAATTAATTCAAAATTAAATTGTAATGAATCCAAGGTGTTTCTTGTAGTGGTTGCCCATGTTGCATGATGCAATTTCACTGCAGCTTTGATTCTGAGCACACAGCATGTGCACTTTGCACTGTGCATGCCATCATGCCTGGTAACACCAAGAAACACCACAGAAGCATCTCGGCACATGTTCAAAACTATTGTATTATAGGAATGCAGTGTTTTTAATGTAAATACAAAATCATTAAATGAATTTTGGCTCCAGAGTAGTACAGAATTTCCAGCAATTTTTGAAATAGCCCTAAACATACTTCCTCCATTTTGTATTATGTATTTATGTAAAATGGCATTTTCAGTGTTGATGATTATGATCAAAATATTGATCAATTCAGAAAAGTGTTGAAAGTGCTCTAAATCCTATAGTATCAAATATTCTGCCAAGATTTATTTCTTTAGGGAAAAATAAAGAAGCACATTCATCTCATTAGTATTCAAATTTGCTTTCATCTTTAATACATGGCAAAATTATATTACATCAAAGAATTGTTTTAAATTTCTTCATGATTTATTATCAGTAAATATTTGATTTGTATACCTATTTTATATACCTATATACCCTGGGTTGCATAAAAGTTTCTCAGGTGAAAATGGATCATGAGTAGAAAAAGTTTAGGAAACCCTGTGCTAGAATATGGGGATAGAATGACAAAAATGAAACAGCAGCTGAACTTGAATAGTTTACATTCTGTTGGAGGGGACACCATGCCCTCAGATGAATGTATATGCAAATAAATAAAGGGAAAAGTTTTGGTTGGAGTCGCATTAGAAGCCAGGAGGACCAAGAAAGGTTTCATGGAGAAACTGTCTCTTGAACAGAGTTTGATGGAAACCATGAATTTTATCTTCACCTCTTCATGGAAGAAAGAAAGGAGAGGAGAGGAGAAGGAGAAAGAAGCAGAAGAAGCAGAAGCAGAATGAGAAGGAGGAGAAGAAGAAGAAGAAGAAGAAGAAGAAGAAGAAGAAGAAGAAGAAGAAGAAGAAGAAGAAGAAGAAGAAGAAGAACAAGAAGAACAAGAAGAACAAGAACAAGAACAAGAACAAGAACAAGAACAAAACAAGAAGAACAAGAACAAGAATGAGAAGAACAAGAATGAGAAGAACAAGAAGAAGAGGAGGAGGAGGAGGAAGAGGAAGAAGGATGCTGCCTAGATTGGTGACATCTTGGAAGAGTTATTTAGGTGCATCAGAATGGGGCCAAGTGGCTGGTATGTGAGATAAGAGATGACTGTATGCCAGCCTGGGTGTCAGGAAAGCAAGAGTATGGAAGGATAGACAGCAGTCACAAGGAGTGATTAGACATGGAATTGTTGTAAATTCCATGACATAAAAAATAGTCAAGAACACTTGCCTGACTTAAGAGACAGGGCAATATAACAGGAAATTACACTCATCCCTCCTCCCCCTGCCCCCTTTTATATTATTCAGCTATTCAATGTCTTTCCTTGGATAATGAAATTCCTGCCAGGAACTCACCAGAAGCTCTTTGGAGAATGGAAGAAGCTAGAGACGTTTATAGAAGGTATTGTCAAACAACATAAGGAAAATTTGAACCCAGAGGAGACCCTGGACTACATTGATGCTTACCTGAAGGAGCTGTCCAAGGTAATAACAGAAAAATAGGCTTTATGTGTTTAAAACTAAAAAAGGGCAATTGGGGTCAAATGGGTTAAAATATTTCAAACTTTATATCTACCTCATAATGTAAATCTCTTTTCTCAATGATAACCCTGGTAGGTAAAGAGTGTAAGTAATGGAGCTTGCTAGTGGAGAGCCCACAGTTTATATTCAGACCTAGAATTGACCACAGTGCTCATTGAGTTCCAACCCCTGAATTTATATGGGGGGGTGGGTTTGGGGACTGAGCCATAGAGAGGTTGATTGACTTGCTTCCATCACACGGCTATTAGGAATCAGTCTGGATGTAAACTTAGCTCTTTCTGTCTCCTAGTTCAATGTCCTTTTCATTAGAACCTATTCTGAGTGAGATTAAGTCTTGGCTCTGGTATTTCATTCTTTTCAATTCCTCCTTCTTCACCTCACTTTTCTCATTCACAACATTAAGATATGCCATCTATCCCCTATCCTGTCCAGAATTATTATGTGTATATTCTTTGCAAATCTCAAACACCATAAAAATAAGTTAAATTATCAGCATTATATGTGCAATTAAAATATAACCACCTTAGAGAATTTGTACAACAGACAAACATGTGGGCAGCATTGCAACTGTTAGTCCCGAGCACTACAAACTCAGATTATAAAGGTTCTTTAGAAATATTTCACAAAATGAATAAAAATGTATTATAACATACATAGTATAAGTCAATATATAGCCCCCAGGGATTCATACATATGGTTTAGTGGTCCCATTTCTTTTGAGTTTGACCCCATTTTAGTTCCTTTCCAACTTCAATATTTTGTAATTATGTCCTGTATAGTTCAAGAATTATGGAACTCTATTTTAATTCCTCATCCTGAACTCATCAACTGAGTTTACCTGGGTACAAACCATTTCTCTAAGTCTCAGTTTATTCATTTGAAAAATGGATACAATATTATTGGTACTGCCTGCTTCATAGGATTGTGGGGAAATTCAATTATGATCTCAGACACTAGCCATGTGACGCAGGGAAAATGACTAAACCTCTGTTTGCCTCAGTTTCCTCAACTGTGAAATGGAAATAATAACATCTATTTCACAGGGTTATTGTGAGGATCAAATGAAAACAGATTTGTGAAACCCATTGCACTATGTTAGGCACATGGTGGAAGCTATACAAAAAGATTAGCTATTATTATTCTCTATTTTACAACTGACTTTGTTCTTGCCTGAAGAAATGTCAGCAGCTACTAACAGATAGATAGGTCTTTAGGAGGGAGAAAGTAAAAGTAATGAGCATGATAATGAGGGCAAGGAAGAAAAAGAGAAAGGAGAGGAGGTGGAGTTGGAGATAAAGTGAAGGAAGACAAAAAAGAAGAAATAAGAGAAGGAGGAGGAGAAAGAATTCAATACAAACAAAAAAAGTTGCAAATTCAATAGAAGCTTCTCTAGATCTAGCACACTAGGCTCCTTTACCAAGTACCTATTTTGGTGAGATGATAGAAAAAACCTTTGGCCTCATAATGACCTTCCAAAAAGTTAACCCCCACGTCCATTCTTGTGTGTGTGTGTGTGTGTGTGTGTGTGTGTGGCACTGGAGGGGGTGGTTTGAAGGTGATCATGCACACAGGGCTTACCAGTAGCATGATGTAGCAGAGTAGTATATTTAGGTCAGGGTCTAGGATTTGTGTGCTGTTCTGTCATTTTTTTATTCTATGATTCTAGACAAGTCTCCAATGGTCTCTGAGTTTTAGTTTTCTTACCTGTAAAAGACAAATCCTATCTACCTGCATGGATTTGATGAGAAAAGTACTTATAGTAAACCTGTAAACCCAACAGATATAGGAGTTCTCAGAGGTAGAACCAAGATCATGGACAAAAGACAGGAAGTTGCCTAAGATATCTCATTTCCTTGGAAATAACTTTTTTAAAAAACATATGTTTATTTATTTATTTTTACCTCTCAACATTCCTTTCCACAAGATTTTGTTTCAACTTTTTCTCCCCATCTTTACCCTATCACCACCCCAAAACAGCAAGCCCACTGAAAATCTCTTTCCCCAATCTGTTCTCCCCTATATTCTCCCCCATCACCCCCCCACTTTCTATCAGGGTAATATGGACCTCTATACCTCAGTGCCTGTACATCTTGTTCCCAATTTGCATGTAAAAAACACATTTTTTTAACATTTGTTTTTCCAATTTTGAGTTCCATATTTTTTCCCTTCCTTCCTCCTCATGTACCCCCACTGGGAAGACAAACAATTCAATATAGGTTGTACACGTGCAGTTACCCAAATCATTTCCATAGTTGTCATATTGTAAATGACCAACTCTATTTCCCTCCATCCAATCCCATCCCCCATTTATTCCACTTTATCCTTTGACCTTATTGCTTTTCAAAAATGTTTGCTTCTAACTACCCTCTCCCCCAATCTGCCCTCCCTTCTATCATCCCCCCTCCTATCCACTAATCCCCTATTTTGCTGTAGGGTGAGATACCTAATTGAGTGTGTATGTTATTCCCTACTTAAGACATATTCAATGAGAATAAGTTTTTACTTAAAAGAATTTTTTTTACCTTCCTTTACTGCCCCTCGTTTGTAACAGTTTTCTCTTACTTCTTTTATGAGATAATTTACCCTAATCTATATCTCCCTTTCTCTTTCTCTCATTATATTCCTCTCTCACCTCTTAATTTTATTTTTATAGACAATCATCCCTCCCTATTCAATTGATCCTGTGCACTCTATGTATACATGCATATACATATTCACACACTCAAATATATACACAAATATATATACCCTCCTATATATCCATATATGTATGTATACATATATATATGTACGTATACATATATATGTATGTATACATATATATATATACATATATTCCCTTCAACTATACTTATACTGAGAACAACTTTATGAGTTATAATTATAATTTTTCGGGGTGGCCAGGTAGCACAGAGAGTAAGAGCACCGGCTCCAGTATCAGGATGACCTGGAGATCGAAGCCCGGGCTCAGACACTTAGCACCCACCCAGAAACACCTCACCATGTAACCTTGAGCAAGTTACTTAACCCCAATTGCTTAAAAAAAATAATAATTATAATTTTTCCATGTAGGTATGTAAATAGTTCAGCTTTAATAAGTTCCATATGATTCCTTTTTCTTGTTTACCTTCTCATGCTTCTATTGCTTCTTCTATTAGACAGTCAAATTTTCTCTTCAGCTCTGGTTTGTTCATCAAGAATGCTTGAAAATCCTCTATATTATTGAATGACCATATTTCCCCCTGTAACATTATATTCAGTTTTGCTGGGTAGGTGATTCTTGGTTTTAGTCCTAGCTCCTTTGACCTCTGGAATATCATATTACAAGTCCTTCTATCTCAACACAGAAGCTGCTAGGTATTCTGTTATCCTGATTTTGTTTCTACAATACTCAAATTGTTTCTTCTTGACTGCTTGTAGTATTTTCTCCTTGACCTGGGAACTCTGGAATTTGGCTATTATATTCCTAGGAATTTTATTTTGTGGATCTTTTTCAAGAGGCAATAGGTGAATTCTTTCAATTTCTATTTTTCCCTCTGGTTCTAGAATATCAGGGCAATTTTGATTGATAATTTCTTGCAAGAAGTTGTCTGGGTTCTTTTTTTGATCATGGCTTTCAGGTAATCCAATAATTTTAAAAATGTCTCTCCTGGATCTATTTTCCATGTGAGTGGTTTTTCCAATGAGATATTTCACATTGCCTTCTATTTTTTCATTTGTTTGGATATGTTTTATAGTATCTTGATTTCTCATAAAGTCATTAGCTTCCAATTGCTCAAATCTTATTTTGAAGGAGTTATTGTCGTCAGTGAGTTTTTGAAAATCCTTTTCCATTTTGAAAATTCTACTTTTTAAGACATTCTGCTTCTCACTGGCTTTTTGAGGCTATTTTGCCATTTGAGTTAGTCTATTTGGTCTTCCCAGTTTCCCTGAAAATAACTTTAAAATAAGCAAAAAGATGAATTCTGGAGTAACAGAATACACAAAAGGAAAGGTTCCAACAACTTTCATGGTCAAAATCCCTTAGAAGGACTATAGGACAACCTTGTCTCACTTGGGTAAAACATGAGCCCAGACCAGTGTAGGTAGTCTAAGGGCAAGTCAGTAGAAGATGATAATCTCAGCACAAATCAGCATGCTAATGGCACAGAAAATCAGCTGAAAAGCCTGGAACCAGGAGGGAACAGATGATCTTCCAACCCCTAAAGCCTAGTACAAAAAGTACTAATAGATCAAAGTATTCCAGAGCAACAGCTGACTTTCCCAGAACAAACCTCAACAGCAAGCCAGCACCGAAGCCTCTGGCCTCCAGCACAAGAAGCTTGAGACAGCTCCCCTGTGCCCCAGGAATAGATCTCAACTTTAAATAGTGACAAAATTATCAAAAATTTTATAAAAGTCTGACCATAGAAGACTACAATGGCAGCAAAGATCAAAATACAAACTCAGATGAGGACAGCAATGTCAAGATGGTGATGTGTGAAGGCTCAGAGGGAAAGATGAATTGGTCTCAAGTCTAAAAAGTCCTCCTGGATGTGCTCACAATGTATTTTAAAAATTGAAGGAGAGAGATGGAAGAAACATTATTAAAAGAAATGAGAGCTATACAAGAGAATCATGAAAAAAGAGTCAACAGCTTACAAAAAGAAAGCACAAAAATTAACTGAAGAAAACAACTTCTTAAAAAGTAAAATTGTCTGAATGAAAAAGGAGGCACAAAAAGTTAACTGAAGAAAATCATTCCTTAAAAATTAGAATTGGGAAAGTGTAACATAATGATTCTATGATATATCAAGACTGTCAAACAAAATCAAAAGGATGAAAAATAGAAGAAAATGCAAAACACTTAACTGGAAAAAAACAGTTAACCTGGAAAATAGATTGAGGAGGAACAAGCCATTCTGGGAAGATGGTGGAGTAGGTCAAGAATTTTCAGGCTCTAATGATTTCCTCCACAAACAGATAGAAAATCACCATGAAATGAATGCAGAGGAGCAAAAATAAATGGGTAAAAGAGTTGTCTTTCTAGGATATCTTAAGAGGACTTCAGAGAAGACTCCAGGGGCTGAAGTTTTGTGTGAGGGAAGTGTAAAGACCTCTAGGTCAACTCGTCTGAATCAATAAACTGTAGACCCTCAGAGAAGCAGACTAGACCTCAAGAAATTTCACCTCAATTTTCATATAATTCTTGGTCTGAAGAAATTTTACCTCAGGAACTTTTACCTCATAAATTTCCATCTAAAGAATGGCTAAGTCTAAGTGAGAGAATATTGAAGATCTCCTGTTTTTTTTTTCCATAAGTCAGGCCCAGCAGTGATAGGAAGATATGATCAATCCCTGACTGTGATTGTGGGCTGAGCACATGAGAGGTTTTATATCCCTGAGTGCATACATGATTAAAGTAGAGAAAAAGGAGGTCAATGAATTGGGAATGCAATTGTAAAACCTAGAAAAAGAACCAATTCAAAATACCCAATTAAATACTAAATTAGAAATATTGAAAACCAATGGATAGATTAATAAAATTGAAATTAAGAAAACTTGAATTAATAAATAAAACTAAGAGCTGGTTTTATGAAAAAAACAACATAATTGATAGACCTTAGTCAATATGATAAAAAAGAAAGAAGAAAACCAAATTATGAGTATCAAAAATAAAAAGGGTGAATCTACCTCCAATGAAGAGGAAATCAAAATAATAATTCGGAATTATTTTTCCCAATTGTATGCACATAAATTTGACAATCTTAGGGAAATGGATGAACATTTACAAAAATACAAGTTGCCCAGATTAACTGAAGAGGAAGTAAATTATTTAGATAACCCCATCTCAGAAAAAGAAATTGAACAAGCCATCAGTCAACTCCCTAGGAAAAAATCTCCAGGGCCAGATGGATTTACTAGTGAATTCAATCAAACATTTACAGAAAAATTGATTCCAATACTCTACAAACTATTTGGGAAAATTAGTGAAGAAAGAGTCCTACCAAATTCTTTTTATGAAACAAATATGGTACTGATACCTAAATCAGCAAAAGATAAAACAGAGAAAGAAAATTATAGATCAATCTCCCTCATGAACATAGATGCAAAAATTCTAAATAAAATACTGGCAAAAAGACTACAGCAACTTATCTCAAGAATAATACATTTTGATCAGGTAGGATTTATTCCAGGAATGCAAGGATGGTTTAATATTAGGAAAACCATCAGTATAATTGATCATATCAACAATAAAACTAGCAGAAACTACATGATCATCTCAATAGATGCAGAAAAGGCTTTTGACAAAATACAACATCCATTCCTATTAAAAATATTAGAAAGTATAGGAATAAATGGAGCCTTCCTTAAAATAATAGGTAGCATCTATTTAAAGCCATCAGCAAGTATTATATGGAATGGGGAGAAGCTAGAAGCATTTCCCATAAGATCAGGGGTGAAACAAGGGTGTCTACTAACACCCCTCTTATTCAATCTGGTCCTAGAAATGTTAGCAGTAGCGATTAGAGAAGAAAAAGAAATCAAAGGAATCAAATTAGGCAAAGAAGAGACCAAGCTATCACTCTTTGCAGATGATATGATGATATACTTAGAGAATCAAGTTTAAAAAAACTACTTGAGACAATAAATAGATTTGGCAAAGTTGCAGGATATAAAATAAACCCACATAAATCCTCGGCATTCCTATATATTTCCAATGAAATTCAATAGCAAGAGGTAGAAAGAGAATGCCCATATAAAGTTCCTGTAGACATTATAAAATATTTGGGAATCTACCTGCCTCAACAAACCCAGGACCTATATGACCACAACTACAAAACATTTTTCACACAAATAAAGTCAAATCTAACTAATTGGAAAAATATCAATTTCTCTTGGCTGGGTCTAGCTAATATAATAAAAATGACAATTTTACTCGAATTAAATTATATATTTAGTGCCATACCAATGAATATACCAAAAAAACTACTTTATAGAGCTCGAAAAAATAGTAACAAAATTCATTTGGAAGAATAAGTGGTCCAGAATATCAAGGGAATTAATGAAAAGAAATGCTAGGGAAAGTCAACTAGCTATACCAGATATCAATCTGTATTATAAGGCAGCAGTCATCAAAACTACTTGGTACTGTTTGAGTAATAAAGGAGTGGATCAATGGAATAGATTAGGCACACGATATTCAGAAGTCAATGACTATAGTAATCTATTGTTTGATAAACCCCAAGACCCTGGTTTTTGGGATAACAACTCACTATTTGACAAAAACCGCTGGGAAAACTGGAATATAGTATGCCAGAAACTGGGCATGGGCCATTATCTAACACCATATACCAAAATCAAGTCTAAATGGGTGGATGAATTAAGTATAAAGGTTGATACTGTAAGCTGTCATGTAAAACAAGGAATAGTTTACCTGTCAGATTTGTGGAGAGGGAAAGACTTTATGACTAAACATGAATCATAAAATGTAAAATGGATAATTTAGACTACATGAAATTGAAAAGCTTCTGTACAAACAAAGCCAATGTAACCAAGATTAAGAGGGAGGTGGGAAATCGGGAAAGAATCTTTACAAACTATGTCTCTGACAAAGGACTCATTTCTAAAATATACAGAGAACTGAGTCAAATTTATAAGAATACAAGTCATTCCCCAATTGATAAATGGTCAAAGGACATAAATAGGCAATTTTCAGAGGAAGAAATTAAAGATATCTATAAGCACATGAAGAAATGCTCTAAATCACTATTGATTAGAGAAATGCAAATCAAAACAACTCTGAGGTACCACATCTCACCAGTCAGATTGGCTAAGATGACAAAACAGGAAAATGACAAATACTGGAAAGGATGTGGGCAAATTGGAACACTAATGCATTGCTGGTGAAGTTTTGAATCCAGCAATTTGATCCAGCCTTTCTGGAGAGCAATCTGGAATTATGTCCAAAGGGCTATAAATACTTTCATATCCTTTGACCCAGCAATACCAATCTTAGGGTTATATCACAAAGAGATCATAGAAGTGGGAGGAAGACCCATATGTACAAAAATGTTTATAGCAGCTCTTTTTGTGGTGGCAAAGAATTGGAAATTAAGGGGGTGCCTATCAATTGGGGAATAGCTGAACAAGTTGTGGTATATGCATGTTATGGAATACTACTGTGCTATAAGAAACAGGGAGCAGATGGTCTTCATATTTACCTGGAGAGGCTTATACAAACTGATGCTGAGTGAGAAGAGTAGAACCAGGAGAAATTTGTACACAATTACAGACACAACGTATGCGTGATGACCAACTTTGATAGACTGGACTATTCTCAGCAATGCAGTGATATAAGTCAATCCCAAAAGACTCATGATGGAGAGAAATATGTGCATCCAGAGAAAGAACTAGAAAGAACTGAATTTATATCCAGGTGGAAGCAAAATACCTGATCTTTTTCCTTCTCTTGTTTGGTTTTATGTCTTCTTTACCATTTTTCATTCCATCTGATACGATCCATCTTTATAACCTGACTAATGTATAATGTGAAAGTATTTACAGATCCTGTACTTGACTATATGCCATCATGGGGCGGGGGAGGGGGAAAGGGAGGGGGACAAAATGTGAAACTCAATGTGGAATTGTGGAATTGAATCCTGTAAACTAAAAGGAAACAAAGAAATTAATTTAAAAAAAAAAGAAAAAAATGCAAATTAAAACAACTCTGAGGTACCACATCCCACCTATCTGATTGGCTAACATGATCCAATCATTCTTGAGGATAATTTGGAACAATGCTCAAAGGACTATTAAACTGTGCATTCTTTTGATCCAGCAATACTGCTGCTAGGTCTGTATCCCAAAGACATCGATGAAAAAGAATCTATATGTACAAAAATATTCATAGCAGCTCTTTTGTGGTGGCAAAGAATTGGAAATGGATGCTCATCAGTTGGGGGATGGTTGAATAAGTTGTGGCATGTGATTTTGATGGAGTACTATAGTGCTATAAGGAATGATCAGGAGGATGACTTCAGAGAAAACAAGGCAAGACCTATATGAACTGATGCAAAGTGAACTGAGAAGTATCTGGAGATAATTGTGCACAGTAATGGCAATGCTTTAATGATAATCAACTGTGAAAGACTTGTCTTCTCTGATCAGTACAATGATCCAAGACCATTCCAAAGGACTCAGGATGAAAAAAAATGCTATCCACCTCCAGAGAGAGATCTGATAAAGTATATAATTTTTTTTGCTTTTAAAAAAATGAGTGAGCACATGAGAGGTGAGAGAAATACCACAAGCAAAAACATCTTCCAGATAGCAGGGCTGAGACTTGGGTAGGAAGGGAGGAGTCCCTGAGGTTGAACCACTAGACAGAATTCAGAAAACAATGGTAAGAAGGACCTGATATATGTCAAATGGTCACAAATTCAAAAATAAAATCTTAAAAGAAAATTTTAAAAGGAATTAAAAAATCAAATAAGAATGAGGAAAATTTAGGAAAAAATTAAAAATCTAAGAAAATTATGGACATCTAATTAACTAGAAAAAGAGATACAATACGTAAGGAAGAAAATTCTTTTTATACTAGAAATGGGCAAGTGAAATGAAATGACATTATAAGACAACAATATATAATAAAACTAGAAAGAATAGAGAATCTGAAATATCTCAGTAGAAAAAAAAACCTGATATAGAAAAAATATTAGGCAGAGAAACTATGTGAATTGTCAGTCTACCTGAACATTATGATCAGAATATTATCTAGATACAAAATTATAAGAAATTATTAAAGGAAATTGCCCTGAAGTTCTAGAAAAAGAAGGTAAAGTAAAAATTAAGAAAGAATCCAACAGTCACCACCTGAAAGAGATCCCCAAAAGCAAACTTACAGGGATGTCATAGCCAAGTTTCATAATTGCCAGGTTAAACAGGAAATATTACAGAAAACAAGAAAAAATAACAATTTAAATACTGCAGAAAAAGACAATCAGGATTTCACAAGTCCTAGAAGCTAAAAGGTGTTAGTTTGTGGAAAATTATATTTCAAAGAGCAAAGGAGCTTGGATTGCATGCAAGAATAACATATCAAGCAAAGTTGAGTATAATCTTTAATGAGAAAAAATAGATATTTGATGAACTAAAAAATTTCAAGTATTTGTAACCAATGACCAGAAATCAAAGGAAAATTCAATACAAAAGAACTGGAAGAAATATAAGGAAATCATTGAAGAGTAATTATAATGCTCTGATTAAGGTCAAACTTTATTTATGATATATGAAAATGTTCTTATTATTGGTAATTGTTAGTAGTTAAAACTGTTACCATTACAGAAATAGTTTGAAAGAAAGGTTTGGGCTGAATTGTGTATGATGAAGCAATTATAAAAATAAAATTGGATAGAAAAAGCATAAAAGGATAAAGTTGTCTCATAAAAATGAGGCATGAAAGGAAGAATTAATACAGAGCAAGCAGGTGGGAGTAAAAGGCTGCTAATATTCGACTCTTAATCTTATCTGGATTGAAGAGGGAAGAACATATTCATCTGGAGAGTTTGAGAAGTCTTATGAACTTCTTGAGAAGAAGTGATGGAGATTAGGGTGAGGGAGAGGCCATTAGAAGAATATATAAATTAATATTAGGAGGGTCAGGTGAGTAGATAAATAAGTGGCTTTTAGAGGGTTGTCTAAAATAAGGAATAAGGGGGTAAAAGGAGAAGATAAGTAACAGGGATAGGATGAGAAGATACAGAGAAGGAAAATAGGAAGTAAAAATAAGATAGAAATTCACAAATAGTAATTATAAATTAGAATGTGAATTAATAAAAATAATAACACAATTCATTTGGAAAAAACAGTCAAGAACATCAAGGGAAATAATTTTAAAAGTATACAGGAAGGAATTTTAGCAATACCAGACCTTAAATGGTGTTTAAGACACTAATTATCAAAACTATCTCATAGCAACTGACCAATAAAAATACAGATCAATGGAAGAGTAAACATGTAATTTACAGCAACAAATAAACAAAATAATTTTACATTTGCAAAATATAAAGACTTAAAATTTTGGGATAAGACTTCATTATTTGATAAAAATTGTCTGGAAAACTGGAAGCAGTATGGCAGAAACTGGGTATATACCAATATCTTACATCATTTACCAAGATAAGGTCAAAATGGATTCATGACCTAGATATAAAGAGAGATTTTGCAAGAAAGTTAAAAGAAAACTAAACATATAATTTATCAGTATTGTGGATAGGAGAAAAACTTATGAATAAACAAGAATTAAAGAGCAAAGTTAGGTATAAGATGTATAATTTCAATTACATTAAATTAAACAGGGTTTGTACAAATAAAACAAATGTAGCCAACATCAGAGGAAAAGGTGAAAATGGGGGTGGGGGGATTCTATAGACAATTTATCAGATAAAGGTCTCATATAAAATATATAAAGAATGTTGTCAAAACTAAAAGAATATGGGTCATTCTCCAATTAATAAATCGTCAAAGTACTTAACAGGCAACTTTCCAGTGAAGAAATCAATACAACTTATAGCGATATGAAAAATTATCTAAATCATTATTGAAAAATTGACAATAATACACATTATTTTCCAATCAAGAAATGGTCAAAGGATATGAACAAGCAGCTTTCACATGAAGAAACCAAAGCTATCTATAATCATGCCAAAAATGCCCTAAATCGCTATTTATTGGAGAAATGCATATTAAAACAACATTAACGTACCTCCAGATTGGCTAATGTGAAAGAAAAGGCAAAGGATGAAGACTGTAGGAAATGGGGTAAATTTGGGACAAATGCACAGATATAACCTAAATCAAATTGCTTACCATCTTAGTGGGGGGAGAGGTGTTAGGAGGGGGAAAATTTGGAACTCGACATTTTATATAAAAAAGAATGTTAAAATTGTCTTTACATGTAGCTGGAAAATAAAATTTCTAAGATAAAAAAAGAAAGAAGAACTCTTAGTCTTACGAACAGTTACTGTATCCTCGGGGGTTAATGTGAAGCCCAGTATATGGACCTGGACCCTCCCAAGACCCCATAGAGGGTGTAGCACCTCATAATTGGGGGCACTCATTATTGTTTTGGATTAACCAACTGATGCTTCTCCTTTCAATTTAAGGATAACGTCCATTCTAGTTTTGAAGAAAAAAATTTAGTCTTCTGCACCCTGGACCTCTTCTTTGCTGGAACAGACACAACATCAACCACTCTGAGGTGGGCACTGCTGTTTATGGCCATTTATCCAGAGATTCAAGGTACAGTAATAACACCAGGCTAAGAACTCCTGAAGAAGTCTGCCCAGAAGAGTTCCTATTTAGAAAGCTTGAACGTTTGCCAAGCGTACTTTACATGCATAATCTTCTTTCAATCTCATTGGAATAGAGCAGTGATTACCATTTTTCACAATCATGCAGACCCTTTTTTAACATCAACATTTCATTTAGGTCCCCAGATGATGGGAGTTGTGGACTTGGGCAGTAGAGCAAATATAGCATTTGAAGTCAGGAAGATGTATATTCAAATTCTGCCTCAATAATTTCTTAACCATGTGACACTGAACAAATTATACAATTTGTTTCAGCCTCTGTGTCCTCACCTGTAAAATGGGGATAATAATAGCTGTTACTGCAAAGGATTGTAATGAGGATCAAACAAGTCAGCAAACATGAAGTGCTTTGCAAGCTTTAAAGTTTTAAATAAATATCAGGTATTATTTTTTTAAAGCAATTGAGGTTAAATCACTTGCTCAAGGTTACACGGCCAATTATTTCTGGGTGTGCTAAGTATCAGAGTCTGGATTCAATCACATGTCATCCCGACTCTGGGGCCAGTGTTCTTACTTGCTGAGCCACCTGTCCGCCCCTCAATACCAGGTATTATTATTATTATTATTATTATTGTTATTATTATTATTATTTTAGTGCACTATAACTTTTTTGTTTGAAAAGTCATATGATAAGAAAAAGTAAAATTTTAAAAAATGTTTTTGTACCCTATAAAATATGATAAATCTCCATAGATTTCAAAATAGGAATACTTCAGTGAAGGATGCATTAAAAATTGAATCTACAGAAGATTGTAAGGTCTTTAGATTTGGAGTTGAAAGGTATTTTAGAGGCAATAAAGTCTACTCTATCTCTTAAGAAAAAGAATGATTCAAAGTGACCCTCAAACCCCTGCAGTCAGCTCCTTCTACTATAATAACCACACTGGAATGATGGGAAATAGACTAAGAACCAGATTGTTGCTAAGAATCACATTGTCAACAAGCATTAATTTAAGTATAAGATACTCTGAAATATATTTATATTGCCTATTATTACTATATCTTATATTGTATATTATGTATATTAACCTATATCATGGTCATAAGCTAAGTCACAAGCTACTTTAAATGAATGATTCTTCTGTTGGCCACAAAAATATAAAGATATATATTATATATAATACATATTATATGTTATATATATAATGTATAAATATATTATGAGTTCTGAAATTACCATATTTGATCTCAATCTACTGATGTTCCACCTCTCCCTCTGCCTTCCTTGACTGCCAGTCTCTGGATTGTTCAGTTCCCTCCCAGCACATCACCTTTTTACTAGCCACACACGCCTCCTCTTTCCATCTTGACCCCTTTATTAACCTATTCAATCTACACTTTCCTGACTATGGTATCATCTTTTTTGCCTGGTCATGCATTCAGTTTAGTTCACTTGCACTTTCAATGGCCTTCAGTTCCACTCATATGCCTTAAATGAGTGTAGGGAAAACCACAAACCATACTGTGTCCACTAAAAATTTATGTTACACAATCTCATAATTATAGCTGCAAGGCAAGACTTTTACATTTCCCTAATTAATGAAGTTTCCTATTCACTGCAGCAGATTTTCCAGACCTCAACCTTTCACAAAAGAAATTAGCTTTCCCTCAACAATTTGAGCCTTGGAACTTGCCTCATATTTTACTGTGAATTGATATCTACAGATATATGATATTTTATTTTTTCTTTAATCACATGTAAAACAATATTTAACATTTTTAAAGCTTTCAGTTTTAAATTCCATCCCTCCCTTTACTTCTTCCTTCCTAAGTTGTTAAGCAATCAGACACAGGTTAGACATGTGGACTCATGTAAACCATTTCCACATTAGTCATTTTGTGCAAAAAGATGTCTAAAAATAGAAGAAATGAAGAAAGTGAAAAATATCACACTCTAGTCTATGTTCAGACAAATTAAGTCGTTTCTCTGCAGGCAGATAGTTTATTTTATCATTAGTCCTTTGGGATTGTATTGCTGAGGATAGCTGTCATTCACAGTTCTTCATCATATAATATTCCTGTTACTCTCTACAACATTCTCCTGGTTTGATTCACTTCAATTTGTATCAGTTAATTTTCCTGCAAATCCTGAGGCCATTCACCTTGAGCTTCCTCTTCTCGCCTCCTCCTCATCTCATATCATCCAGATGCCTTCTACCACTACTGTCTCCTTCAATACTATCTCACATCAAGAGGTGACTCGTACCCTTGCCAAGGACAACTCTGCTAGATGCACAAATGATCCCATTCCATTCCATTGTCTTTGGAAGACATATCTATTTTTCTACTCTCTTATTTATCTCCAATCACAGCCTGTCAGCTGGTTGCTTCTTTGCTACCTACCGACATACCTGTTTCTCCCCTATCCATAAGAAAAAGAAAAACAAATTATGTGATCCATCCCCACTAACTGTTGCCCAATATTAGTTGTCCCTTTTGTGACTAAACTCCCTGTAAAGCCATCTAGAAGAGAGCATTGACTTTCTGTCATCTCAGTATTCTTAGTTGTCTAGTTGTAGCAGTAAGCACCCAGCATACCCAGGATTGCTGCTAGCACAGATTCTTAGATCTGCTTTGCTAAAAGGAAAGCAACTCAAAATGAGTTAACAATCCTGCTTTTATCAAATATATCATTTACCTAGTTCAGGGGGAAAAGTCAACACCCTGCACTTCAGAGAATACAAACAGAAATTACAAACAGAGAAAAAAATACAGACAGAGAAACAGATCAACACACAGGCTTTCAGATGTCTGACCATTACATCCATACCTAGTTAGTTAACAGAAAGGGAAGCACCAACATCTGGGTTTTCAAAGCCAGGGGGTTCAATGGCTTCCCAGAGTCTCATCTGGTCAAATCACACAACTTTTCCCAAAATGAGCCCCAAAGCAAAACCTCACATCAGAGTATATATAGCCTTCTCCTGGGTCACAGAATGTCACAACCCTCTTTACCCACTGCCCAATCTCAAAGTAACAAGGTGTGGGCATTCCTGAAAACAAGCCTCCAGCCACAGGCTCCATGTGACCACAATCAGCCTATTCTTGGGCAGAGTGTATTTTCAAATGATGGAAGGTTCTCAGAATCACTTAAGCTTATCAATTGGCCAAAGGACAGGGAAGATCTTCAGATTCCCATTACACTTGTCTGTCTTCCAATTTTATCACTCAATTGAAACAACTCTTCAAAGAAACTAATGAGCTCTTAACTGCCAAATAGAATGACCTTTTCTCAGTTTTCATCCACTTGGACCTCTCTTTCACGTTGCCAATCACCTTTATCTCTTTGATATTCTTTTCTCTCGAGATTTTCATGACTCACTTTCCGAGTCCTCCTCCTCTTTTCTTCTTTGCTGGATCTCAGGCCAGGTCACACCTGCATCCAGATCACACCATAGTTATTTCAAAGGTCTCTTTTCCTGGGCCTTCTTCTCTTCTTCTATACCATTTCACTTGGAGATTTCATCTACTCCTATGGATTCAATTATCAGCTCTATGCTAATAATTCTCAAGTCTGTTTATCCAGCCCTAAGCTCTCTCCTGACCTGCTCTCTCTCATCTCCAGCTACCTATTGTACTAAAATGCATGTCCTAGACACATGTTAAACTCCATGGGTACAAAGTAGAACTCATTCTTCTCCCCCTAAACCCTCCTCCCTTTCCTATTACTATGCAGAGCAACACAAACCTCTCAGTAGCTCAGTCTCAAAACCTAGGAAGCCTCCTCAATTCCTCATGATCTCTCATGCATACTGACTTAATTGATTGCCAAGACCTGCTTCTTTCTGCCTTGGAGACATCTTTGAATTTCTCCTCTCTTCTGACACTATTCCCACACTGGTCCAGGCCCCATCTCCTCACACCTGTACTGTGGCTCCAGTCTGTGGCAGGTATGTCTGCCTCATACCTCTCCCCACTGCGATCCATCCCCCATTCAATTACCATTGAGTGATTTCCCTCACTCAGTAGAACTGAGAACATTTAGAACTCAAAAACTCCAGTGTCACCCTATCATCTCCAGGATCAAATAAAATATCCTGTTTGTCATTAAAAGTCATTGATGAGCTGCTCTTTCCTAGAGTCTTTATACTTTAGTACCTGAAACCTATTTTTGATTCAGTGCCAATGGCCTCTTGGCTATCCCACCAACAACACCCTCTATCCCTCAGCTCTGGACATTTTCTCTGGCTGCCCACTTATTCCTGGAATGGTTTCCCTCCTCTTTGCCTCCAGAATTTCTGGGCATCCTACAATTCCAAGATGAAAGTCTACCTTCTGTGAAAAGATTTTCCCAATTCCCATTAAGCTCAGTACCTTCCCTCTGTGATTATCTGGCAGGTGTCTCATTGGCATGGTGTCTCCATCATTAGGTTGGGAGCACCTTGAGGGCAGGGACTGTCTTTTGCCTTTCTCTGTCTCTGGTTGGTTTGGTTCCAAATACACAGTAGGTGCTTAGCAAATGCTTGTTGACTTGTTTTGAAATAGTTTGCTTCTCTCTACATGGTTCATCACAAATGCTTTGTTAGGGATAAGCTCACATGGGGAGCCACCTTATCTTTCTTCTAAAATTACCATGTTGTTATTCAGAAATGGCTTTCTACATCTGGGTGACTTGGAGTCAGGGATCACTGGACTCTAAATATAAAGCTATAGAAACTAGCATAATATACATAAATTTAAAGACTTTAGAGACAGTCTATTCTGACCTGATCATTTTAGCGACGAGGAAAGCAAGGCCCAAAGGGGTTCAATGACCTGCCCATGGACATTCACAATATGAGGTATAAAGCTAAAATTAGAATCCAGGTCTCCTGTCCCTGACTCCAGCATTCTTTCCTTGGCACCACATTCCTGGATGTCTTCACAACAAAACAAAAATCCTTGTTTGCTATGAATCAGTCAAGTCTCCCCCTTCTAGTTTATAGGACTTGGCACCTGTGGTGACATGCCATTCCAAACTTCCATCCAACTCCAGGAGTGACTACTTTCCCATATGATAGAGAAAACTGGATGAATGGGAAAGCCCTGAGTTCAAATCCACTTAGATTTGAGACTCTGAGCAAGTCACTTCAATTATGTCTGCCTCATTTTAATCTGTTAAATTGGAATAACAATTTCACTCCCCTGGCATTGTTGTGAAGATCAAATGAGATGATATATTTGTAAAATATTTTGCAAACTTTAAAGCACTCTGTATAAGCGAGCTATTATTAGGGTCCTAAAAGTTTTTCCCTTTTCTTTCCAGGAAAAATACAAGCTGAGATTGACAGGGTGGTTGGCCATTCAAGGCAGCCCACCATGGATGATAAGGAGAATATGCCCTACACTAATGCAGCCATTCATGAAGTTCAGAGAATGGGTGATATTCTTCCTTTCAACGTGCCCAGGGTGGCCACAGTTGATACCACAGTGGGTGGATACCATGTGCCAAAGGTAAAGTATTTTTTTTCCCATGACCCTGAAGGGACTCCATGGTTTCCATCTATTCAGGAAGGGTAAGAAGAATGTCAAACAATTGTACACAGTAATAGCAACATTTTGCAATTACCAATGATAGACTTAGCTCTTCTCAGCAAGACAATGATTGAAAACAATTCGAAAAGACTCATGATGGAAAATGCTATCCACTTCCAGAGAAAGAATTATGGAGTCTGAATGCA
This sequence comes from Petaurus breviceps papuanus, assembly GCF_028583685.1. Lineage (NCBI taxonomy): Eukaryota > Metazoa > Chordata > Mammalia > Diprotodontia > Petauridae > Petaurus > Petaurus breviceps. The sequence goes on from NW_027185850.1 coordinate 15,880,121, forward strand.
GATCAAAGTATATTATTTTCTCTTTTTTCCCTTTCCCATAGTTTTTCCCTTTTGTTCTTATTCTTCTCTCACAAAATTATTAATGTGGAAATAGGTTTAATATAATGGTATGTGTATAGCCTATGTCAAGATTGCATGCCATCCTGGGATGGGGGGAGGGGTGAGACGGAGAGAAATTTAGAACTCAAAAACTTGTAAAGGGGAATGTTGAAAACAAAAAATAAAATAATAGATTTTTTAAAAAGGTGAAAGGAGAAACATAGTGTAGAACAAATGTTCTTGGTCAAGGGTGCATGAATTTGGTCTTTAAATGTATATATATATATGTGTGTGTGTGTGTGTGTGTGTGTGTGTGTGTGTGTACATATATATGCACATATATACCAATACATGTATATGCATATACGTACGATTTATATAGAGAGATACATGTATATGTATATATGTGTGTTATTTCTTTCCATATAAGTGAGGGGTTTTTGTTTATTTTACACTTCAAAAAGGTTATTCTGAGAAGGGAAGCATAAGTGTCACCATATAACTATCAAAGGGCTCCATCATTAAAAAAGGGGAAGAAACATTGGAATAGAATCTTAAAATCATTGATTCTTACAATTGCACGAGAAAAAAAGGAGTGGATTTGGAGGCAGAGGGAAAGGGTTTAAAAGCCTAATTTTAAACCTGTGTTTAAATTACTTTTGTGCACTTAGGCTCCCTATGTGTGACACTCCCGTGGGTCTGACTAGAGGATCATTAAATGTCACTCCAACTGTTCTGGACTCCATAGTCATTTAAGCATGATGGGTCTAGCCTGAAACTTCCACAAATTCTTGTGTCCAAAACAAATCATGTTAACCCAGAGTGCAATGGTTTCTCAGTCACTGGGGGTAAATAGCCCCAGACAGACACTGAGCACAGATTTCTGAAGGAGTTATTTTCATATCCCATCCCCCTGATTTCTCTTTGGGGACCTGGCCAGGGCAGCTCAGCCAACCCTCTTTCCTGGGTCCAGGCTCTAATCCAGCTGCACCTTTCCAAGAAGCCCTGAAGACTAAAAGGAAATCATGAGAAACAAATCATTTTAACAGCTCCCAGTTTCCTAGAGCTCCATCACCGCCAAAGGATTCCCTCATATCAATAAACATTCCCTAAGTACCTGCTATGTATCAGGCACTGTGCTGAGCACTGCTGAGCTCTAGACTTAGGTTTTATGGCCTAAGTTTCATTGCTTTTTCACCGACTGGTTTGATCACCTTTTGGAAGACCCTGTGAGGAATACAGAGCCCAAGAGTGAACTGAGAAACAGGTGCCATTCACGTTGCCTTTTAAGGTTTACAAAAACTTTAGAAACATCTCAGTCGACGCTCACAACCCTGGGAGGGAGGGGCTGCTATCACTGCCATTTTACAGATAAGAAAACTGAGGCAGGAAGAGGGGAAGTGCCTTGCCCAGGGTCACACAGCCAGTTGGTGAGTCAGGAAGGAATTAGGAGGAGGACAAGCCCATGATGGGACAAGGCAATGAGGATACTTTATAGAAGAGGAGGTGAGCAAGGTGGGCTTGGAAGGAAGGATGGGTGGGAATTAGGAAGTCCAGAGGAGAAGAAAGGGAATATTTTAGAGAAGGAGCAGGAATTCCTTAACTTAAGTGTTAAGGAAGACTCAGTCTAAATCTGGGGGCAGAGACACAAACTGGAGTAGTGGGGAGAGTATTGAACTTGGAGCTGGAAAACCTGGGTTCAAATGCTGAGCTGTGTGACCTGGGCAAGTCACGTGACCCCTTTGTGGTGTAAAGTGATGGGGAGGCCTCTGGGTCCCCCCCAGGTTTAACTGCATGGTTTCATCCATTTGGGGAAGCAGAGATTGCTCCCAAGACGTAGCTTAAAGGTCATGTTGGTTCCAGGATCTCTAAGGCCAGAGACAGGGCCACTCCTACTCAATTACACAAACAAGATACCAGAAGGCCTGGGCACACATACTTTACTGCCCTCTTCTCTGCCCCAATTTTTGCATAATCCTCTGAGCTACTCCTGTGTAGACAGCTCCTTCTAAACATACCCAGGTGTGTCTTTATAGTTAGACACAAGGAAGTTGGAGGTTCCAACCCAACAAGGCCCAGTGGATGCTGACCTGGAACTGGAGTCAGGAAGATCTGAGTTCAAATCCATTCTCAGATGGTTACTGTATAACCCTGGACAAGTCACTTCACTTGTCAGCCTCATTTTCCCCATGTGTAAAAATGAGAAGACTTCAAGCCCTAAATCTATTATCTTATATTTTAACCATCTTGTAACAAAGACTTTCACTGGACCCCCTTATGTCCAGTCCCATCAGTATCTCACAGTATCTCACATTTCTTATAGGAATCATGAGGTAATTTACTAATTTTAGGCACATTGCTATCTGGGAAGCTTGATATTTTACATCCTGATTCATAAATAGGTATTATGTAGAATGTAGTCCCAGAAGGGACAGAAGCCATTTGAAAGACAGATCACGCAGTGCTGCTGGGTATCAACCTTGCCCAAACCTTGCAGTTTAGAAGGAGGCACCTTGGGCTCATATGTACCTTTTGATGCTACCTGGTGGACCTTCAGTGAGTCCTCCATTCCAGGTCTTAGCTTACTCATCTGTAACATGAGAGGGATGAAGTAGAAAAACTCTACAATCCTGTCCAATCTGAAATTTATGACTCTCTAAGGGCAGAGTTCTTAACTAGCGCCCATGAACTTGATTTATAATTTTGTTTTATTTAAATTGCGATGGTTGCATTTCCATATAATTGGTTTCTGTTATAATCATATGTGTTTTATCCTATTCATTTTAAAACATAATTCTGAGAAGTTGTCCAAAAGACTTTGCTAGCCTTCCAAAGGATTCTGTTACCCCAAAAAGATTGGGAGCCCCTACTCTAATATGTCTTAATTTCTACAACAGGTTTGGCTACTAAAAATCTCTGTGGTCTTAGCCACTTCTTCCTCACTACCCCAGACCCTCAATTCCCTCTTCTGTAAAAAGAGAGGGTGGACTAGGGTCCCTTCCACCTCAAAATTGCTTGGACTCTGTTCTTTTCTCTTTTTTCCAGGGGACTATAATGCTGACCAACTTGACTTCCTTGCATAGGGACCCCAAGGAGTGGGCTACGCCAGAAACTTTCAACCCAGAACATTTTCTGGAGAATGGACAATTTAAGAAGAAAGAGGCCTTTCTGCCTTTCTCAATGGGTGAGCCATACTCTGCAGGAGGGGAATCCATAGTCCAAGGGGCACCAAACTTTTTAACATTAAGAAACTTTGCAAACTCTATTTCCTGAAACCCACAGTCACATGACAGTGCATACACTAGTCCCATTCATTGATTGGGATAGTCTTTCACAAGAAAATTTAAAATAGCAGAACTTTAGATAACTTTTCTGAATTTGGTGAATTCTTGATACCTCATAGAGTCGTTAGCTTCCACAAGCCCAATTCTAACTTTTAAGGAGTCGTTTACATTTTGTACTTCCTTTTCCTTTTGACAAATTGCAATAGGGACTTGTTTTCTTGAGTGGATTTTTGTATCTCCTTTTCCATTTGGCCAATTGTACTTTTAAGCCGTTTTTTTTCCCAAGCTGTTTCTTCTTTTTTTTCATATTTTTCCTGCATTGCTCTCATTTATTTTCCCTTTTTTTTTCTTTTACCTCTCTGATATTGTTCCCAAGATGCCTTTTGAACTCTTCCATGAGTGCTTTCTAGGCTTGAGACTACTTTCCATTTTTCTGTGGGGTTTTGCCCATAATTGTTTTGGCATTGAAATCCTCTTCTGTATTTTTGTCTTGGTCTTCCCTGTCACCATAGTAATTTTCTGTGGTCATATTCTGTGTTTTTGGTTTTTGCTGATCTTTTTTTGGACTTTTTTCCTTTTTTTCAATTTTGAGTTCTGCTCCCAGGGTGGAAGGGGCACTGTCTCAAGATTCTTAGGCAAGAGGCTGCAGGTCCTAACTATTTACCAGGTACTGTACTGATGTAGCCTTGAACACCGATGGGGGACCCTCATTTTTGGTTCTGTGTTGAGGAGGTTGTATGGGAGTTTGGCCCTGCTGGAGGCCACAAGGGTCTATCATCTTACCTGGTTCTGGTCTGGGGTCCTACTGCTGGTGTCTGGAAGGAGCTGAGGTAAGTGGGATATTTTGCATTTCCCCAGGGCTATACAAAAGCACATGTTGTTCTGGCAATTGGAGGACACCTACTTGCTCAAGTCTCCAATGAAGCATGTGGTCAAGGCCAGTCAGATTTTAAAGTGCTTTATAAATACCAGCTATTACTATTATTAAGGGTTTTTTTTGAATGAATGAATTAGTTAATGCCTCACCTGGATGTGATAAAGCTTGTTCTAGAGTACTTTGTAAAGCTGAAATCAATAGAGATAAGTCATCTCTTGTTATTCTGGAAGATCTTGCATCTGTTATTAAAAGAGGGAGGGGAGGACATGATCATATCCCTTAACTGCCCTGAGGCTCACTTTCCAAACTTGTAAAATGAGAAAGCTGGACTAGAAGGTTTTCCAAGTTTCCTGTGAGCTCCCAATCCTTGAACTCTGATCCTCCTTGCTCCAAGACATGCCCTCTGTCCATTTGGATATAAGTCTATATCATCTCTTTTCTTTTATATGTCAAAGGGAAGGAAGAAGGAGGGGAACTGCTTACCTGTCATTTCTCTGAAAAATAATAACAGACTACATGTTGGCACCTTGGAAATCACAGGATCATTAAATTATGCCATCACTGGTTTCCCTGAGAGCAAACAGCTGGTTTGATCAGCTCTTGTCATGGCACTGAGGGGTTTGGCACACAGTCTTAGTCTCTAGATGACTAGAGTGGCAACGTATCTCATCAGAAATAATGTAAGATTCTTGAGAGCAACTCCTAGGACAAAGGAGTGAGGTACAGCCCTTTCATGCCTTTGGAAGCAGTGACCAGGGGTGCGCTTAACATCCAGGCATGATCAAGGCTGGTTACACAGCTAATGGGGTCTGTTTAGTTCTGTCTCCTTCTTAAACCTCCTGCTTCAGGAGTGTCTATAGCTTCAAACAAAGTTGCTGCCCATTACAGTCTTTCCTCTCAGGAAGAGCTGCCAGAGACAGGTTAGGATTTCTCTGTGAGTTCAAACTTTAAAGAGCTACTTTGAACTCTAAGAACCTGTGAATTCCTAGATGTCACAAAGCTAATGAGTGTCAGAGGAAAGACCGAAGCTGGGTTTTCTGTATCCAGGATCAGTTTTTTTTTTTTCCCTTGATGCAGGTGAGAGCAGACTGCTGCTATTAAGTCTAACAATGACCTGACATTCTTTATCCCATTCAGCCTTCATAACACCCCTGTGAGACACATTGTTTGCATTTGATTGAAAATAAAAATTTTAATTGTTATAGTAGCAATAGCAGCAGCAAAAATAATAGTAGTGATGATAATGATGATGAAGATGAATATGAAAACTAGTATTCATGTGGTCCTTTAAGGTTTGTAAAGTCTTTTCCATCTTTACCCTGTGAGCTAGGTCCAATTGTTATCCCTGTCTTACACATGAGGAGACTGAGGTTGAAAAGTTAGGTGAATTGACCAGGGTCGCACAGCTTCTAAGTATCGGAGTTTTAACCCCAACTCTAACACTCTCTCCACTAATCCCAACTGGCTTGAATTCAGCAAAAAGGACATGTCTTTCCTACTGCTACACAAAAGTAGGATCTTATATCCAGAGCCAGAAGGGCTCTTGGGATCCACATTGTCCAAATCCATTGTTTCCCAGATAAGTAAACTTTGGCCTGCTCAGGTTCAATGACTGTTCAATGCCACATGGATGAGCAGCATCCAAGGTGGGATCTGTCACCTGGACCAGAGCCAGGCTCTAACTTGTGAATGGCTGGAGACAAGCAGAGCAGGCTAGAAACAAGAGCATCAGGACACAAACAGTTTAATTAATTTCAAAGTGAAGAAGATAGTTGCAAGTAGAATTCCCCTTCCTGAGAAGGAGGGCTTAACATTTCTGGGACAAAACAGGTCTTATATATGTTATAAAAAATGGGCAGAACCACAGCACAATCACTCTTAGGTCTTGAATGGCAGATCACACAGCAGGCTCATGAGTGGACAATGGAGGCATTCCTGTGCGAACAGTTTTTAAATCGATTGTCTCAAATCTTAATGGTTGTTGAGCTTTGTGATTGTTTAGTGGGGGTTCAGAACCAGTGTTAGTGTGGTGGTAATAGGAGGGCAGTACCTGGTTCAGTTCACTTGGAAGAACAGGGATTGTGAGCATGTCAAGAGATGGGACAGATAACTTTAGGCTGCAACACATTGGGTCTCAGGTTCCTGGGAAATAAGGGGAGCCCCAACAAATCCAAACAATTATTAATTAATAAGAAAATCATAAATGCCTCAGAGAACACTTGCGCCTATCAAAGCAATACACAGAGCCAGAGGGTGAGATCACCTAGAGCATAAAGGATTGCTGTTATGTCAAGCTCAGGGCACAGTATGCTTTCTGGGCCTTAGCTCTGGAAAACAGGGGGTCTCTTAATATCTTGAAATATCTGAAAACAGGTCCTTCATTAAGAGATGCAGTTTTTCAAATATATTAATTCTCTGGGATCACCAGCAGCATAGCATGATAGATATGATGCCAGACATGGAGCAAGGAGGACTTGAGTTCAAATTCCACCTCTACTGTTACTAGGTTTGTGACTGTAGATAAGCCACTGAATAGCCTTAAGCTTTATCCCAATGCTATGATGCAGCCTCATCATTTGGGTATGACAGCCCAAACCACAGCCTGGGCCAAGCATTAGTGGTTTTCATCACTGCTTTTTTTTCTCTTTGCCTTTCAGGGAAGAGGGTCTGCATAGGAGAACAGCTGGCTCGGGCTGAGCTCTTCCTTTTCTTCACTTGCCTGCTCCAGAAATTCACATTCCAAGCTCCCCCAAATACCCAGCTGAGCTTAGATTCCGAAGTTCGAGTGACCACCTCTCCTGTCTCCTACAAAATCTGTGCCCTTCCTCGAGCAATGTAGGCCAAGCTAGGCCCTGTAGGGCAGGTCTGCTCTGGGGGGAAAGGAAGGATGCTGAACCATCCTCATCCTCCAAGGGGTCACCCACACTGCCTTTTGGAGTTTGGCTGGGGAAAGGGAGAGAAGTCAAGGGGAATAGAGAAGAATAGAAAGAGACGAACACAGGGCATGTCAATCTAATTTAAATCCTCCCACTCAGAAAAAGGATAGGCATTAGCACCACCAAAAAGCAAAGTGCAGAGAGTCTTTACTGGACTTAGATTCCAGGGACCTGGGCTCAAATCCCAACCCTGCCACTTAGAAGCTAAATAATGTTAGATAAGTTAAACATCTGCCTCAGTTTCCTTATCTAAAATGAGGAGGAAGATCTCTAAAGTCCCTTCCAACTTTTAATCTAAAATTTTATGATTCTATAAACAGAGAACCAATGCTTTTCCTCCCCTACCTCAAACAATGCGGGCAGATATTTTGTTTGTTTGTTTGGTTGGGTGGTTACTTTTTGGTCCCCTGCTCTTATAACTCAGACAGTGGGTGTGATTTTAGGAGAGAGTTTGTATGAATTATAGAAGGCATACAATGTTGATGAAGATGATCCTTAGAGATCCTTGGAGATTGTAAGCTCTTTGTGGGTAGAGACTGTTTTCTTTTTGTCTTTGGATCTACAGCATCCAGCCAAGTGCCCAGAATGGAGAAGGAGCTCAATCTATACTTGCATCTTTAAATCACTCACTTTCATGTTCATTACTTCCCTTGATTTTCTCAATTTGATTATCAATCCAACAGCTGCTGAGCTGGGTTCCTCATTCCTATTAAAAAGCTTGTTATCGTTGATAATTCACAATCCATTCACTACAAATTATAGTGACATGGGACTAGGAATGACCACATCTTGAGAATTGCTAATCTGTTGAGGTTCCCTCTTCCTGCAAAAGGGAAAGGGAGGGAAGTAAAACATATAAAGGTTTCCTGGGCGTTTCAGAGATGCTTACCCAAGATATATTCCCATGCTGATAAAGGAAACTCTTGGAATACCCCCAGCCAATAAGAAAAGTAAATGCCAATGTGAATCAATGTGATCAATATTTCTCATTTACTTTTTTAGGTTCTCCTTTCTAATGTTCCTCAATAACACCTATAAAACTATAAAAAAATCTAAAAAAAAACTATAAAAAATCCATGACTTCACAATGAGGTCCTTCTGCCAAATGAGGTTATCATGATCCCAGTTTACTGGCGAATTGCTAGCCTTTGCTAATAAAGTAATCAAACTTGGAACTCTTTTCCTTCAGTTCATTTTATTTGCAGATTTTAATCATGAACACATCAACATCTGAGGTAAGTAGAGGTAGAACTAGTTTACAGATACATTCAATAATGGGCAATGGAAAGATAGATAAAAAGTTACTGGAAAATAAATTATTATTATTTTTTTGCTTTTTTGGAGGGCAATTGGGATTAAGTGACTTGCCCAAAGTCACACAGCTAATAATTGTGTCAAGTGTCTGAGACTGGATTTGAACTCAGGTCCTCCTGACTCCAGGGCTGGTGCTCTATTCACTGCACCACCCTGTCACCCCAGAAATTAAATTAATAATAAAAAATTGACAACAATAACACAATATGCCACAATTTATGGAATACAACCAAAGCAGTTTTAGAACACAATTACATCTCTAAATGCTTACAGCAATGCAATAGAGAAAGATAAGCTCAATCAATTAGGTAGACAAATAAAACTTGAGAAAGAACAAATTAAAAATCTCTTATTAAACATCAAATTGAGGGGCAGCTAGGTGGCGCAGTGAGTAAAGCGCCAGCCCTGGAGTCAAGAGGACCCAAATTCGGCTCTGTCCCGAGACATTTAACATCCACACAAAAATACTAGCCATGAAACTTTGGGCAAGTTACTTAACCCCAATTGCCCTCCAAAAGGCAAAAAAACAAAACAAAACAAAACAAAACATCAAATTGAAAATCCTAAAAATTAAAGGAGAGATTAGCAAATCTGAAATTAAGAAAACCATTGAAGTAATAAATAAGACTGGAAAGTTATTTTATGAAAAATAAAAAAAATTTATTACAGTAAATTATTTGATTGAAATAGAAGGAAAACCAAATTACTATTTTCAAAAATGAAAAAAGGTGAATTTGCCACCAATGAAGAAGGAAGTAAAACAATTACTAGGAGCTATTTTTCCCAGTTATAAGCCAATAAATTTGACAATCCAAGTAAAGTAGATTAATATTAACCCTCCCCCTCATAAAAAAAAACAGAAGGAGCAATAGAATACTTAAAAAACCCAATATTTGAAAAAGAACTGGAACAAGCATCAATGTACTTCTTAAGAAAAATCCCAGAACCAAATGATTTCACAAATGAGTTCTAGCAAACAATTAAAGAACAATTAAACAAGAAATTATATAAACTACACACACACACACACACACACGCACACACATATATATATATATAACTATTTGGGAAAACAGGCAAAGAAGGAAGCCTAGAAATGGTTTTTATGACACAAATATGGCACTGATACCTAAACTAGGAAGAGGCCAAAAAGAGAAAATTATAAACCAATTTCCCTAATGAATATTGAGGCAAAACTTAAATCAATTACTAGCAAGGAGATTATAGCAATATAACAACTTGATCATACACCATGATCAGGCCGGGATTTATACCAGAAAGGTAGAGCTGGCTAGTTCAATATTAGGAGAACTGTCAGCGTAATGGACCATATCAATAACAAAACCAAGAGGAATCATATAATTATCTCAGTAGAAGCAGAGAAAGCCTTTTAGTTTACATCATTCATTTCCACAAGATTTTGAGTTGCAAAATTTTTCCCCATTTTTCCCTACCCACCACCCCAAAATAGCGGTACCACAGGATATACCCTCCTCTAGTCTGCTCTCTCCCATATCTTCTCCCATACACCCTTAGACTTTTCCAGAAGGATATGGTGTATCTCTATGCCCCAATGCCTGTGCATCTTATTTCCCAGTTATACGTAAAATTATATATATATTTAAAACATTTGATTTTAAAACTTTGAATTCCAGATTCTTTTCCTTCCTCCCTTGTCACCCACCCTTACTGTGAAGATAAGCAATTCAATCTAAGTTGTACATGTGTAGCTATCAAAACATTTCCATAGCAGATATATTGTGAAAGACTGACTATATATTCCTCCATCCTATCCCCCCCCCACTTGTTCTATTCTCTATTTTGGTCCTGTCCCTTTTCAAAAGTGGGTGCTTCCAACTTCTCTCCCCGCCCAACCTGCCTTCCCTTCCATCATCCTCCTCTCATCCCTTTCCCTTCTACTCTCCTGTAGGGTGAGATACCCTATTTAGGGTGTATGTCATTCCCTCCCTAAGCCAAATTCAGTGAGAATAATGTTGACCCATTCCCTTTTGCCTTCCTGTTCTTCCCCACCATTGTAGCCATTTTCCCTTGCTTCTTCTATATGAGATAATTAACCCCATTCTGTCTCTCCCCATCTGTTCTCATTATATTCCTCTCTCACCTCTTATTTTTAAGTATCATCCCTTCCTATTAAATTGGTCCTGTGCCCTCTGTATGTGTATACCTGTATACATATATACACACTCACATATGTATTCATAGGCCCATATAGACATATATGTATGTGTGTGTTTGTATATATGTATATATTTCTATTCCTTAGAAATAGGTTAGGCGAAAAATAGAGAGAAAATTTGTAACTCAAAATCTTGTAGAAATGAATGATGTAAACTAAAAAATAAATTTATATTTCTATTCCCACATTTGTATTCCTTTCAACCATTCTCATACTGAGAAAAGTTTATATATTACAAATATCATTTTTCCATGTAGCAATGTAAATAATTCAACTTTGATAAGTCCCTTATGATTTCTTCTCCCTGTTTACCTTCTCATGTTCCTCTTGCTTCTTGTATCTGAATGTCAAATTTTCTATTCAACTCTGATTTTGTTTCATCCAGAATGCTTGGAAGTCCTCTATTCCATTGAATTACCATATTTTCCGCTGAAACATTATACTCAGTTTTTCTGGGTAGGTGATTCTTAGTTTTAATCCCAGATCCTTTGACCTCTGGAATATCATATTCCAAGTCCTTCGATCCCTCAGTGTAGAAGCTGCCAGATCTTGTGTTATCCTGATTGTGTTTCCACAATATTTGAATTGTTTCTTTTGGGCTGCTTGTAATATTTTCTCCTTGATCTGAGAACTCCACAACCTGGCAATAATATTCCTAGGCGTTTTCTTTTGGGGATCTTTTTCAGGAGGTGGTCAGTGGATTCTTTCAATCTCTATTTTGCCCTCTGGTTCTAAAACATCAGGGCAATTTTCCTTGGGAATTTCTTGAAGGATGATTTCTAGGTTCTTTTTTTGAACATCGCTTTCAGGTAGTCCAATAATTTTAAATTAACTCTCTGTTATACAATGTAAATTTTTAAGTTCTTCCCTGCCCCTAGGTTAAGTGCACCTGAAACCTGTGGGTGGGAGGCTTGTTTTTCAAGAGAAACTTTGTGATTAGGCAGTGGGTCAACAGGGTTGTTACATTCTCTGACCCAAGAGAAGGCTATATAATCCCTGATGTGAGGCTTTGTTTTGGTGCTCACTTTGAGAAGTGTTGGGTAATTTGACCAGATGAGACTCTGGGCAGCCATTGAGAGCCTCCCTGGCTTTGAAAACCAAGATGTTGATGCTTCCCTCTCTGGTAACTGTGATTAGGTATGAATGTATGTAATGGCGGGACAGTTTGGAAGCCTATCTGTTGAAATGTTCTTGTAACTTATGCGTGTAACCTCTGTATATTCTGGTTTGGGGTACTGACCTTCCCCTGAACAAGATAAGTGATATGTTTGATTGATTAAAGTAAGCTTGCTAACCCATTTTGAGTTGCTTTCCTTTAGCAAAGCAGATCTAAGAACCTATGTTGGTAGCCAGACTGGGCACACTGGGGTGCTTGTTGCTACACTCTCCTGGATCTATTTTCTAGGTCAGTGGTTTTTCCAATGAGATAGTTCACATTGGTTTCTATTTTTTTTTCATTTGTTTGGATCTATTTTGTGTCTTGATTTTTCATAAAGTCACTAGCTTCCATTTGCTCCAATCTAATTCTGAGGGAATTATTCTCTTCAGTGAGCTTTTGATATTCTTTTCCATTTAGAAAATTTGGCTTTTTAAGTCATTCTTCTCCTCGTTGCCTTTTTGAGCCTCTTTTGCCATTTGATTTAGTCTATTTTTTAATATGATATTTTCTTCAGTCAAGTTGTTGACTCTTATTTCAAAATTTTGTTGTATTGTTCTCATTCCCCTTCCCAATTTTTCCTCCCCTTCTCTTATTTCATTTTCAAAATCCTTCTTAAGCTCCTCTATGGCCTGTAACTAACTTATATTTTTCTTCAAAGCTTTTGGTGCAGGAATTCTGACTTTGTTATCTTCCTCCTGTTCCATGCTTTGATCCTTTTTGTCCCCAAAATAGGAGTCTAATGTCGGATTGCTCTGCTTGCTTTGCTTCATTTGCTTGCTCCTGTTGTTACTCAATTACTTGACTTTTGAGCTTTTTTTTTTAGGGTTTTTCATCCTAAACAGAAGGATCAAGTGAAGTACTATGGGTAAAATGCTTAATCATTAGCAGAGGGAAATGAGAAGGGTTGGGAAAGGATTTCTGCATGGTGGAATTTTAATTGGGGCTAAAAAAAAGTCAGGGAGGTCAGTAATCAGATTAGAGGAGGGAAAGCGTTTCATGGAAAGTGTTCTGTCCTGAGAACATACCCATAGCACATCAATGGAGAGTCTTCTTCATGAAACCATCAGGGAACCAGTGTCACTGGATCCAAGAATGTGTGGGAAAGGAATGACAAGTAAGAACCCTGGAAAGGTAAGAGGTGCTAAGGTTAAGAAGGGCTTTGCATGACAGAAGGTTTACAATTTGATCCTGGAGGCAATAGGGAGCCATTGAAGCTCATTAAGTAGGGGATGATATGATCAGACCCACCTTTAGGAAGGTGTTAGTAGCTAACATTTATGCATTGATTGCTATGGGCCAGGCAACATGCTAAGCATTCTATGCTTATCAACCCTGAGGGAGAGGTGCTATTATTATCTCCACCTTACAGATGGGGTAACTGAGGCAAATAGCTATTAAGTCACTTGCCCAGGGATCACACAACTAGTGTCTGTGCCAATTTTGAACTTGGGCCTTCCTGACCTCAGGCCTAGAGTTCTATCCATTGTACCACCTACCTATGCCATGGAACAACTGAGTGAAGGATGTATTGAAGAAGGAAAAGACTCACAGCTGACATTTATATGGTACTTTAGGGTTTCCAAAGTGCTTTACAAATGATCTCATCTGACCTTCACAACAACCTTGGGTTCTTGGTGCTATTATTATTCCCCTTTTACAGATAAGGAAATGAGGCCATCAAAGGTTGAGTGATTTTTCCAGGGACTCAGCTTCACTGACAGGATTTTAACCCAGGTTACCTTGAGTTCACATCTAGCACTTAATCGGTGCCATCTCAGCACTGATCAACCCGAAAACTATTGCAATCGCCTCACCCAGTAATATGACAGGATGTGTACCTGTGCCAGGGTGCTGACATTGTAGGGTCTTCCATTTAGAATGGAGCTATTAAGTCTGTATCCATGGCCCACCCCTCTCTCAAATACATTAAGAAGCAATCAGGACATTCCTTGGCCTTCCGTGCATACCTTACTGAGTAGCTGGGGAAAATTGAAATTGAATGTTGGTTTGAGGACCAGAGAATAAGAGTGAGTGTTACTGAACTGATGTTCGATGTGCATAGTAGGAGTAGTTTGTGAGCAGGGGGGACAGGTGAGTCTGGACCTTGATCCTGGGCAATTGACTTGTTTACCATCAGAGTGAACTTTGATTTAACATAAATGGAGCAGGTGGAGAATTAGGGTGGGGCATACATGAAGTTCCCAGGCTTCTCCAGTGACTCCAAAATTTGGGGATAATGAGGAAAGAGCTTTGGCAAATGGAGCCTGCCTAACGGTACAATTGTGGTTCTGTATTTAAAGGGGAAAATCTCATAGATGGGTCCTCAAAAGAACCCGAAATGGTAGAGATCAGGATAAGTGAGCACACACCTGCAACACCATTTATACTAGAACCAGCTACAGCTTGCAAGGTAAGCTGTGCCATGGATCACCTGATTGGAGGATGGACTGGAGAGTTCATTTATTGTTCATTATTGTTGAATAATGTTCATCACTCCCTAGTTTTTGGCCTGTTTCACTGCCAAATGATTTGGGGGAGTTACTTGCAGACTCTGGACACCAGAAGGTTCTGAAAGGCCAGATGGGAGGCAGTCAAGTTTTTTGTACATTATTCATGCTTTACATATTTTGGATGTTAGCTTTCCCATCCTAATGATCACAAATCCTAGATGTATAGGATCATTGATCATTGATCCGGAAGATGGCTTGAAGATATTTGTTCCAACTCCCTCCCTTTATATATGAAGATGTGGGGGCAAAAGAGGATGATTGACTTGGTGAATGTCCATGTATGAGTCACACACCCCAAATCACAAGTAGATCTACTGAATCATCGTGGTTATCAATAATGCATTGGAAAAGTATAAATATGGAACCAAAGGTAACTCAGAAGCTATCTACAACCTTTTACAGATGAGGAAACTAAGGTAAACAGGGTTAAGTAACTTGCCCAGTGTCACACAGGTAATAAGTATCTGAGATGTGGGATGTAGTCTACAGAGATGCAGTTGGGTTGAGGACTATTCAGAAACTTTATCACCCTATTCACTATATCCAATATCTATATCACTTATAGGGACACAGGGTGATCTGGCCTTGAATCTCCGCCTGCAAATGACACCTGTGTAACCTTGGCCATTTTGAGCCCTGGATTTGGGGTCTGTGGTGATTAAAAAAAGTTTGAGAAATGTAGTTTTTTGGTAATTCAATCACCTTATTGATATGGCCAGCCCAATTCTCAAATAAAAGGATGGTCATTTGGCCATCTCTCTTAGAACAAAGGCAATCACAGCAGCACTCACATTTTATGTACCCTTTGAAGACTAGGTATTCAATGAGGGGCTGAGAGAGACATCCTGTCACCACTGGACAGAGAGGCTATCTCTATAACCTGACCATATGCAGCCTTAGGCCAACTTTTCAAAGCCCCACATTAGTTCTCAAGCCCATTGGGGGGCATTTTGTAAGAGGCAGAAGAGTGCTGACTTGAAGCCAGCTGATCTGGGTGCCAATGAAGGCTCTGGAAACTACACAGAGCTGTGGGACTTTGTCACTTTTCTGGCATCCCTGGACCTCAGCTTGCTGCTCTCCTAATCAGGGGATGAAGTTCTAAGTCACTTCCTGCCTCACGGTTCTGGCCCTGTGATTTGGGCCCCACTGTGTGGGTCTGTGTTTGTTGGAGTCTTCCCAGGCAGCTCTGGCCAAGTCGCCTCTTTAGTTCCCAGCAGACAAGTCCAGTCTTCTTTTCTGGCTGGAAGATTGTAGGGGTGGAGTGTGTTTGCCCCCAGGAGGCAGGCCCTGGCAGAGGGCAAAGGCCTGGAGCACAGAGAGGAGGCTGGCACTCTTTGGAGCTCTCACCGCCTGGCCTATAAAGCCAGCTTAGGCAGCAGCTCCAAGGGGACAAACACAGCTTGGGTGTTTTCCCTCACATGAACATTGCTCCTGGTGGCCCCACAGCTGTTGCTGTTATTGCAGGAAAAGGAAAAGGGAGGGAGGAGCTTGGCTTGTTTGGCTTTGGTGCCAGAGCTGGAGAAAGATGCAGCTCCCTCTGGGAACCGTGCTTCCTTCTCTTTGGGAAAGAGCCCCCCTGCAGACCCTCCTTCTCCTCTCTGCCATTCTCCTGATCCTGGCACAGTATCTGAAGAAGAGGAGGCCACATCTCAACTACCCCCCTGGGCCTCCTGGGCTGCCCATAGTGGGCAACTTCTTCCAGATGGACTTTAAAAATCCCAAAATCACCATCCAGAAGGTAAGGAGTGAGATGGGAGGGTGAGAATCCACTGGATGTGAGGGGGGCATGGGCCCTGGAGCTCTGGGGAATGTGCTGGATGGGGCAGCCACGGGCCTGGTATCCATCCCTGCTCTGGCCCTACCTTTGAAGCAGTCTTTTGCAATGAAAAGAATGTCCTTTTTGGAGCTTAGGGGGCCTGTGTTCACATCCCCCTTCTGACCTGTGGAACCTGGAGTCATATGCTCCTCATCGTGGGTTGTGTCACTGTTGACGTTGCATATGGTCAGGATTGGATGCCTGGGGAGGTCCCTTCTGACTCAATTTCTGTGATTCTGAACCAATGATATAATAATTGTTAAGTGCTTCACACAGTGATTGGCCCACATTATACATTATGCAAATGTCAGTTATTACTATTATCATATCACTAAAGTGATAGGCGAGCTTATGGAGAGACTGTCTTTTGCTGAGCTTGGTACCTGGCACATAGTAAGCACTCAAAATTGTTCATTAATGGACTGGCTGGCAGAAACTACATAAGCAGCTTCTGGGGTTCCTCCAAACTCTAGAATCAGAAGCCCTGAAATGGGACCGTTGGATTTTGCTTAAAAACATTTTTCGTCACTGTGTTTTAATGTACTTACTTTTCTTTAAAATCCCATATATTTTATTCATCTAAAGGCTTTCTTCTGAGAAGGGACCCATAGGATTCACCAGACCAACAAAGGAACACCTATAGGAAGGGTGGGGAGAGAGGGGGAGGGGGACAGGTTAAGGACCATGGTCTGTGACTCTGATCTTAAGACTTTGGACAAGCCATGTCAGGTCTCTGATGTTCACTTGCCTTTTCAATTATGGGTGTTAATATTATGCTGACAATATCCCGGAAGTGTTCCTTTCAATTAAGTTCACCAAACACTAATAATGATTTTTTTTCAACCTGTCATATTACAATGCTGGCTCATATTAGACACAATCTACTCAATCCTTGTATAAGTACTGTTCTACCTTTTTTGTTTCCTGGATCCCTCTGGAAGTCAATCTGGTGAAACCAATGAGCACTACCTCAGAATCATGATTTTCAGTGCATAAAAAAGGATTATAAAGGAAAATGTTTATAATGAAATGCAGCTATCAAAATTTAAAGAAAAGAAAACCAAGTTGCCCAGAATCAGATCTTTTTCAGAGCAAGTGTACTTGTAAAATTGGTTTTAGTGTTTAGTGGGAGACTTTACATTTATCCTTTTGAATTTCACATTATTGCATTCAGCCCAACCATAGCCCGTTGAATTTTGGGGGGTGTGACTCCATCACCCAGCTACCTTTCCCAAGTTAGTATTGACCACAAATCAGATGAGCACCCCATCTGTGCCATTGATAAAAATGTTAGATGGTCAAAGGCTAAGCACAGATCCAGGAGTAACCCACTGGGGACCTTCTACCTGGGACACTCAAAAGTTAAGTGCTTTGGGAACAGCCCTCCAGCTGCCGTGGGTCAGGAGAGGTAGCTCAACACAGGCCTTTATGATGCTGATGTTGGGTCTCTAGGCAATATCCCATGCTACCTCCCAGGTAGATTGATATAACCTTTGCACATTTGCAAAGAACTTTGTATTTATTATTCCATTGGATCCTCAGGACACCTTTTTGACATAGCTACTCCATATGCAGAAACTAAATCTTAGAAAATGGTTCAGTGACTGGTTCCTGAGAGATCTCAAAGGTAGCATCTAAATCCAGTCATGAGCCCTTATAATATCTGACCCATCGCCTCACTTTTTTTTGAAATACATAAATAATTTTATTTGTCCACATTTTAGAAGGGCATTTGATAAAAGTCTTGGGTAGCCCAAATTTCTTCATAAAGGATATAAATAGTCAGTTTTCCTTTCAAATGCAAATTATTAACAATTACAAATAAAAACATCTTTTATTTTACCTTATACATATTAAGTGGATAAAAGTCACAAAAATTAAATCAGTCATTGTCAGAGGAGGCTACTGGAAGGAAGCAAAGCAAGAAACTATTGGCAGAACTATTTATCGTTCCAACCAATCTGAAAAACAATTTGGAATTATTGAGAAAATCACTAAACAATTCAAACCATATGGCCTAGCAATTACACTACTATATCCCAAGCTCAATGAAAGAAAGTCCCACTTACAACAAAATATTCATAGTAGTACTGTTTAATAAGCACTAAAAATCAGAGGAACAAAGTGGGTGCTCATTAATTTCACTTCCCTTTTTTTCTTTCTGAAGTCTAATATCGCTGGCCCCAGAAAATACCCATTATATGCTACCAGCTGGAATTTCTTCACTCTGAGATATTGAAACAGAAGACCAACATTCTTGGGCGCTGTCAAGCTGTAATGGCTTCAAATAAGGGTGTGGTGACAGACTCTCAGGGTGTCTGTGACCTGGGGACAAGCCTTGCTAAGATCAGAGATGCTCATCACCATGTTGGTAGTAGCATTGACTGATTATTTTTCCTCTAGTCTCTCTCAAAGACCACCTATTGGATTTAATAGAGCTTTTATGGGTATCAGTGGGGGAAAGCCCCAATCAATGAACCAACTAACAAGCATTTTCCAAGTACCTGTTCAGTGCCAGGTAGTATCTAGGTCCTGGAGATTAAGAAAACAAAAATAAAACTGCCCCTGTCCTATGGGAGCTTATATTCTAGTCAGTCCAACAAACTTGTTAATGGCTCAGGTGTTGACCTCTAAGTCTTTTCCATGAATTAAACTCTGATTTTCCCTTTGTCATATGTCCCTAGCCCAACACACTGCTTTGATTGTAGCAGTAACTCTGGAGCCTCTTACCTTGAACATTTTGGAATTCCCAGTTTCCATCAAAGTCCAGCTCCAGGGGGCCATCTCCTACAGGAAGCCTTCTGATGATCCCTCCCAAGTGCTAGTCTCCCTTCACATCACTTAGAATTTCTTTTGCATGTATTCTGTATTTACATATATTTGCACAGATCATTTCCTTCCCATGTCAATTTAGCAAGGGAAGGAGCTGTTTGGTGTTTGTGACTGTCTGCTCAGCTCCTAGCACAAAGATTGGGATATAATTGGATAATTCAGTGTTTGTTGGGCTAAACTGAACTGAATTCAGTGGAATTAGGTCAGGCTGAGTTGGGTGGACTCTATTGGAATTGGTTTCACATTGCTAGAATGTCACCTGGTGACAGTACAGACAAGAAATAGCCTGAAAAGCTATAGAAGTTTGCAACTCAAACTAGTTCTTTTTCAGCTCACCAGGGAATATGGAAATATCTACTACACATATGTGGGTGGTTACAACTTCATCATGGTAACTGGACTGCCACTGATCAAGGAGGTCCTGGTCAATCAAGACAACGTATTTATTGATCGCCCCCCTTTTCCTATCCACTTCCACATCTTTCAATCACATGGTGAGTTCTTTGAGTCATGATAAATATTTTCCAACTCCAGGATTATTTGAAAGATTTCTTTGACTCTGATAATGCTTTATTCCTGAAGAATTCCAACTCATTATAGAAGTCTTGTGTCTAGAAGAAACATGATAAAAAAAAATAGACCTCTGAAGTTTCCTTCGTTCATGTCTGAGAGTGGGGGTAGAGGAATAGGATTGAGGGGGAGATTAATGAAGAAGGTGAATGTGTTCAAATTCATCTCATAGGAGGATCAGTTGAAGGAGCTTGGAGTATTGAACTTAAGGACGAGAAGACTCAGTTGAGAGTTGAAGAGAGATGTGATGACTGTCTTTAAGTATTTGAACATCTGTTAATAGAAAAGATATTAGTTTGATCTTCTTTATCCCCATACTAGCAGCAAAGCGTAAAACTTGCAGAGTGGTACAATTCGGCTTGATAATAGGAAAAACTGCCTAACCATCTGAGCTGTCCAAAAATGAAAAGGTTTTCCTTCAGAGATGGTAGATCCTCCCTCATTGGCGATTTTCAAGAAAAGCTGTTCAGTATATTATGTTGGTGTTATTTGCTGGGTACAAGTTAGATTGGCTGACTTTTGAGATGCCTTCCAGCTCAGAAGCATTTATGATTCCACCTTTAGGCCCTTTGACCAACATGGTAGCACAGGTGCCAGTAGAGCGACCTGCTTCTGGAGGATTTCAGTAAAATCAAAGTCCCAGGTCAAAGTCTTTTTGTTTTGTTTTATTTATGAAATTTTGTTATATTTTTAATTTATGGAGACAGAAAGCATTTCTTGAACACAATATAATAGAAAAAAAATGATTGTACCTGAAACTACTAATCTACTATGCAAAACTTGATATTCCTTTCAAATATCTAACAAAATGATCATGTAAATATCTTTTTTTTTCCTTTTTTACTTCCCTTCACATCCCCTGCAACTCCTGTGCCATTCTCTTGAATCATTTTTTTTTCCAATCTGGTAGGTGTAAAAGGATATCCCAAAATAGTTTTAATCAGCATTTCTCTAATCATTGTTGATTAAGAGCATTTTTGTATAACTACAAATTGCTTTGATTTCTTTATTGGAAAACTGCCGTTCACATTACTTGACCATATATCAGTTAGGGAATGATTCATATTCTTTTGCATTTGATAGAGTTCTTTCAATATTTTAGACATGAGAGCTTTATCTATTAAAATGTCTATAATTTTTCCCCTTATTTTCTACTTTCCTTCTGCTCCTGGATGAATTTGTTTTAGTTATACTACTTTTAAATTTTAATGTAATATAATTATCCATTTTCCCCAACCTTTGCTCTCTTTATTTTGTTTATTCATAAATTGTTCACCTATCCTATAAGTCTGATAAGTAATATATTCCATGTTCTCATTTTCTTATAAAATCTCTCTTTATATCCAGGTCAGTTGTCCATTTTTACATTTTCTTGGTATATAGTATGAGATATTCATCCATGTCCAGTTTCTGTTATATTGTTTCTGGATTTCCTAACACTTTTCACCAAATAATGAATTCTTATCTTTAAGTCTTTAGTTTTTTCATTTGTCAAATGCAAGCTAATTACATTTATCTGCTGCTGTAAATCATATGTCTCCACTATTCCATTGACCTACCTTTTTTGCTTGGTCAATACCAATAGTGTAAATAATTACAGCCTTTAAATACAATTTAACCTCTGGCACTGCTAAACTTCCTTCCTTTTCACATTTTTCAACATTTCCTTTCATATTCTTCACTTTGTATTTTACAAATGAATTTTATTGTTTCTTTCTAATTTGATAAAATAATTAGTTGGTAATTTAATTGGGATTGTGTTTAATATATAAAATATTTTAGGTAAAATTTTCATTTTTATTCTGTTGGTCCAGCCTGAAGAAAAATTAATATATCTCCCACATTTAAATTTAATTTTATTTGTAAAAGTGAATGAATTTCCCTATAATCATTAGTAATTTAGAGAATTTTTTGTATGACTATAGCTAGCCTTAATTTCTTCCTCTGAAAACTGCCTGTTCATATCCTTTGACCATTGGTAAATTGGGTAATGATTTGTTTTCTTTTCTTTTTTTTCTTCCTTTCTTTCACTTGATTAAGTTTTCTATATATTGTAGAAATGAGGCCTTTATCAGAAATACTGGAAGCAAAAATTTTCCCTGCAGCTTTCTGCTTGTTTGTGCAAAATCTTTTTAATTAATGTAATAAAAATTATCCATTTTGAATTTCATAATGATCTCTATTTTTTGGTCATAATTTCTACCCTTCCTCACAGTTGTACTATTCCTTGCTCTCCTGATTTTCTTATAGTGTCATCCCTTATGTCTAAATCATGTACTCATTTTGACTTTACTATCATCTAAGATTAGATAATTTGGTTTCCAAATGATTTTTAGTCTATCTTTCCATGCCCTTTTAATACATATAATTTTTATTGTGTCATCATGATGCGAAAAGAATGCATTTAATATTTGTTAAATATTTAATCATATTTAATGCATTTGATACTTATTAATATTTCTGCCTTTCTGCAATGAATTGTGAGGTTTTTATGCCCTAGTATAAGTCAAATTTTGCATATGTGCCATGTACTACTGGGAAAAAGGTATATTCCTTTCTATTCCCATTTGGTTTTCTACAGAGGTCTACCATATCTATCTTTTCTAAAATTCTATTCACCTACTTAACTTCTCTCTTGTTTATTTTGAAGTTAAATTGTACAAGTTCAGAAATGGGGAGGGGGAGTTCCCCAACTATGTAGTTTTACTGTCTACTTCTTCCTATAACTCCCTTAACTTCTCCTCTAAGAATCTGGATGCTATACCATTTTGTGCATGTATGTTTAGTGATGATATTTCTTCATTGTCTATGGTGCCTTTTGGCAGGATATAGTTTCCTTAGCTCTTTTGATTAGATCTATTTTTGCTTTTACTTTGCCTGAGATTAAGATTGCTACCCCTGTTGTTGGTGTTTTTACGTCAGCTGAAGCATAATATATTCTACTCCAGCCTTTTGCCTTTATCTTGTGTGTATCCCCCTGCTTCAAATGTATTTCTTGAAAACAACATATTATAGGATTATGGTTTTTAATCCATTCTGCTACTTGTTTCCATTTTATGGGAGCATTTATCCTATTCACATTCACAGTTATGATTACTATCTTTATCTTTCTCTACATCCTGTTGCCTTCCCCAAACCCATTTATATTTTTATTTCTCCCTTCTCCCTTGTCCTCATCAAAAATGTTTTTCTTTTGACCACTTCCTCCCTCCATATTCCCTCCCTACCAGGCCCCCTCCATTTTTTACCCTTTCCCTTTACTACTTCTTTCCTCCCTTCTAAACAACCCCCTTTTTCTTTCCTCTTTCCCCTTCTACTGCCTGAAGGACAAGTTAGATTTCTATAATTAACAGAGTATGTTATTCCCTCCTTGAACCAAATCCAATGAGAGTAAATCTCAAACAATGCCCTTCTGTTCCCTTCTTTCCCTCTACTCTAATAATTTTGGTGTCTCTTCAGATTAGATTACTATACTTAACTGAGTATGTTATTCCCTCCATGAACCAAAAAGCAATGAGAGAGAAGCTCATACAATGCTCATCTCCCTCACTTCTTTCCCTCTACTATAGTTCATATTTCTTTTTGAGGTTTCAGATGAGGGTATAGATTCTCACCTCTTCTGAATGTGTATTTTTATCTTCTCTGCCTCAATAGTAGGATTCTATGGTCTTTGTTTTTTCAGTTTGCTTTTTTTTATTGTGATTGCCTGTTTCCTGAATTTTGAGGTAGATCTCTGCTTCTGGGGAACAAGGGGCTCTGACCCTTGTGTTGGGATTAGAACCCTGATTACTGGCTTTTTATACTGTGGCCTCTGATTCTGTCACCTAAAGGCCATAAAGTATTGCAGGTCACCTAGTGTTGAGCTGGAGTTGGCTGGTATGTACCTAGGCCCAGGCCCAGGTCGATGCCAGGTTTTTCTGCATTTCCCCAGTGTTACACTGAAGCTCACAACATAAGGTGTGGGGGAGGGATGGTCTGGACACTTAACGTCTCCACTTCCCCAGCCTGGGCTGGGGAACCACTCAAGCTGGCTCAGCCACTGGTGGATGACACCTCACTGGTGTCTACCAACTCCCCTAGCTGTAGCCGCAAGCACCCCAAGCGTCCTCAGGGTTTGCTGCCAGAACAGGTTCTTAGATCTGTTTTGTTAAAGGAAAGCAACTCAAAATGGGTTAACAAGCTTACTTTAATCAGTCAAACATGTTATCATTTACCTAGTTCAAGGGAAAAAAGGTCAGCACCCCAAACTTCAGAATATACAGACAGAATTATCAAGACAGAGAAACAGATCAAGTAGACAGATTTCAAACTGTCCAACCATTACATCCATATCCAATCAACAGCTGGGTTTCAACATCTGGGTTTTTCAAAGCTGGGGGGCTCTGGACAATGGCTTCCCAGAATCCAGATCAAATCACAGAACACTTTTCAAAGTGAGCCCCAAAACAACACTACACATCAGGGCTTATATAGCCTTCTCCTGGCTCAGAGAATGTAACAACCTTATTGACTCACTGGCCAATCAAGAAGAATCTACTGAAAAACAAGCCTCCCACCCCAGGCTCCAGGTGTACTTTAGCCTAGGGGCAGGGAAGATCTTAAAAATTTACATTCCCGTTACACTAGCCATGCAAAGTTGTGCCTGGGTTCCTGATATTGGCACTTGTCAATTCTACCTTCCTGGGTTTCATTATCTCTCTGATACCCTGAGGTGGGGTTTGATGGGATGCCTCCCATCCTGCACTGCTCTCCTTCATTCCCAGCAACAGGGACCCTTACTGTTGATCCCCCAAGCCTCCCATTGGTTCACTATTTCAGGATTTTTCTTGGGCAATATTCTCTGATGTTTTCTTTTCTTTTTTTATGATGATCAAAACAGAATTCATTAACGTAATTTACAATCATCTGAGGCTAATATTTAAACCTTATCAGAACATAACTCAGTTTTGCAATACTGCTAATTGGCCAGGTTACATTTTACCTAGGCCTGCCTTGGACCAAACCACTCCCAATAGTTCTCATGTGGTAAAAAAAAAAAAAATAAGTCAGTCTTCATGTCAGTGGCTATACTATGCAATGTAGAAGTTTCTCCTTCATCAGCTATTGGATCCTGGGGACTCACAGGGTAACCTGCCAAGATCACACGGTTAGTAAGTGTCAAGTGTCTGAGACCAAATTTGAACTCAGGTCCTCCTAACTCCAGGGCTAGTGTTCTATTAACTGCACCACCTAGCCATCCCAAGAGTGATTCTAAGTTGTTCTTCTCAAGCTTCTCTTGCTTCTTGTATCTGGAGGTCAAATTTTCTATTCAACTCTGGTTTTTTCAGCAAGAATGCTTGAAAGTCCTCTATTCCACTGAATGACCGTATTTTTCCCTGAAACATGATACTCAGTTTTGCTGGGTAGGAGATTTTTGGTTTTAATCCCAGCTCCTCTGCCCTCCAGAATATCCTATTCCAGGCCCTTCCATCCCTCAGTTGCCAGATCCTGGGTTATCCTGATTGTGTTTCCACAATATTCAAATTGTTTCTTCCTGGCTGCTTATAATATTCTCTCCTTGATCTGGGAGTTCTAGAACCTGGCTATAATATTCCTAGGGGTTTTCTTTTTGGGATCTTTTACAGGAGGTGATCAATGGATTCTTTCAACCTCTATTTTGCCCTCTGGTTCTAAAACATAAGGGCAATTTTCCTTGAAAATTTTTGGAGGATGATTTCTAGGTTCTTTTCCTGATCATGGCTTTCAGGTAGTCCAATAATTTTTAAATTATCTCTCCTGGATCTATTTTCTAGGTCAGTGGTTTTTCCCATGAGATATTTCACATTACCTTCTATTCTTTCATTTGTTTGGATCTGTTTAACATCATTTTGATTTCTCTTAAAGTCACTAACTTCCCTTTGCTCCAATCTAAATCCAAGGGAATGAATCTCCTCATTGAGCTCTTGAGATTCATTTTCTACCTTGCAAATACGGCTTTTCAAGGCATTCCTCTCCTCATTGCCTTTTTGAGCCTCTTTTGCCAATTGAGGAAGTCTTTTTTAAGGTGTTATTTTCCTCAGTCAGACTGTTGACTCTCATTTCATAATTTTCTTGCATTGTTCTCATTTCTCTTCCCAATTTTTCCTCTACTTCTCTTATCTACTTCTTAAGGTTCTGTATGAACTATAACCAGCTCATATTTTCCTTTGAAGCTTTTGGTGCAGGAGCTCTGATTTCACTGTCTTCCTTCTGTTCCGTGCTTAGCTCCTTTTTGTCTCCAAAATAGGAGTCTAATGTTGGAGTCAACTGTTTGTTTTGCTTCCTTTGCCTGGTCATGTCGCCCTTCAGTCACTTGACCCCTGGGCTTTTTGCCACAGTAGGACTCTGCCACCGGACCGGGGAGATTTTGTCCCAAATGCTGGGGTTTTCTCAGCTGCCAGAGGTATTATTTGGGTGCCCTCTCTGAAGCCTCCACATGCTCTGGCAAGCTGGTCACACACCCCAGGACCTCCACCGTAGACTACAATCCAGATCCCAGAAAGTTAAAGAAAGAGTGATTGCCCCTTAGACTGGTGCTTGGTCCCTCTATACTCTGCAGGCCAGGAGCTGAAGCTGCCACGTGGCACTGGCTGGCTGTGCTGGCATCTCAGCCACTTCTCACCCTGGGGGCAAAAGCTGACACACTCCCAACTACTGGTCCCAAAGTCCAAACTGCATTGACCTCTCATTTTGTCCTTCGCATCTATGTGTCGATGAATCTGGAAACAGCCACAGCTGCTAGCGATTTGGAGTCCCTGCAGCTGGTGGTTGGTCAGGCCTGCCCTGGGGTTAAAGCCTCGGTGTGGGGCTGGGCTCAGAGCGCTGTGCTGGCCGATTCCTGCCAGCCTGCCAGGCTGTCCTTAGTGGGAGGTTAGCTTCTCTGTGTCATTTTGTGGGTTCTGCAGCTCCAAAGTTTGTTTAGAGTCCCCTTTTTACATGGATTGAGGAAGGTGGAAGCCAGAGCCTGGCAGAGGTCCTGCTTCTACTTTGCCATCTTGACTCCGCCCCTCGATTCTATCTCTGAGATTTTCAACATCAACAAGGCAGGCATGAGAGCACCTATGGTTTACTCTACCATCTTGGTTCCTGGAAGTTCAAAAACATGACTTTCAAACATCTACTCTGTGGGCTTATAGTCCCAGGAATAGCTGCTGCCACTGCCACAAGCCCTGAACTTGTCTCTCACTCACCTTTGACACACCCCTGTCCTGTGCTGTGAGGTTTGGGAAACATCACTGTTGCAGCTGCTTCAGTTTGCCAGGTCTTGCTCCTATTCTGCTATGTTTGAGTCTGTGTTCGTCCAGCCTGTGTGCTCTGTGCTCAACACTCCTTTAGTCCAGTGCAACAAATCCTACCTATTGATTTTCTGTATTGTCTCATGTAAGGAAATCTACCACACCCTAAAATTTGTTCATATTCACTTTTTAGAGGTACCTGAAGGAATTTATGAGAGAGCTCAGGTGAGTTCCTACTTTCACTCTGACATCTTGGCTCCACCCCCACCTTTGTTTTTTCTCCTTTTTTTTTTTAAAGTTCTTGTTCAAGTGAATTCCATTGTCAGTAAAAGGAATAATCACACCAGTAAAATGACATCTTTTGAAATATTCACATAAGTTCTTCTTCTTATTATTAAGGCTTAATCATGTCTAATGGCCAAGAGTGGAGACAGCAAAGAAGATTTGCCTTGATGACGCTGAGGAACTTTGGTTTGGGAAAGAAGACCCTGGAAGATCGGATCCAGGAGGAGGCCCGATATCTCATTGAGGCTATCAGGGAAGAAAAAGGTGAGCACTGGTCAGGCAGAGATATTTACAATTTCTTCTGATTATCCTTTTGGTTAAATGATCATTAAAGAGAATCTGTAACTGTGGGTGGGAAGAGTAGGGGAAGAGAGATCATTCCTAGACTGGAGACAGGCAAAATGTCCCCCATCCCCCCACAAGGAACACTTTCAATATAATTTTTATTTTAAACTTAGATGCAAAATGAGAAAAGAAAAATAAAACATTGTCATGTACACAGCAGACTATAGAAGAGGATTCCATATAAAACAATAAATTTCCATTTCAAGAAAACCTATATAATTAATTCTACATATTGTTTTCAAAACTGTGCTAAATTTATTTGCTTCCTTATTGGTTTTCTTTTGTTCTCTGCTGTGCACTTTTTCTTTTTTTTTTGTCCCCTCCCTCCACCCACTAAAGAAGGATATAGTTAATTGTGGATGTGTATATATGTGTGCAAATACATACACATATGTACACATACATATACATGTGTGTGCTTTACATGCACGTGTGCATACACATGTATGTATGTGCATGTGCACATGTACCTAAAGCCCTGAAAATATACCCATATTTACATATATGAACTCACACATATATGTAAGAACTATGCTTATTTCCATCTAACATCTGTTTCTCTCAGGGTAGATAGCATCTTCCTTCATATGTCTAAGTTTTTCATTGGTTTTCTAAATGAACCAGCTCATCACAGCAGTATTCCAATCCAATCATGTCCTATCTGAGAACTTATCTATGAAAGTTCTTCCCTCTAATTTTTTGCATTTATTCTAATATTGCCTACATAGGTTTTATTTATACAAGAAAAATGTTAATTTAAAATAATCAAAATTTTTCTTTTTACACTTCAACAATGATCTCCCTTACAATATAGTTTAATGTCTGATACTTTGGAATCTACTTCCTTTACACTTTTTTTTCTAGTTACTTTGAAGTTCCTGACCTATTGCTCTTCCAAATGAACTTTGTTATTATATTTTTCCAGACACTGAAATAACTTTTAGTAATTTAATTGGGATGGCATTGAATAAATAGATTAGATAAAACTGTTATTTTAAAAATTATATTGGCTATACCTACCTATGAACAATAAATATTACTTCAATAATTTCAATCTTAATTTATTTGTATAAAAAAGTGTTTTATGTTTATGTATATATAGTTCCCATGTCTGTTTTGGCAGGCATAAGCTTAGGTATTTTATACTGTCTAGGCATTTTAACTGGTCTAAAACTATACTGAATAATATTGCTAACACTGCAGTTTCTCTATTTTTCACTTCTGATTAAATATACTTTAACTTTATCTAAGAACATGATTCCTCTTTCTGTTTTTAAAAATAATTAATTCTACTTCTGCCCATTATCTTATCATTGTGTGTATCTCTCACTTTTATAAAGTTTCCTGAAAGTGAAATTTTATTGAATTAAAATTTTGGACCTACTATCAATTTCTGTTCCATGGGTAAATTTTCTTCCTCCCTTATTTTCCCCTCACTATCCTTCCCACCCTGTTTACCCAATCTCTCTCCTCACTCCTTTGCTTTACTTCTGCCCACTACCTTGTCCTCCTATTCCTTAACCTAACCACCCCTCTAAAATCCCTCCCTTATCCTCCCCCCATCTTATCCCTTTGCCCTCTTACTTCTTTCTAAATTTAGAAGACTTTTATGCCCTTATACATACACACATATATATAATAGACAGACAGACAGAAAGATAGATAGATAGATAGATAGATAGATAGATAGATAGATAGATAGATAGATAGATAGATAGATCATTTCTTTCTTTCATACATTCCTGATGAAAGTAAGGTTCCAGAACTATTCACCCTCCCCCCAACTGGCCTCTTCTGCATCACTTTTCCCTTTTATGCCTCATTTTATGTCTCTATTGCTTTTTAAAAATCTCTCCCAACACAAGTTTATTTTTTTTAATTACCCCCATCATACTCAGCTCAGTCCAAGGCTTTCTTTCAAACTCTGCAAACATAAATGACAAATTGAAAAAAGAATGCATAATTTCACATATATTTTACATATAAGAAGTAAACAATTTAACCTAATGGAATCCCTTATATTTCATTTTTCTGTTTTATCTTTCTCCAGGGTGTTATCTTTTACATTTTCCCTTAAGTTCTGGGGAATTTGTCACAAAAACCTGAAAGCCTTTCAGTTCTTAAATGTGTCATTTTCTCATTTAAGATTATACTTAATTTTCCTCAGTAAGTTATCCTTGGTACCTTTTGCTCTATGGAATATAGTATTCAAAGACCTATTGTCTTTCAATATAATAACTGTTTGGTATTATGTAATCCTTATTGTAGCTCCATGATATTTAAATTGTTGGGGTTTATGTTACTTTCTTTGTCTTGTTGCCTCCAATATTTTCTCCTTAACCTGGGAGCTTTCAAACTTGGCTATAATATTCTTGTTAAGTTTTATTCCTGGGATCTCTTTCAGGTGGTGATCTGTTTGATTTTTTTTCTATTTATGCTATGCCTTGTTCTAGAAATTAAGAGCAATTTTTGGTTGCTAATTTCTTGTGATATTCTGTCAAGATTCTTTTGTTTCAAACATATTTTTCAGGTAGTCCAACTACTCTTATGTTATATCTTTTTGATCTATTCTCCAGATCGATTTTTTTCTGATGAGATGTTTCCTTTTTTTTCATTCTTTTGATTTTGTTTCATAATTTTTGGTGTCTTATGTCATTAGCTTCCCCTTGCCCAATTCTAATTTTCAATGAATTATTTGCTTCCTTAAGTTTTTGATTCTCTATTTTAAGGTGGTTGACTTTTCATGATTTTCTTGGGTTTCTCTTTTTCTTTTCCTAAATATATCTCAGTCTCTCTTACCTGATTTTTCAACTACTTCTTGAGTTCTCCCAAGAACCCTTTTTGTGCTGGGGACCATATGACATTTCTCATTGAAAAGGGATTGTCTTTTTCTAGCTACATTATCTTCTTCTTCATATAAAGCCAGATCTTCTCTAGGCCCACATTTGGGTTCTTTCTCCTTTGCTTATTCATTTTATTTATTTGTTTATTTATTGTTTTGTTTGTTTTGAGTAGCTATTAGCATAATCAAGTTGTAGTCCTGGAGTATGGAGAATGATGCCCCATGTCTCAGATCTTTCTTACTATTATTTTCTAAGGTCTATCCCAGGTCTCTATCTTGGGATTTCCCCTCTTCTCCTAAGCCAGGACTATAGCCCACAGTCACACTGTCTCACAAATGATCTTGTTCGCTGTGGTTCCTTAGTGGTTTCTAACTGTAGTTGTGCTCTCTGGCCCAAAAGTGAAACCATGGACTCTGCTCTCCTGCAAGTTCCCACAGTCATCAGGGTCTCTGTCTCTTACAACTGCATTTACCAGGTCTGTACTGACTTCTCCCTCACAGCCACAGCCTGTGGTGTGTCTGGTTGACACAGCTATGCCTGGCATCCCTAAACAGTGGAACATCCTTCAATCTTCTCAGTCATCAAACCCTCCTCCCCCAAATTCCCCCCACCATCCTCACAAACACACACATCTGACTGCAAAATAAAAGTTTCTAAGGCTGAGGCTGCCCCTAAACCCAGCTGTCCCAGGGGTTGTTGTTTGTTGATTCTGCACAATCATCCTGAAGGTGTTTACACTTCGCTCAGACCCAATCCCTGCTCCTGGAGGTTGGGTCTTTCCTGGGGTCCTTTCAAATTGTCTTAGGAGGACAGTTGCTTTACCCTGTGCTTATTTTTGCTGCTCTGAGGTAATGGTCCCTCTTTTTGTGGAGGAAATTTGGAGAGTTGAAAGTTTTCTAACCTACTCTGCCATCTTCCCAGAATCCCTTCCAGGGAATGTTTTCAAAGAACAACTTTGTTCTTCAGGAAGAGGCAATAAGCAAAGAAAAGAACCCTTGATGGTTCATTCTCTTGAATGCCATAGTAATCATTTTGTGCCATCAACTCATAGACCTCAATTCTTCATATGTCACACATGGAGTCCTGCAATGGGTGGTCACTCCGAGAACTCCCTACATACATGCAGGTACACAAACCCTTCCTCTATTTCCTCCTGTTGCCATTCTCTAACTCTTTTTTTTCCCTTCCTCATCATCCTTCTTTTTTTCTACTTAATCATCTATTTCCTTTTCTTAGTATCATCCTTCTCATTCTTCTTTTCTTTTCTGCCTTGCTCTCTTCTTTCTACTCCTTAGGGAAAATATACATACACATACATATGCATATGCATGTGTATATAACATATATTTATATATGTATGTCTGTGTATATATAGACATACATATACAAATATATTTATACATGCCACTGTCTTCCTTTTTGTAATTTGATGATTTTTTTCAATTATTCATTTATTTTCTTTCCTTCTTCCTCTGACAGGAAAAAAAAGCAAAACCCTAGCAACGAACATATATATATATAGACAAGTAAAATAAATTCTCATATTGGTCATGCCCAGAAACAATCTCATTATGTAACCTAAGTCTGTGACCCGTCTGTCAGGATCTGGGTAGCAGATTTCATCATTTGACGTCTAGAATTCTGGTTGATTTTGCATCAAGCCAAGTTCTTAAGGCAATCCAAGTTATCTTTCTTTTCACAATTGTGTTATTGTAGATGTTCATTCTTCTACCCCATCCCTCCTCTTCCTATGCTTCTTCTTTTTCCTTCTCTTTCTCCTCCCATCCTCCTTCACTTCCTGATTCTTTTCTTCTGTTGCTTCCTCTTATTATAACAGATATGCAATAAGAATGAAACTTGGAGCCCATCAATCCCATCCTCCCTCCCATTCTGCAGATGAGAAAACTAAGGAATGGAGTACTTAAGTGACTTGCCCAAGGTCACTCATTCAGTGAATAAATATTTCTCAAGTTCCTACTCCATTCCAGGCTAAATCTTGAAAATATAAAAAGAAAGGAAAACGAGAGTCCCTACTCTCAAAGAACTCCTAATCTAAGGTGGGAGACAGCATGCAACAATTACTTACAAATGTGATTTCAACATGAGAAATTGGAAATAATCAACAGTGGGAAGGTCCTAGAACTGAGCTCACCCAGCAAGTAAATGTGTGAGGTAGACTGGGTCTTCCTGACCCCATATCCAGTACCTTACACATCACCGTATACTACCTCCTTCCTTATGCGCCTTCTCATATCTGTTCTTGTCATCTCAATATCTGCAGTTGTAATGTCACCTCTGCTACTCCCATAAATGCAACTAGCTCACCAGTGTATGTGGTCATAGGTGCTAGTATATGCACACGTATTAATATACATGTACATGTGTGCACATGACCGTTACACAAATGGAACACCCATGCAGGTGATAGATAAGATATCAAATCATAGAAAGAGACTACAAGGGCCCTCAAAGGTCATTTAGTCCAACCCTCTCATTTTACTGCTGAATAAATAGA
Organism: Petaurus breviceps papuanus; assembly: GCF_028583685.1. NCBI lineage: Eukaryota > Metazoa > Chordata > Mammalia > Diprotodontia > Petauridae > Petaurus > Petaurus breviceps. The sequence goes on from NW_027185850.1 coordinate 15,912,896, forward strand.
TGCAAAGACAGACAGCAACTTGCCCAGAGTAACATAGACAAGTTACACTTAAAGAAAATTTGCCAAATCCTAAGACTTGACAGACAAGGTCTTGACAGAAACCTTAAAAAGGGGGCATATCCTTTTCTTTATTCTCCTCACATCTATTTAAGAAGCAGCTGATTATGAGTAATAATAATAAAGCAGATGTGTGCTGGAGGATATGAGGGGAGAGGGAAAACTGTTTAAGAGAAACAGGTAGAAAGCTCTGCTGGGTTCCTTTAAAGAACCTGAGAAAAATGAAGAGTAGCCTATCCCCTTTCTCTCCCACTAAACAGGACAGCCCTTTGACCCCCACTTTCAGATCAACAATGCTGTTTCCAATATCATCTGCTCCATAACTTTTGGACATCGCTTTGACTACCATGATTCTCACTTCCGGGAGCTGCTGAAGACTTTGGATGATACCACAGTTCTCTTAGGAAGCTGGGAGTGTCAGGTAATAGACCATCCCTTCTGGGCACAGCTGACTCAGCCTCAATTGGGACACACACTTCCTCCATGGGAAAAGAAATAAGCAAAATTGTAAGAGGTTGGCAGCAACTGTTTTAGCCTGTGTAAAAGAGACTGAAAAGGGAAGAAGAAAGAAATAAGATTTTTTTAAGTGACATGAAAGTCTATGCATAGGGGATCCAATGCTTTCCTAGAACACAGTGATCTCCAAATAATGGGAAATAAATGTCCATTGTTTTAAATTTTTCCAGCATCTTTACCAAGAATATTAATTTACAAACATTTATTAAGCACGTACTGTGTGCTCTTAAACTCTAGTAGGAGAAGTGTATACAATGACAAAAATGAAACAGCCCCAGACTTCAAGTGGTTTACAATCTGTAGGAGTTGACACCATGCC
>NW_027185850.1:15914187-15989056 GCF_028583685.1 Petaurus breviceps papuanus
GAGAAGATCAAAACATGACATCATTCAAAATACAGCATTTACTAAGTGTGATTAAATAATCTCCAAGTACTACCCCACCCCAGGACCTTCCAATCATTCAATCAATTACAAAGTCCCTGTTCTAAATACTACTCCACCCCTAGGCTGTACCTTCATTTAGTCCACCAAAAAGCCCCTCTTCTCAAATGGAGATTAGTTTCCAATCTAAGTAAAATACATTCATTTGCTCAACCATAAAACACAAAAAGGTCAAAAGTTCCCCACCCCTGGATCACAATTGAATCTACCCCAGAGTTACATCAAGTTTAAGCACAGCACTTAATACCCAAATGGAGGTCTTTTCTTCATCTTGACAGGAGGCAAGTTCTCAGCAATCTTTGTTCTTGGGAAGACAAAGCTTAGCAAGGCCACAAGATACATTGCCAGTCTCTTCATTAATTCATCCTCTGTCTGTAGAACAGTCCTAGAACCCCTGAAAACATTAGCAAAGCCCTCTCCCAGGATTTCTGTAAACATACAACAAGGAAATCCTTCTTCAGGGCTTCTGAACCAACAGAAAGGTTCCCAGACCCCTGCAACAACAGCACTGCCCTTCACCAGTGGACAGTATTCACTCTGTCTGCAGGACAGTCTCCAGACCCCTGCAACAACAGCACTGTCCTTCACCAGTGGACAGCATTCACTCTCTGTATGCAGGACAGTCTCAGGGCTTCTTAGCCAACAGCCAGGTTCCAGGACTTCTTCAACAAAAGGACTGTCTTTCACCAGTGGACAAATCTGGCAAAACAACATCAAAACAGACAGACAAAGTACCAGCAAAACAGCTATGTCTCCTCAGTCCTTGGCAGCTCCGGGGGCAGGTCTCAAAAGTCCAGGGCGATTCAAAGTGTCCCCCAGCAATCCTTCTCAGTCTCTCTCTCTGCCTCCATGAGGTGCTGCTTCCAAAAAGTTCTTCTGCCTCTCTCTTGTCTCTCCAAATCTATGTCACCAGCTCCTCCCAGTTCAGGACTCTCTTTTCACATCAACAAGTCCATCCCACAGGTGGGATTAACAATCTCTGGGTTTTAACACAATCAATTTGAAAAACCAAGCCAATACAGGGGGATCTTTATGTTCCATTACTATCACAGTCTCCATGTCTAATGTAATTTTCATTAGAACCTACTCTGATTGGAGTTAAGTCTTGGCCCTAGTATTTCAGCCCTATGATTTCATCTCTCTGCACCTCACTTTTCTCACCTATTACATTAAAATATTCCATGTACCCCCTATCCTATTCAGAATTATGTGAGTATATTCTTTGCAAACATCAAAACACCACAAAAATAAATTACATTACCAATCTTGTAACCAAAATATAACCACCTTTGGGAATTTGTGCAACTGTCAAACTGTGAGAAGTATTGCAGCCCTTGTCATTCCTAAGTACTGTAGAATCAAATTTTTAAAATATAAAATTTAGAAATATTTAACAAAATGAATAAAATTTCATTAGAACATTGAAAATACAAGTCAATATGTAGTCCTATGAGTTTTCCCATATGGTTTATAGGTCCCATTGCTATTTCAGTTGGACAACATTGGAGTTCCTTTCCAATTGTGATTATGTCCTATATACTTCATGAATTCTGGCCGTGTTTGAATTCCAGACTGAATTCATCATCCAAGTTTACTTGGGAAAAAACTGTTTCTTTAAACCTCAGTGTCTTGATTTGAGAAATGAATACAATATTTTTTACACTACCTGTTTCACAGAATTATGGGGAAAATAGCTAACAAATTGTAAAGCATTTTGATACTATTGGTTTTCTTGTTATGAAAAGAATGACCCAAAGGGATAAAATATTTATTCTTTCCTAGAAATATAATAATACTATGAAATGACCATAAAACTGTGACTTAGATGCATATGTCACTTCAAGGCTTACAAAATATTTTGTTGATTTTATGTTCCCTCCAACCAATGCCATGGGTTATCTAGTTCAGGAATCATCTCCATTCCACACATGAGGAAAGTGAACCAAAAGGGATTAAAGAATTTGTCCATCAATCGTGGAGTATGGAGATACAGACTCAGCTCTTTTGATTTAGTGCTCTATTATAAGATCATGAAAAAAGTGAGGGATGAACATAGAATTAAAGGAAAGTTTTCTAGGCAACTATGTTGCACATAAATAGAGTACTGATTATCTATAATGGGGATAGATACATGAAAAAAATGCTCAAAATCACTATCGTTTAGAGAAATGTAAATTAAAACAACTCCAAGGCACCTAGCAAAATGGCTTACATGAAAGAAAAGGCAAATGATGAATACTATAGACTACGGAGGAAAATTAGGATATTAATGCATTATTAGTTGAGTTGTGAACTCATTCAGCCATTATACAGAGTAATTTATAACTATGGCCAATGGCAATCAATCTTGGCATATCCTTTGAGTCATCAATAATACTAGAAGCTCTATGTTCAAAAGACATCATAAAAATAATTAAAAAGGACAGACATGTACAAAAATATTTATAGCAGCACTTTTGTGGAAATTGAGGGGATACCCCTCAGTCATAAAATGGTTAAACAATTTGTGGTATATTAATGTAATGGAATACTATTGTGCTATGAGAAAGGATGAGCAGGTGGATTTCAGAGAAGCCTGGAAAAACTCATATGCACTGATACAAAGTGAAATGAGCAAACTTATAAAAACACTGTACAGAGTATAAGCAATGCTATGCAGTAATCAACTATGATTAACTTAGGTCTTCTCAGCAAGGCAGTGACTCAAGACAAGTCCAAAAAAATTCATGATGGAAAATATTATTCACAACTGGAGAAAGAACAGATGAAATTTTAATGCAGATAAATATGACTATCTTCACTTTTTATTTCATAGTTTTCTTCACTTTGTTCTATTCTTTCTTTTTTTTAAATTTAATTAATTTAATTACATATGCTTAACCCATAAAACCCATACTTCTTGATCCTATGGCTTCAGTTTAATAATAACAAAAAGAAGCACTTTTAAAACTTGACAATGTTAGTGATTCATTGAGCAAATTTAGACAAGCTATTTCACTAGTTTTGCCATACTTTTCTGTGTGAAATATTAATACCTATATTATATGCCTTATTTCCCCAAAGTAGAATTCTATTCGTTGAAGAAAAGCAAATCTTTTTTCTTTCTTTTTTTTATTAGGTTTTTTTTTGTAATGCTTTATTAACTTCTAGTTTACAACATTCATTTCCACAAGATTTTGAGTTACAAATTTTCTCCCTGTTTTTCCCCCTATCAACCACTCCAAAATAGTGATCCCACTGGATATCCCCTCCTCCAATCTGCTCTTTCCCATATCTTCTTCCATAGCCCCTCCAACTTTCCTGTAGGGCATGGTGGATCTCTATGCTCCAGTGCCTGTATATCTTATTTACAGTTATTTATCCAGTTACATGTAAAATAATATTAATTATATATATGCATGTATATTTTAAACATTTGATTTTAAAGCTTCTCTATTTCTTCTTTCACAAGATGAATGCTATTGAAACATGTTTTACATGAATGCACATATATAACCTATATCAAATTGCTTAACATCTTATTAAGGGGGGAGGTGTGGAAAGAAGAGAGAAAATTTGTAATTCAAAATTTTATATAAAAAAGTTAAAATTGTTTACAAATAATTTCACAAAAGAATATTTCAAAGAAAAAAGAGCTAGGAGCTCTCATTCTTAGGAAGAGTTACTGTATTTTGGGGTGTTAAAGGGAGGCCCAACATCTATCACTTTGACCATTCCAAGGCTCCAATGAGGGTGAAGCTCCTCATGCCTAGAGAGAGTCATACTTATTTTTTGGATTAACCAACTAACTTTTGCTTTTGTCATTTAAGGATGACATCCATTATAGTTTTAATGAAGAAAACTTGGTCTTCTGCACCCTGGACCTCTTCTTGGCTGGAACAGAGACAACATCAACCACTCTGAGGTGGGCACTGCTGTATATGGCCCTTTATCCAGAGATCCAAGGTACAGTGATGGCACCAGGTTATACACCCCTGTAGAACTCTGCCCAAAAGGGTCCCAATTTATAGAGGTCTTGAAAGTTTGTCAAGTACTTCTTGTACTTGACAGATTTCATCTTCTTTCCATTTTTGCTGGAATAGAGCAAAGATGATCATTTTTTACAATCATGCAGACCCCTTTATAATATCAAAATTACTTTCAGCTCCCCATATTATGGCATTTACTGCTTTGGGCACTAGAAAGAGTATAGAATTTGGAGTCATGACGTTGTAAGTTCAAATCCTGCATGAAATATTTACTAATCATGTGACCCTGAGCAAATCACATAACTTCTCTCAGCCTCTGTGTCCTCATCTGTAAAAAAAGAGGATATTAATAGACCTTACCTCATAGTGTTGTTCTGAGAATCAGATAAATTGGCAAGCATAAGTTGCTTTGTAAACCTTGAAGTTTTATTTAAATACCAGATATTATTTAATTATTAATTATTTTAGAGCACTATAACTATTTTTATTAAAAACGTATGTGATAACAAAAAGAAACATCTTAAAATGTATTTCTATCCTATTAAATATGATAAATCCCCATAGATTTCAAAGTAGAAATATTTAAGTGAAGGATACATTTTTAATTCATTATACAAGGTCTTTAGATTTAGAATCAGAAAGTATCTTGGAAGCCATAAAGTCTTTAGATTTAGAGTCAGAAAGTATCTTAGAAGCCATAAAGTCCAATTCCCTCATTCTATAGATGTGGAAACCAACACTGAGAGAAATTAAATGATTTCCTTAGGGTCACACAGGTAGGAAGGTTCTGAGATGGGATTTAAATGCGGGTCATCCTGATTCATAACCCAGGGCTCCATCTCCAAGGATGCCAACTCTCTCAAGAGCTCCGTGTTCTGAAAGCCCAGGTATAATCAAAAGCTCTATTTCCTTATCTCGTATACTGTGATATGTCTCATATCTTTCTTAAGCTAAAGATCAGAATACCAAATATGGATTTTCAGATCCATAGCAATGACTACTTCTAGAAATCCATAGTAGACACATTTCGTTCCTTTTCTGAACTGAACATCCCTCTACCTATCTGAGGCAATATCAAAAGTAACATTCTAAGTAGACATTTAGTCTCATGGAAATGAAATCAAGTACTTATTATGTGCCTACTATGTGCCAAAGACTGGGGACATAATTACAAAGAATGATGCAATCCCTCCTTGCAAGGATCTGGGGGTGACAGGAAATGGAATCAAGATTCAGAATTTCATTTTCTGAAGTTCAGACTTCCCATCTAACCAGTCATGAAGTTTTTGACAAGGCATTTATCAGTATTTATTAAATACCTACTATGGGCCACACACATTGCTAAGTAATATGAACATAAAGAAAAGCAAATGAGGGGTAGCTAGGTGGCACAGTGAATAGAGCACCAGCCCTGGAGTCAGGAGGACCTGAGTTCAAATCCAGCCTTAGACACTTAACACTTACTAGCCATGGAACCTTAGGCAAGTCATTTAACTTCAATTGCCCCTCCAAAAAATAAAAAGAAAAGAAAAGCAAACAAACAGCAACAACAACAAGAATCCTTGCTGAAAAAAATAGAGTTGAACAGAAAATCTGACATTCAGATACAAGAAGCAAGAAAAGCATGAGAAGGTAAACAGAAAAGAAATCATAAGGAACTTATCAAAGTTGAACTATTAACATTCCTACATGGAAAAACAATACTTGTAACTGATGAAACTTTTCTCAGTAGTTGAAGGGAATATATATATATATATATATATATATGGCAGAGGGGAAGGGGATAGGAGAGGGAGGATAATAGAAGGAGCAGCAGATTGGAGCAAGGCATAATCAGAAGCAAACATTAGTGTGGAAGAACAGGTCAAGGGAGAGAATGGAATAAATTGAGGGCTTGACAGGATAGAGGAAAATGTGATTAGTCTTTTGCAACATGACTGTTATGGAAGTATATTGCATGGATTCACATGAATGACTATATCAAATTGCTTGCTTTCTCAATGAAGCTGGGTGAGGAGGGAGGAAGGGAGAGAATGTGGAACTCAGAGCTTTGAAAATGAATGTTAAAATTGTTTTTGCATGTGTCTGTGAAATAAGATGTACAGACAATGGGGTATAGAAATCTGTCTTGCACTATAGGAAAAAAGAGGGGAGCGGTATGAGAGAAGGGGGAGGTGATAGAAATGAGGGCAGATTCATAGAAGGGAGGGGGAAGGAGTGGTTGAGGTGCACACTATCCTGGAATGGCAGGAAGAGAGAGATGGGGAGAAAATTTGAAATTCAAAATCTTGTGGAAATGAATGTTGAAAACTGAAAATAAATAAATTACATAGTTAAAAAGTATATATTTTTAGAAGCAGCTAGGTGTCACAGGAACAGTGGATAATGTACTGGGTTTGCAGTCAAGAAAACTTAAGTTCAAATTGGGTCTCAGAGATATTTTAGCTCTGTGATCCTGGGCAAGTCACTTCAACTCTTCCTGCTTCAGTCTCTTCAATTATAAAATGAAGAAGATAACACCTACCTCATGGGGTTGTTATGAGGATCAGCTTTTTATTTCATTTATTTTTATTTATTTAATGTTGATAAAATGCTCAGAATAGGACCTGGTTCAAAGGAGGAACTTAAATGTTTTCTTCAACTAAATTTAATTACTGGACTACAATAAGACACTATTTTATCCAATAAATTAAGGTTTCAGTCGGTGTGACAAAGTGAAAATGCTGCTATATATGAAAAAAAAGAAAGGTAAATTCCTTGAGGACACCCTCTTTTCCCTCTTTTATCCCCAGGTCTCAGCATAGTATCTATTATACAGTAGGCTATTAATAAGTGTTTATTGAATTGAATTGAAGGCACAGAGCATAGTCCCAACAGTTGGGACATATATGCTGAAGCCCAGCTTAGCTAAGTACCAAGTAGGTCATCCCATGAAGCCAACACTGGCTGCTGAATTCTAAGACCATAGCATCTCTTGACAAAAAGAATGATACAACATGATGCTCAGCCCTCTGTAGTCAGCTCCCACTTCTACAATGACCATGGCAGAATAAGGGAAATGAGCTAAGAATCACATTAGTGTTTCAAGTCAAGAGGCACTAACTCAGTAATAATGGTTGTTGTCCTTCATTCTCAAAGAGAACCAAAATGACATCACTCTATTAGAGAAAGTTAAAATGCATCTGACTATGGTTGATAAGGCCAATATGAGCTCAGAATGTTGTACCACAGGTCAAGTACAAATAGTGCATATTTCTTAATTTTAAGCTTATAACTTTGTTATAGTTACTCTAATATATGTTTATATCAATATAATTATATTGTATTATGTTATGTTGTGTTATATTATGTTACATTGTATTAATTATATATTGAAATATAGTTATAAACCACTTTTAATGGTTGATTTGGCCAATGTCCCCAAACATATCACTTTATGAATTTACAAATTTTGAAATATCTCCATCTGATCCTAATCTATTGATATTCCACCTCTGATTCTGCCTTCCTTGACTGCCAATCTCTTGATTCCTTAGTTCCCTCCCATTTCATCACCCTTACAGTAGCCACACTTCTTTTTTCCATCTTGATCCCTTGGTGAACCAGTTCAATCAATGCTTCCCAACTATGGGATCATCTGTCTTGCCCTATCAAGCCTCAGGCTTGATTCACTTCCACTATCACTGGCCTTCACTCTCACTCATGTGCTATTAAACGAAGGTAAATAAAATTATAAATCATACCGATAGGGTCCACTACAAATTAATCTTACATAATCTCATAACTTTTACTGCAAGGCAATCCTTTTACATGTCCCCAGTAACTTAATTTCCTATTCACTGCAGCAGCTCTTCCAAGCCTTCTTATCCATTCTCATGGGAAAATGCCTCCCTCTCCTTCAACACTTTCAACTGAGAAACTTGTCCCATATTGTTGCAAATCATTACACACACACACACACACACACACACACACACACATGATATTTCATTTCTGTCCAATTACATGTTAAAACAATTTTAAACTTTTTTTAAAGGTTTGAGTTTCAAATTTTATTCCTCCCTTACTCATTCCCTTTTTTCTTCTCTGAGATGGTTCAGCAATAAGACATAGGTGATACATGTCCATTCATGTGAAATATGTCCATATTAGTAATTTTGTACAAGAACACAAAGAACAAAATAAGTAAAGAACGTGAAGAATAACATGCTTCAGTGTGTCTTCAGAAAATATCAGTTCTTTCTCTGGAGGCAGATAATATGCTTCATTATTTGTCTTTTGGGAATGTGCTGGATCACTGTAATGCTGAGAATAGTTAAGTCATTCACAGTTCTTCATAGTACAATATTGCTGTTACTGTGTGCAGCATTCTCCTGGTTCTGCTCACTTCACTTTGCATCAGTTCATTTTATTGTAAATCTTGAGAACATTCACCATGAGCTCCCCCTTTTCCCCTTCTTATCTCACAACCCCCCCAAAAAAATGCCACTATCTCCCACTACATCTGCAACCATCTCCAGTCTTACTGATCTATATCTTGCCACTGGACCCAGATGACTCCAGAGGAAAGAGTTTGGCTGGTGACTTTGGACAGCCCTCCCTCACTTATATCCAATTCACTTGCAAGCCAAGGTATTACCTTCCAGATGTCATTGTCATTTTCATTTTTTTAATTAATCTTTTATTTAATTATTCTTAGTTTTCAACATTCATTTCAAGAAGATTTTGAATTACAAATTTTCTCCACATCTTTCTCCTATCCCCACCCCAAGATAGCAAGCCCACTGAATACCCTTTCCCCCAATCTGCTCTCTCTTATATCCTCCCCCCCCCAACTTTCTAGTAGAGCAAGATGGATTTCTATACCCCAGTGCCTGTATATCTTATTTCCCAGTTACATGTTAAGAACATTTTTTAACATTTGTTTTTAAAACTTTTATTTCCAGATTCTTCCCCTTCTTCCCTTCTCACCCACCCCCACTAGGAAGACAAGCAATTCAATATATGTCGTACATGTGTAGTTACACAAAATATTTCCATACTAGTTATATTGTGAAAGACTATATTGCCCTCCATCCTATCCTACCCCCATTAATTCTATTTTCTTTTTTTTGTGATTTGTTTGGTTGTTTTTTTCAATTTATTTATTTATTTCTAGTTTTCAAGATTTTGAGTTACAAATTTTTCTCCCCATCTTTCCCCTATCCCCCACCCCAAAATAGTGAGCCTACTGAATACCCCTTCGCCAATCTGTTCTCTCTTATATTCTCTCCCATCCTCCACCCCTAACTTTCTAGTAGGGCAATATGGATTTCTATCCCCTGGTGCCTGTGTACCTTATTTCCCAGTTGCATGAAAAAAACAATTTAAAACTTTGAGTTCCAGATATTTTTCCTTCTTCCCTCCTCACCCGCCTCCACTGGGAAGATAAGCAATTCAATATAGGTTATACATGTGTAGTTACACAAAACATTTCCATAGTAGTTATATTGTGAAAGACTAACTGTATTTCCCTCCATCCTATCCCCCCCTCACTTATTCTATTTTCTCTTTTGACACTATCCTTTTTCAGGTCTTTGCTTCTAACTACCTTTTCCTCCGATCTGCCTTCCCTTCTATCATCCCCCCTCTTATCCCTTTTCCCCCTACTTTCCTGTAGTGTAACATACCCAGTTGAGTGTGTATGTTTTCCCTCCTTAAGCCAAATTCAATGAGAGTGAGGTTGATGCATTCCCTTGCAACTTCCTGCTCTTCCCCTCCATTGTAACAATTTTCTTTCTCTCTTTTATATGAGATAATTTACCCCATTTGTCTCTCCCTTTCTCCTTATCCCAATAAATTCCTTTCTCACCTCTGAATTTTATTGCTTACATATCATTGTTTCATATTCAACTGATCCTATGCCCTCTGTCTATTGATACATGCACACTCATATACATATACTCACATATGTATCTATACGCACATATACCCTCCTATATGTATGTATATATACATACATATGTATATATACATATATATTCCCTTCAACTATCCTCATACTGAGAAAAGTCTCATGAGTTACAAAGATAATTTTCCATGTAGGAATGTAAATAGTTCAAATTTAATAAGTTCCTTATGATTTCTTTTCCCTGTTTACCTTCTCATGCTTCTCTTGCTTCTTGTATCTGAAAGTCAATTTTCTGCTCAGCTCTGGTTTTTTTCATCAAGAATACTTGAAAGTCCTCTATTGCATTGAATGACCTTATTGTCCCCTGAAGCTTTATACTCAGTTTTGCTAGGTAGGTGATCTTGGATCTCCGGAATATCAAATTCAAAGCCCTTCAATCCCTTGATGTAGAAGCTGCTAGATCTTGTTTTATCCTGATTGTGTTTCCATAATACTCAAATTGTTTCTTCCTGACAGCTTGTATTATTTTCTCTTTGATGTGGGAACCCTGAAATCTGGCTATGATGTTCTTAGGAGTTTTCTCTTGGGGATCTTTTTCAAGATGTGATCAGTGAATTCTTTCAATTTCTATTTTGTTGTCTAGTTCTAAAATTTCAGGGCAATTATACTTGAGAATTTCTTGAAAGATGATTTCTAGGCTCTTTTTTTGATCATGGCTTTCAGGTAGTCCAATAATTTTTAAATTATCTCTCCTGTATCGATTTCCCAGGTCAGTGGTTTTTCCAAGGAGATATTTTACATTGTCTTCTACTTTTTCATTTCTTTGGATATGTTTTATAGTATCTTGATTTCTCATAAAGTCATTAGCTTTCATTTGCTCCAATCTAATTATGAAAGAATTATTTTCTTCAGTGAGTTTTTGAAATTCCTTTTCCATCTGGCATATTTGACTTTTTAAGGCATTCTTCTCCTGATTGGCTTTTTGGGTCTCTTTTGCCATTTGAGTTATTCTATTTTAAGGTGTTATTTTCTTCAGTATTTTGGGGGTGGGGGTCTCCTTTAGCAGGCTGTTGACTAGCTTTTCATGGTTTTCTTGCATCATTCTAATTTCTTTTCCCAATTTTTCCTCCACTTCTCTTACTTGATTTTCAAAATCCTTACTGAGTTACTCCATGACCTGTGACCAATTCTTATTTTTCTTGGAAGCTTTTGATGCAGGAGTTTTCAATTCTTCTGGTTCCATATTTTGATCTTTTTTGTTCCTAAAAAGGATTCTATGGTCTGATTGAACTTCCTCTGCTTGCTCATTTTGTCAGCCAATTACTTGACTTTTGAGCTCTTTGCTATGGTAGAATTCTGCTTTCAGAGTGGAGAGAGCTGTGTCCCTAATTTCTGGGGTTTTTGCAGTTGTCAGAGGTCTGAGGAGGGCACACCCTCTACAGCCACCACAAGCTCTAGCAAACTGGCCAGACACTCTACGACCATGACCCAAGATTGTGACCCAGATCCATGTATGTCAAAGAAAGAACAATTATCCTCTGAATGATTGCTTGGTACCCCTAAAATCTGTAGGCCAGGAGCTCAGGAGGAAGCCATGTGACAGCAACTGCACTCATGCACCTCTGACACCTTTCACCCTGGGGGAAGGAGACAGACATATTATTCTCTCACCCAGTTCCAACAGAGTTCCCTACTGTCCTTTTACTTTATCTTTGGCATTTATGGGTTGAAAAATCTGGAAAGCACCACAGCTGCTGGTAATTCACTCTCCTGAAGTCTGCTCTGGACATTCTGTGCTGCTGGTGAGGGCTTCCCCAGGTCTGTGACCACTCAGCTCATGCAGGACTGTGCTTGCTTCCCAGTCTGGTGTGATAAACTCTTCCTGTCAGCCTGCCAGGCTGCCTTTCAGCTGGAGATTTGTTTCTTTTTATTATATTATTGGTTTTGTAGCTCTAAAATTTGTTTAGAGTCATATTTTACAGGTAATTGAGGTGATTGGAGCAGGAGTTCAGCTAAGTTCCTGCTTTTACATAGTCATCTTGGCTTCACCCTCTCTCATGGTCATTTTTAAGAACAAAGGACAAATGACAACATCTCACATCACTCAGATGCCTTCTGCCACTACTGTCTCCTTCACACCTATCTCACATGAAGAGGTTACATTTCATCTTGCCAAGGTCAACTTCTCTAGATACACCAAAAAGCCCATTGCATCTCCTATTCCTTAGCAAATTGGCATCTCTATCTTTCTCACTCTGCCTTTTATCTCCAATCACCCCTTGTCAATTGGCTGCTTCCTTACTGCCTACAAATATACCTGTGTCCCACTATCTAGAAAAAATTCACTCGATCCATCCCCATTAATGTTGTCAAATATTGGTTCTCCCTTTTGTGGATAAACTCTTTGAGAAGTTCATCAACAGGGGATATGTCTGCTTCCTTTGTTTTCACACTTCACAGTACTATTTTCATACTTCGTAGTACTATTTTCAAATTAAATATAAAAATAGCTTCCAGCACTCATTCTTATAGGAATTTTAGTTCCAAATCTTTCTCCTTTCCATCACCCCTCCCCAAGATAGCAAGCAATCTGATATAAGTTATGTACATCTAATGATGTTAAACATATTTCCACTTTAGGCATGATGTGAAAGAAGAATCAGAACAAAAAGAAAAAAAAAACTTGAAAAAAATCTGTATCTCTCTGCTTGTTCTTGTAAACAACATATTGTAGGACTCTCATTTTAATCCTCTCAGCCATCTGCTTCCATTTTATGGGAGAGATCATCCCATTCACATTCACACTTATGACTACAGGGCATTTCCCTCCATCCTATTTCCTCCATTTTAAACATTTCTCTCTCCTTTCACCCTGTGCCTCCTCATCAGTGTTTTGCTTCTCACCACAACCCTTCTTTCAGCTTTCCCTCCCCTTTTCAAGTTTTCTCTTTTTCCAGGCTATAGACATTGGCACCTGTGGTGAAGTATCTAGCCAAACTTTCAACCAATCACAGGTGTAGCTATGCTTCTACCACATGAGCAAAGAACATTAGGTGGGAGAGGAAAGGAAGCCAAGTTCAAATCTAGCTAGATTTCAAAGCTACCTGGCTCTGAGCAAGTCACTTAAATTCTGCCTCAGTTCCATCTATAAAATGGTGATAATAATAGCACTGTCCCCCTGGCATTGTTGTGAGGATGAAATAAGGTAATACATATAAAATCGTTTGCAAACTTCCAGTCACTGTAAATGTGAGATATTATCTGGGTCTCAAAACACTCTCTTTCTTTTCAGGAAAAATACAAGCAGAGATAGACAGTGTAATTGGCCAGTCGAGGCAGCCCACCATGGCTGATAAGGAGATTTTGCCTTATACTAATGCAGCTGTTCATGAAGTTCAGCGAATGGGTGATATCATTCCTTTCAATGTGATCAGGGTGGCCACAGTTGATACCAAGGTGGCTGGATATGATGTGCCAAAGGTAAATGACTTTTCTTCCCATGGACCTGAAGGGGCTCCATGGCTTCCATCTTCCCTAGTGGGGGGGGGAGGGGTAATAAGAAGGTGAAACCAAAAACATAGATGATAGAACAAAGGCATTGGTCTAGGGTGCATGAAGGTAGTCTTTAAAAAATATTTATTTCGATAATTTATTTCCATATAATTCTATGTAATATTTTGGTGACCCTACGCATGTTATTTTATTCTTTAAAAAGAATTATTCTGAGAAAGGGAGCATAAGCTTCACCATATGATTGTCAAAGGACTCCACTATAAAAAATATGAAAAAACTTTGGATTAGAATCTTAAAATCATCGATTCTAACAATTGGATAAGGAAAAAAAAATCACTGGATTTGGAGACAGAGCAACTAGGTTTAAAGTCTAGTTTTAATCCTGTGTTTAAATTACTTATGTCTACTTAGGTTCCCTATGTGTGATGTTCCTATGAGTGACACAACTCTAGGCCTTAGTTTATTCATTTGAAAAATAAGAGGGTTTGACCAGATGGTCCTTCCAACTGTTCTGGATTCTAGAATCCTATGAGCATAATACATCTAGCATGGACTTTCCACCACTTCTTCTGGCCAAAACAAATCATACGTACTCAGAGAGTAATGGTTTCTCAGTCATAGGGGGTAAACAGATTTGGACAGTTGCTGAGTACAGAATTCTGTAGGAGGTATTTCCATCTCCCATCCCCCCAGACTGCACTCCTGGGACCTGGCCAGGGCAACTCAGGCAACACTCTTTCTTGTAGCCCAGGCTTTAATCCAGGAAGCCCCTTTTAAGGAAGTCACTGTAGGCCCTGGAGACTAAATGTAAATCATGTTTAACAAATTATTTAACAACTCCCAGTTTCCTAGAGCTCCATTAACTCCAAAAAATTTCCTTCAGAACAATCTCACAGTTCTATGCAACAAACAATTCTTAAGCACCTACTATGTGCCAAGTTAAGCACTGCTGAGCTTTACCTGTCAAGTTTTCTGAACTGTGCTTCATTTCTTTTTCATCTGCTGAGTTAATAACAATGTGTAAGACTCTGGGAGGAATATAGAGCACAATAGTGAGCCCAGAAATAGCTGCCATTTAGGTTGTACATTAAGTTTTACACAGCACTTTATAAATATCTCACTTGTTCCTCACAATGCTTGAGGGAGGTGCTATTATCACCCCCATTTTACAGATGAGAAAACAGAGGGAGGCAGAGGGGAATTGACTTGCCCACGGTCATGAAAATAATTAGCCTCAAATATAGGTGATGTGTAAGCCAGGAGTAGGGACATCTCAGTATAGGATGAAGCAGTCAAGGATCACTTCATAGAAGAGGAGGTGAGTAAGCTTGGCTTTGAAGCATGGATGAATGGAATTTTAAAAGTCCTGAGAGATAAGAAGAAAGGGAACATTTTAGGCAAGTGAAATGAGTTGGGTTTAAGTGTTAACAGCCTAAATATGGAAGCAGGGAAACAAGTTGGAATAGGAGTTAGACTATTGGACTTGGAGTCTGTAAAACCAGGGTTGCTATGCTGAGGGGTACAATCCAGAGCAAGTCACTTAACCCCTTTGTGGTATAAGATCATGGGGATCAACTCAAAGTCCCTCCCAGTTCTAACACAATGATTTAATCTAACATCATTGAGGAAGGAGAGATTGCTCCCAAGATGTAGTTTGAAGGTCATGTTTGTTCTAGGATATCCAGGCCCAGGACAGGGCTACATTCATTCAGGTATATGAACAGGATATAAAAAATAATGGGCATCCCTACTTCACTGCCCTCTCCTCTGCCCCAACTTTGCCTAACCCTCTGAGTTCATCACATGAGGACAGCCCTTTATCAACTGGGTTATGTTTTTTTTTTAATTTAATTATTTATTTTTTATTTTCAACATTCACTTCCTTAAGTCTTTAATTTTCCCCCTTTCCCTTGCCCCTCCCTCCACAAGATGGCTTGCAATCTGATATGGTCTCTACACATACATTCCTATTAAACACATTTTCATATCAGTCATGTTGCATGAAAGAATTATAACAAATGGGAAAAGCCATGAAAAAGAAAAACAAAACAAAATTTAAAAAAGGAAATAGTCTGCTTCATTCTGCATTCTGACTCCTTAGTTCTTTCTCTGAATGTGGCTGGCATTTTCCATCAAATGTTCTTTGGAATTGTTTTAGGTGTTTCATTGCTGAGAAGGGCTAAGTCTATAAAAATCAGTCCTCCTACACTATGGCTATTCTGTTTATAATGTTCTCCTGGTTCTGCTCCCCTCACTTACCATCAGTTCACATAAGTCTTTCCAGGTTTCTCTGAAGTCTTCCTGATCATCATTCTTATAGTACAATAGCATTCCATTGCATTCATATACCACAACTGGTTTATCCATTTCCCAATTGATGGGCATGCCCTCAATTTTCACTTCTTGGCCACCACAAAAAAAGCTGCTATAAATATTTTTATACATGTGGATCCCACTCCAATTATTATGATCTCTTTGAGATACAGCCCAGAAGCAGTATTCTTGGGTCAAAGTGTATGCACATTTTTTATAATCATTTGGGCACAGTTCCAAATTGCTCTCCAGAATAGTTGGATCATTTCACAGCTCCATAGTGAATTGGTGTTCCAACTTTCCCACATCTTCTCTAACATTTATCATTTTCCTATTTTGACGTGTTAGTCAATCTGATAGCTGTGATGTGGTACCTCAGAGTTATTTTGATTTGCATCTCTCTAATCAATATTATAGCTCTAATTTCTTCCTCTGAAAACTGCCTGTTCATATCCTTTTACCATTTATCAAATGGGAATGACTTGTATTCTTGTAAATTTGACTCAGTTCTCCATACATTTTAGAAATGGGACCTGTAAGGGAGAGGGGGGGGGGGGCAGGGCTAGGTGGTGCAGTGAACAGAGCACCAGTCCTGGAGTCAGAAGGACCTGAGTTCAAACCAGCCTCAGACCCTTAACACTTACTAACCATATGACCTTGGACAAATCACTTAACCCCAATTGCCCTGCCCTCCCCCCTCCTTGATGCCAGACTCAATAAAGGTGTTTGGGCCAAAGGAATAAGGAATATCCCATACTGTATCCTAGTGCATTTGTCCAGGAAATGCAATGAGGATGAAGGTTTACCAAACAAGCTGTATATGTTGGTTACTTATGTGTCTGTAGCCACTTTCAAAAGCTTACAGTCAATGTGGATGAAAACTAAATTGAATTTCATTTAAATAAAGTTATAAAATGTAAAAAAAAAAAAAGAAACGAGGCCTTTATCAGAGACACTGGTTGTAACAATTCTTTCCCAATTTTCTGCTTCCCTCCTAATCTTGGTTGCTTTGGTTTTGTTTGTGCAAAAATTTTTCTATTTAATGAAATAAAAATTAACCATTTTGCATTTCATAATGTTCTCTTTCTCTTGTTTGGTTATAAATTCCTCCATTCTCCATAATTATGACAGATAAACTATTCTTTGCTCCCCTAATTTGTTTTTAGTATCAGCGTTTATACCTAGATCATGACCCCACTTGAAATTTATTCTAGTATATAGTGATCTATGCCCAGTTTCTGCCAAACAATTTTCAAGTTTTCCCAGTAGTTTTTGTCACATGGAAATTTCTTATCCCAGAAGCTGGGGTCTTTGGGTTTATCAGACAGGAGCTTGTTATAATCATTGACTCCTTGGTCTTGTGGACCTAACCTATTTCGTTGATCTACCTCTCCTATATTTCTTATCCAGTACCAAGTAGTTTCAATTATTCCTGCTTTATAATACAATTTAAGATCTTGTGTGACTAGGCCACATTCCCTAGCATTTCTTTTCATTAAAGACCTTGCTCTTCTGGACCTTTTGTTTTTCCAGATGAATTTTGATTTTATTTTTTTCTTGTTCCAAAAAATAATTTTTGTAGTTTGATTGGTATGGCACTGAATAAGTAAATTAATTTAGGTAGAATTATCATTTGTATTATATTAGCTTGGCCTACCCATGAGAAACTCATGTTTTTCCAATTATTTAGATCTGGTTTAATTTGTGTTAAAAGTGTTTTGTAATTGTGTTCATATAGTCTCTGGGTTTGTTTTGGTAGGTAGACTCCCACATATTCTATAATGTCTGCAGTAACTTTAAATGCAATTTCTCTTTCTATCTCTCGTTGCTGGGTCTAGTTAGTAATGTATAAAAATGCAGATGATATATATGGGTTTATTTTATATCCTGAAACTTTGCTAGTAATTTATAATTTCAAGAAGATTTTTACTTGATTCTCTAGGATTCTCTAAGTATATCATGATATTATCTGAAAAGAGTGATAGTTTAGTTTCTTCTTTGCCTATTCTAATTCCTTCAATTTCTTTTTATTCTCTTGTTGCTAAAAGTAACATTTCTAGTACCATATTGTATAACAGTGGTGATAATGGACATTTCTTGTTTCACCCCAGATCTTATTGGAAATGCATGTAACTTATCCCTGTTACATATAATGCTTGCTGATGGTTTTAGGTAGATGATACTTATCATTTTAATGAAAACTCCATTTATTCCTATGCTTAGAAATGGGGGTTGTATGTTTCCAAAAGTTCTTTCTGCATCTATTGAGATAATCATAAGGTTTCTGTAAGTTTTGTTGATATGATAAATTATGCTGATAGTTTTCATAATGTTGAAACAGTCCTGCATTCCTGGCATAAATCCTGCCTGATCAAAATGTGTTATTCACATGATAAGTTGCTGCAATCTTTTTGTTAATATTTTATTTAAAAATGTTTGCATCTATATACATTAGCAAAATTTAGATATAATTTTCTTTCTCTTTTAGTTCTTTCTTATTTACTTATTAATACCATATTTGCATCATAAAAAGAATTTGGTAGGATTTCTTCTTTGTCAATTTTCCCAAATAGTCTATGAAATGTTGAAATTAATTGTTTTTTTTTTTTATGTTTGATAGAATTTGCATGTAAATTCATCCTGGATATTTTTTCCAAGGGAATTCATTGATGACTTGTTCAATTTCTTTTTCTGAGATGGGGTTATTTAAGCATTTTGCTTCCTCTTCTGTTAATCTGAACAGTTTATATTTTTATAGACATTCATCCATTTCCCCAAGATTGTCAAATTTATGGGCATACCATTGGACAAAATCCTGATTATAGTTTTAATTTCTTCTTCATTGGAGGTGAATTCACCCTTTACATTTTTTCATACTGGCAATTTGGTTTAATTATTTTTTTTAATCAAATTGTCCAGAGGTTTATCAATTTTATTTTTTTTCATAAAACCATCTGTTAATTTTATTTATTAGGTCAATAGTTTTCTTAATTTCAATTTTATTACTCTCTCCTTTGGTTTTCAGTATTTCTAATTTGGCATTTAATTGGGGATTACCAATTTGTTCTTTTTCTGTCCTTTTTAGTTGCATGCCCAATTCATTGATCTCCTCTTTCTCTATTTTACTCATATGATCATTCAGTGATATGAAGTTTCCCCTAAGAACTGCTTTCACTGCATCCCACAAGTTTTGACATGTCTCACTATTGTCATCCTTTTAAATGAAGTTATGAATTTTTTTCTATTATTTGTTGTTTGACTCACTCATTATTTAGGATTAGATTATCTAGTTTCAAATTATTCTCAATCTATCAGTCCATGGCCCTTTATTCCATACAATGCTTATTGTACCATGATCTGAAAAGCATGTGTTTAATATTTCTTCCTTTCTTCACTGAATTGTGAGTTTTTTATGCCCTAGTACATGGTCATTTTTTGTGTATGTGCCATGTACCATTGAGAAAAAGGTCTATTCCTTTTTATCTCCATCCAATTTCCTCCAGACACCTACCATATCTATCTTTTCTAAACTTGTCTTCACCTCTTTAACTCCTTTCTGGCTTATTGTGAAGTTAGATCGATCAAGTTCAGAGAGGAGGAGGTTGAGGTCCCCCAGAAGTATAGTTTTACCCTCTATGTCTTCCTGTAACTCCTTTAACTTTTTCTCTATGAATTTGAATGCTATACCATTTAGTGCATATATGTTTAGTAATGATATTACTTCATTGTCTATGGTGCCTTTGAGCAGGATATAGTTTCCTTCCTTATTTCTTTTGATTAGATCTATCTGCTTTTGTTTTTTTTCTGAGATTAGGATTGCTACCCCTGCTTTTTTTTAACTTTAGCTGAAAAGTATAATATATTCTACTCTAGCCTTTTACCTTAACCTCATGTATCCTCCTGCTTCAAAGTGTTTCTTGTAAACACCATATTGTAGAATTATGGTTTTTAATACATTTTGCTATCTGCCTCCATTTTATAAGAGAGTTTATCCCATTCACATTGACAGTTATGATCACTATGTATGTCTTTCCCTCCATTCTCTACTCCTCCCCATTTATGCTTTTATTTCTCCATTCTTCCTTCCCATCCCCAAAAGAATTTTGGTTTTGACTACTGCCTCCCTCAGTTTTCCCTCCCTTGTATCAGCTCCACTCCCTTTTCTGTCCCTTTTCTCTTACTATTTTTCCCTCCCTTCTAACCACCCCATCCCTTTTATTTCTCCTTTACCTTCCTACTGCCTATAGGGCAAGTTAAATTCCTATACTTAACTGAGTATGTTATTCCCTCCTTGAGCTAAATCCAATGAAAGTAAAGCTCAAATAATGCTTATCTCCTTACCATCTTTCCCTCTACTATAATGTTTTGTGCCTCTTCCATGATGTAATTTACCATTTTCTGCCTCCTCATTGCCTCTTCTCCCATTACAGTCCCTTTCCACCACTTATTTAGGTTTTTTTTTTAATCACATCAGTTAACTTATACCCATATCTTCTATCTATGTATAAAATTCTCAAGATTAACAAGTATCCTCCCATGTAGGGATGTAAACAGTTTTCTCTTATTGAATAACAAGATTTTTTTTCTTTTTTTCCTATTTACCTTTTTATGTCTCTCTTGAGTCTTGTATTTAAATATCAAATTTTCCATTGACCTCTGGCCCTTTCATCAGGGAGGTCTAGAAGTTCCTTATTTTATTGAATGTTCATCTCCTCGCCTAAAAGATTATGCTCAGTTTTGCTGAGTAGTTGATCCTTGGTTGTAGTCCTAGTTCTTTTGTCTTACAAAATATATTCCAGTCCCTCTGATCTTTTAATGTAGAAGCTGCAAGGTCCGGTGTAATTCTGACTGTAGTTCCATGATATTTGAACTGTTTCTGACTGCTTGCAGTATTTTCTTCTCAAATTGAAAATCCTGGAATTTGGCTATATTTCTTGGTGTATTCATTTCAGAATATCTTTCAGGAGGTCATTGGTGGATTTTTTCAATGACAATTTTACCCTCTGGTTCTAGGACCTCAAGGCAATTTCCCTTGATGATTTCTTGTGAGATACTGTCCAAGCTCTTTTTTTCATCATGGCTTTCTGGTAGACCAATAATTCTTAGATTATCTCTCCTGGATTTATTTTCCAGTTCAGTTGTTCTTCCAATGTGATATTTTACATTTTCTTCTATTTTTTTCATTCTTCAGATTTGGTTTGACTGATTCTTGATCCCTCACAGAGTCATTAGCTACTACTTGTCCAATTCTAATTTTTAATGAATTGTTTTCTAAAGTTAACTTTTGTATCTCCTTTTCCATTTGGGCAATATTTCCTTTTAAAAATTTATTTTCTCCAGGAAGGTTCTGTACCTCCTTATCCATTTGGCCAATTTTACTTTTTAAGGAGGTGTACTTTCCAGTGATTTTTTTTCCCCAGTTTCTCAATTGTATTTATAAAATATTTGATCGATTATTCTTCTACCTTTCTAATTTGCCTTTTAAAATAATTCTTGAACTCTCCAAGCATGCTTTTTGGGCTTGACACCAGCTCATATTCCCTTTTGAGGTTTCAGATGTCAGTATAGTGTCAATGCTGTCCTCTTCTGAATGGGTATTTTGATTTTTCCTATCTCCATAGCAAGATTCTATGGTCTTTGTTTTGTTTTTTCCATTTTGCCATTTGCCCATTGTGATTGCCTATTTCCTGACTTTTAGAGTGAATCACTGCTTCTGAGGCACAGGGAGCTCTGTCCCACACTTCTTGTTCTGGGATCTAGGGGCCTCGTTACTTGCTTTCTGTGTTGTGGCCTCTCATTCTGCCAGTTAAAAGCTATAAAGTGTTGTGGCTAACCTGGTGCTGAGCTGGAGCTGGCTAGTGTGTGTTGAGGCCAAGGCCAGGTGATGTCTTTCTGAATGAGGTGTGGGGGAGGGGTGGCCTGGTTGCTGGAGGTCTCCACCTATCCTAAGGCTTCACTAAAGCACAAGCAGGCTCAGTCACTTGTGAATGCCTCTCCACACTGTTATCTGTTGATTCCCCTGGCTATGAGAAGACACATCTGGGGTCAAGTTTTTGGTGCTTGCTGGCTCCACCCCACCAGATCTCAGGATCTCCCTCTGGTTTATTGAGGTGGCACTTTCTGGAATGACTCCTATCCTGCCCTGGACTCCTTCATCCACAGTAAGAGGGACCCTTCCCATAAATCTTCCTAGTCTCACAAGCTAAAAGATTGCTGTACCACTTCTGCTGGTTCCACTATTCCAGGAATTTTCCTGGAGCAATATTCTCTGCATTTTTCAAGGTCAACAAGGGAAGGATGAGAGTTCTTATGGTTTACTCTGCATCTTGGCTCTTGAGAGATCAGGCTGGTTATTTAAATACATGCAAGTGTGTGTTTAGAGTTAGACACAAGGAAGTTGGAGGTTACAACCCAACAAAGCCTAGGTGATATTGCCCTGAAACTGGAATCAGAAAGTTTGGGTTCAAATCCACCCTCAGATACTTGCTGTTTAATTCAGGACAAATCACTTCATTCTGTCAGTCTTAGTTTCTTTATCTATAAAAATGAAAAGACTTCTCACCCTAAATCGATAATCCTATATTTTAACCAACTAGTATCAAAGATTTTGAATTGGCTCCCTTATCTCCAATTTCATCAGTCTTTCATGTGATTTGATATTTCTAACCATCATTTCCTACAAGACATCTAAAGGAATTTATTAATTTAAGGCAAATTGATATCTGGGAAGCTTACTCATTTCACACCTAATTAATAAGTAGGCATTAGGTAGGATTGAACCCAGATGGGGTGGAGACAAATGGAAGAAATATTGCCCAGTGTTGTTGGATGTCGATCTTGGCTAAAAGTGGCAGTTTAGAATAAGGCCAATTTGTGCTCATCTGCCCCTTCTCACACTACCTGTGTGACCTTGAGTGACTCTGACATTCCTTGTTTTAGTTTAATCGTCTCTAAAATGAGAGGTATGGACCAGATGACCTCTACAATCCCTTCCAGTTCTAAATTTGTGACCCTCTAATGTCAGAATCCATAATGGGGTTGATGAGCTCCATCTTCTTTTTTTATTTTGTTTCATTTAGATTGTTATGGTTGTATTTCTAAGTAGTTAGTTTCCTTTATAATCCTATACATTTTATTTTGTTCATTTATATAAAGTGGTTCTGAGAAGGATATCAAAGGATTTGCCAGCCTTCCAAAGAGGTATATGACCTCAAAAACATTGGGAGCCCATGCTCTATGATGTCTTGAGTTCAACAGGCCTGGTCACTAAACATCTTTATGGCCCTGAGTAATTCTTTGCCCTCTCTAGCCTTCAGTTCCCTCTTCTGTAATATGAGAGGATGGGCTAGGCCCCCACCACCTCGAAGTTCTTTGGATTTATTTTTTTCCTCTTTTTTCCAGGGTACCTTGCTAATGACTAACTTGACTGCCTTGCACAGAGATCCCAAGGAGTGGGCTACCCCATAAACCTTTAACCCAGAACATTTTCTGGAGAACGGACAATTTAAGAAAAGAGAGAGCTTCCTGCCTTTCTCAATAGGTGAGCCACACTCAGGGAGGGGGCCCTAGTCCAGGAGGCATCAACCTTTTGAACATTAAAAACTTTGCAGACTCTACTTCCTGAAACCCACAAGATGTGATGGTACATATGCTAGTAAGACTCACTGACTGGGAAAATACATCACAACAAAATTTAAAATACCAGACCTTTAGATAACAATGTGATTGAAATGAGAATGGTTATCCTTGGGTCTGGTTTTGCCTGATGGTTTTACAAGCCTTTTGCAAGAACCCCAGAATTTCCCCAGGTCCTACCCAGTGCCCACAAGCTCTGGTACTCCCTCCCTGGGTATCCTTGCTCAAACTTACTTAAATATTCTGGACCTCAGTTTCCTCATGTATAAAATGAATGAATTGGACTATATGGGCAATAAGTTTCCTCCCACCTCTGAAGCCCTGACCAAAAAATCTCAGGAATTCAGAGCCTGAGGAACTTTGTTTTGTTTCTCTTCTAAGTTGTGTGACTTGGATTGACTCTGACCCTCTCAGAGCATGGTTTTCCTTTTTTTTCTTTCTTTTTTTTTTTTTTAAAGCAATCGGGGTTAAGTAACTTGCTCAAGGTTACATGTCCAGTTATTTCTGGGTGGGCTGCTGAGTATCTGAGCCCAGAAGGTCATCCCAACCCTGGAGCTGGTGCTCTTACTCTGTGCTACCTGGCTTCCCCAGAGCATGGTTTTTCAAGTGTAATAAGTGAGGGGCTTGGAGTGGTGTCCTGGAAGTACCATATACCCTCAAATATATGATATTCTTTTTTTTTTTAAAGCAATCGGGGTTAAGTAACTTGCTCAAGGTTACACAGCCAGTTATTTCTGTGTGTGGTGCTAAGTATCTGAGCCCGGATTTGATCCCCAGGTCATCCCAACACTGGAGCCGGTGCTCTTACTTGCTGAGCCACCTGGCCACCACAAATATATGATATTCTTAAGCTAAATAAATACAAAGAATTTTCAGTAAGAAGAAAGTCTTTATAACTGGAGACAGTTTCTGAACTGAGCCTTGAAGGATGTTGGGGGTTTTAATGGGCAGGAGGGAGGAGAAGGTGCCAACTATTCTAAGGAAACACTCTTTGCAAAGGTAAGGAGATGGTAACCACAGTGTCCTAAGAAGGTGGGAGAACTCATTCACCCTTCTTAGAAGTGGCATGGTCACTTGACAAGCATGTCATTTGGGGAAGTCTTTCCTTCAGAAGTTGTACTAGATACCTCCTGAGGTGTCAAATCCTGTTTATTTCTCTCACTTACAAACTTACATAATAATAATTTATTTTTAAAATTATAAAAAAATAAATCATTCAAAACTTAATAAATTTTAATTTAATTTATTATTAATAAAATTTACATTATTTACAACTTTAAAATATATTCAAATTTTACTAAAATTATATGTGATTTATATAGTGCTTTACGGTTTCTAAAGTATGATCATCCCTATGGGGCCTGCTTTTCATCATCTGTCACCTGGACCATTGCAAGAGAATCCTAAGTTATCTCCTTGCTTCAAGTCACTCCCCAGACCAATCCATCCTCTACCCAGATGCCACAATGATTTTCCTAAAGTGTAGGTCTGACCATATTGCCTCCTGCCCTCATTCTCACCCAGTGAGCTTGAGGTCTTCCTATTGCCTTTGTGATCAAATGCTAATTAGCCTGAGATTGAATGTTCTTCAAAACCTGACCTCATCTTGTCTTTTCTCTGGGTGTTATTCTGCCCACACCACACCACACACTTATCTTGACTCCGTGCTTTGGCACTGGCCATCTCCCAGGCCTAGAATGCCCTCCTTCCTCATTTCCATCTATAGGGATCTCTGGCTGCCTTCAAGATCCAGGTCCAATGCCTCCTTCTCCAGGAAGCCCTTCCTTGTCTCTCTACTCTTGTACATCTCATATATGCCTATTTATGAACGTAGTATTTTCTTTCTCATTAGAATGCAAACTCCTTGAGGGTCAGAATCATTTTTGCTTCTTCCATATGTCTCCAATACTTAGCTAAGTGCCTGGAATATAGTAAATGCTTGATAGACATCTAGGCTGCTGGGTAATACAGTGGACAGTGAGCTGGGCTTGCAGTCAGGAAGACCTGAGTTCAAATTTAGCCTCAGACACTTATTAGCTGGGCAAGTCATTTAACCTTTCTTTACTTCAATTTCCTCATTTGTAAAAACCCTCCCAGCATTGTTTTGAGGATAAAATCAGATGATATTTTAAAGGACTTTGCCAGCTTTAAAGTGCTTCATAACTGTTAGCTATTATTATCATTGGGGGTTTGTTTAATGAATTAATCAGTTAATGCCTCACCTGGCTTTGGTAAAGCTTGAATGAAATTTAGAGTTCTTTGTAAATGTGAAATCACAAAAGATGCCATCTCTTGTTATTCTGGAAGATCTTGTGTCTGTTATTTAAAAGTTGAGAGGAAGACATGGTCATATCACTTAACCTCCCTGTAACTCATTTTCCAAATCTGTAAATAGAGCTGGAGTAGATGGTTTTCTGAGGTCCCTTTGAGTTCTTAGTCTCTGATCCTCTGATCCTCCTGGGTCCATGGCCTGCCCTCTCTCTGTTTGGATATGAGTCCACATCATCTCTTTTCTTCAATATTCCAAAAGGAAGTTGGAAGAAGTGGAGCTACTGAGATTTCTCAGAGAATGAGTAACAGACTAAAGGCTGATACCTTGGACATATTGAAAAGTCACAAGATCATTCAGTTAACTCATAGCTTGTTTCCCTAATACCAAACAGCTGACTTGGCCAGCTGCTGTCATCACTGAGGGGATTGGCACACATCCTCAGTCTCTTAATGCTTGGGCTGGCCCTTTCTCCCATCACAAATAACATGAGCATGCTGAGAGTGGAATCCTGGAGAAAGGAGTGAGGATGGCTCCTTCATGCCTTTGGAAAAGGTGACCAGGTATTCACTTAATATCCAGACATAATCGAAGCTGGTTATACAAATAATGGGGTCTATTCAGTTCTGTCTACTTCTTCCTATGCTTTCTACTTCAGGAGAGTCTACAACTTTAAGTCAAGTTGGTTCTGAGATAATGGATCTATTGCCCATAACAATCTATCTTCCTTGGTAGGGTCTGCCAGACCCAGGTGGGCACTTCCTCTGTTTCCCAAATTCCTACAGAGCTGCTTTGAGCCCTGTGGGGCTGTGACTTGCCCAAAATCACACAGCTAGTGAGTTTCAGAGGTAAGACCCAAGTTGGGTTCTCTGAATCCAGTATGGGGTGTTTCTTTGCATGATGCTGATGAGATTAAATTGGTACTATAAGACTCACAAAGCCCTGACATGCATTATCCCATTCAGCCTCCTCAACACTCCAGTGAGGTACCTACCAATACTATTTACATTTGACAGATAGTAATGGTATTATAAGG
This sequence comes from Petaurus breviceps papuanus, assembly GCF_028583685.1. Taxonomy (NCBI): domain Eukaryota; kingdom Metazoa; phylum Chordata; class Mammalia; order Diprotodontia; family Petauridae; genus Petaurus; species Petaurus breviceps. The sequence continues at coordinate 15,940,890 of NW_027185850.1, forward strand.
AGGAGGAGGAGCAGGAAGAGCAGTAATAATAATAAATAACATTTATATAATCCTTTAAGGTTGGTAAAATACTTTTACATCTTTACCCTCTGAGGTAGGTGCTATTATTATCCCCATTTTATAAACAAGGAAACTGAGACTGAGAGCACGTATGTGACTTGCCCAGGACCACACAGTTCCTAAATATTAGGGGTAGGACTTGAACTGAGGGCTTCCTGACTTCAGGTCCAACTCTCTCCACTGAGCATGTCTGGCTTAAATTCAGAGAAGGGACCTGTTTTTGCTAAGGCTGCAGAAAAGCAGGATCTTAGATCCAGAGGTAGAAGGGGCCTTGGGGCCACATTTTCAATTTCATCATTTCACAGATGAGGAATCTTGGGCCCCCTCAGGTTAAGTGACTTGTCCAACGCCACCTGGGTGAGAAGCATGCAAGGTAGTGTTTAATCCCAGAATCTCTGTTTTCAGATGAAGTATTTCATCTGTACCAAGTCTCTGAGGTCAGCAGCAGCATGGCAGGGTAGATATGGCGCCTGGCGTGGAGAAATGAAAGCGTGGGCTCAAATTTAACCCTAAAACCCTATTAGCATGGTGGCTGTTGACAAGTCACTGAAGTCTTAAAGTCCATCCCAAAGCTAAGACTGAGAACCAAGCCCTTGAGACCCCCTACCCTGACCTACAACCTGTGCTGAGCATCAGTGATTCACTGCTTTTGATCTCCTTGCCTTTCAGGAAAGAGGGTCTGCCTGGGGGAACAGCTGGCTCGGGCTGAGCTATTCCTTTTCTTCACTTGTCTGCTGCAGAAATTCACGTTCCAGGCTCCCCCAAACACCCAACTGAGCCTTGACTTCAGAGTTGGCATGACTGTCTCTCCTGCCTCCTATCAAATCTGTGCCATTCCTCGAGTGATGTAGGCCAAGTTAGGTCTGTAAGGTGGTTGTGATAGTAATGGAACATAAAGATTCCCCTGTATTGGCTTGGTTTTCAAATTGATTATGTTAAAACCCAGAGCTTGTTAATCCCACCTGTGGGATGGACTTGTTGATGTGAAAAGAGAGTCCTGAACTGGGAGGAGCTGGTGACATAGATTTGGAGAGACAAGAGAGAGGCAGAAGGACTTTTTGGAAGCAGCACCCACGTGGAGGCAGAGTGAGAGACTAAGAGAATTGCTGGTGGCCGCTTTGAATTGCCCTGGACTTTTGAGACCTGCCCCCTGAGCTGCCAAGGACTGAGGAGACATGGCTGTTTTGCTGGTACTTTGGCTGTCTGTTTTGATGTTCTTTTGCCAGATTTGTCCACTGGTGAAAGACTGTCCTGTTGAAGAAGTCCTGGAACCTGGCTGTTGGATAAGAATCCCGGATACTGTCCTGCAGACAGAGAGTGAATACTGTCCACTGGTGAAGGACAGTGCTGTTGTTGCAGGGGTCTGGGAACCTTTCTGTTGGTTCAGAAGCCCTGAAGAAGGATTTTCTTGTTGTATGTTTACAGAAATCCTGCGAGAGGGTTTTGTTAATGTTTTCAGGAGTTCTAGGACTGTTCTACAGACAGAGGATGAATTAATGAAGAGACTGGCAATGTATCTTGTGGCCTTGCTAAGCCTTGTCTCCCCAGGAACTAAGATTGCTGAGAACTTGCCTTGTGTCAAGATGAAGAAAAGACCTCCATTTGGGTATTAAGTGCTGTGTTTAAACTTGATGTAACTCTGGGGTAGATTCAATTGAGATCCAGGGGTGGGGAACTTTTAACCTTTCTGTTCTCTGTGATTGAACAAATGAAGGTACTTTACTTATGTTTGGAAACTAATCTCCATTTGAGAAGAGGGGCTTTGTGGTGGACTAAATGGAGGTATAGCCTAGGGGTGGAGTAGTGTTTAGAACTGGGACTTTGTAATTGATTGAATGATTGGAAGGTCCTGGGGTGGGGTAGTCCTTGGAGATTATTTAATCACATTTAGTAAATACTGTATTTGGAATGATGTCATGTTTTGATCTTCTCTGTTCTTGGTTTGTCACTGAATAAAATGGAGAGCACCTACTCTGGTATTTTGAACCTGGGAAGTTGTCTTTCCTTGGCATGACATTACAGTGGTCTTCCAAGAGGTGATGGGGAAAGACTTCAAACCATCCTCGTCATTCAATGGGTCTTCCACCCTGCCCTTTGGAATTTGGGTGGGGAAAGGAAGAGAAGTCATGGGGGTGAGAAAAGGAAAAAGAGACAAACAGAGGAGCTGTCACCCAATTTGAACCTTCCAAATCAGAAAAAGAAGAGGAATTTTAACACCACCAAACAGAAAGCATAACCATTCATCTGAAATCAAGAGGAGGATCTCTAAAGTTCCTTCCAACTCTAAATCTAAAACCTTGTGATGATATAAACAGAGAACCAATGCTTTTCTTCCCCTGACTCAATCAATGGGCCCAGATGAAATTTTTTTTTTTTTGGTTTGCTTGGCTTCTTTTTGGTCTCCTGCCCTTATAACTCATACACTGAGTATGATTTTAGAGGAGGGTACAGAAAGTTTATGTGAGTTACAGGAGGGATCCACAGGTTGATGAGGATGATCCTTAGAGATCCTTGTAGATGGTCAATCCCTTGTGGGCAGAGACATTTTCTTCATGTCTTTGGATCTACAGAATCTGGCTGAGCAAGTGCCCAGCATGGAGGAGCCCAGTATATACTCGCTGATTGTTGCATCTCTAAATCACTAACTATTGTGTTCATTATTCCCCTTGACTTTCACAGTGTGAAATAGTAACCATTCAGCTGATGAACTGAGTTCCTCATTGCTATTAAAAGCTTTGTTATAAATGTTGAAAAGTAAAAATAAGTAATTAAATTAGATTATTTTTTAAATAAAAGTTTTGTTATAGATGCTAAATTATAATCACTCCAGTAGTAATTATAGTGACTTGGGGTTTGGAATGGCCACATCTTAAGAACAGCTAATCTGTTAAGGTTCCCTGTTACTATAAAGTTTGCCTGTTCCTTTCAGAAATACTTACACAAGGTACATTTCCATGCTGATAATGGAAACTCTTATAATACCCCCAGCCAATCAGAAAATGTAGACACCCATGTGATAAGCAATCAGATATAAGCTTTATGTGTGCAATTATGTAATATATTTTCATATTAGTAATTTTGCACAAGAATACTCAAATTAAAGAAAAAGGAAATGAAAAAAAGTTGCAGTCTGTATTCAGTCAATATCAGTGCTTTCTCTGGAGCTAGATAATATGCTTCATCATTAGTTCTTTGGGTATGTCTTAGATCATCGTATTGCTGATTATGATCTGAAAATAATGTCTTTATTATTTCTTTTCTGCATTTCATTATGTTTTTTAATGTCCTAACACATAATCAATTCTTGTGTAAGTCAGTCTTCACAATAACCTGGACAGACTTATACAAGCTGATGTTGAGTGAAGAGAACAGAACGAGGAGAACTTTGTACACAATTACAGACACATGGTATCTGTGATGACTGACTTTGATAGACTGGGCTCCTCTCAGCAATGTCAGGCTATAAGACAACTCCAAAAGACTCATGATGGAGACAGACATCCACATCCAGAGAAAAGGCTAGAGTCTGAATGCAGATTGAAGCAATCCACTTGCTCTCTCACTTTTGTGTTTTGCTTTGTTTTGTTACTTATTTATCATTGTTTACTCCATTGATTATAACTCTTCTTTACAACTTGACTAATGTTTAATATGATGGTATTTGTATAAACTGTATCAGAGAGGGAAGGAAAGGGAGGGGGAGAAAATTTGGAACTCAAGGGATTATGGAATTGAATGATGTAAACTAAAAGTAAATAATTTTTAAAAAAAACTCAAAAACAGAAATCTCTCTTAGAAGCATTCAGTCAATAAAAACTTATTAAGTGCCTACTATGTGCCAAATACCACAAATACAGATACAAAGAAAGACTCACAATCTAAAGGAAGAAGAAAGCCCATTTAAAAGAGCTGAAAGATGGGGGTGGGGGAGGGGAGTGTTAAAAGGGAAGGGGATGAAGTGAAGTCTTTTAGTCAGGTGTGAAATGATAAGGTCTTTGCCCTGGGTCCCCTCCTTAAATGGAGGATATAGTAGGATTTTTAAAAATTAATTAATTTATTTTTTTAGGAGGAGTTGCTTACTGTCCACCCTCCACCTTCTCCAATCAGAGGGAGGGAGGTGCCCCAGGGCAGGGTTACTGAGCAGGTGTGAGTTTCAGAGAAGCAAACCTTTTCACTTTTGGACAATTTTGGTTTGTCTTTCCACCTCCCATTGTATCAAGCCTAAATACCCCTCTGTTTCTAATTCTGCCCTTTGGCACAAACAAGGAGAATGTTAATCCCTATTTTGCTTGGAAAACCTTCAAAGAACTGAAGTTAATTCCATCTCCAACCCTCTCCCTCTAAAAAACTCACACACTCTGGCAGGCTAAGCATCCCCAAGTTTTTCAAATGTTCCTCCTATAGCATGATCCCAAAGGTTTTTTGTTTTTTTTTTAATCTGGAGGTAAGGTGTTGCAATGGAAATATCATTGGGTCTGGAGTCAGAAGCTCTGGGTTCTAATATCTGACTGATACTACCTATGTCACCCTGGGCCAGTCATTCCCCTCTCTGAACTTCACTTCACTTCTGTAAAATAAGGGGTTTGGTCTGGATAACCACTAACATCCCTTCTAGTTCTAAAGCTATAAGCATATGAGTCTTTACCTCCTTTATTGGTTACCAGTGTGCTTTCTAAAACTGTGGTGCCCAGAACTGAAGAAAATGCCCCAGAGGAGGCTGGAGCAGAATAGAGGATGGCACAGCATCACCTCCCCAGCCCTAGACTCTGCACATCTCTTAATATACCCTAGGGCTACCATAGTCCTCTTGGCTGCCTTGGCAAAACAGTGGCTAATATTGACCTTGCTGTCAACTTGATTAGCAGCTCTCTTTTCAACCATACTCTCTTTAGTCCTACCCTGTCTATCCTGTATTTGTGAAATTGAGATTTTGTTCTTAAGTGTAAGATGTAATATTTATTTTAATTGCATTTAATTTTAAATTAAATTCTTCAAAGATATTCTCATATACATTACACATATGTATCTCTCTTTATCTCTCTATGTCTCTGTCTCTCTCTCTATCTCTGTCTCTGTCTGTCTCTGTCTGTCTCTGTCTGTCTGTCTGTCTCTCTCTCTCTGTCTCTCTGTCTCTCTGTCTCTCTGTCTCTCTGCCGTCTTCCATATGAAGAGGTTATCCATAAAGAGGGTTAGGGTTGCTCTGGAGACCCCAAAACGATAACATGCTGCGTCCTGCTGAATGAATTCAACTCAAGTCTTCTCTCAGCCAAAGAAAAACAAAGTTTATTTAAAGTTCACTTGTATTGGACACAGAGTAAGTCTGTGCTAGGTCATTCTATGGTGCTGTCACACACATGGAGGGAAAATGGGATCTTATATACAGAAAGGTTGTGGAAGGAATCTAGGGATGGTCTAGAGGAGGAGTTTGGGGAAGGGTCTTCGGGAGTCAGATGAGGTCAATGACTGATTAAGGGTGGGAAGTTGCAGGAGGCTACCTAGAGACTACAGAAAATGGTGGGCTAGGCCAGCTCAAGGGTGAATTGATATTTTGATTGGCTCAAGGGTGGAAAGTCTAATAACAGAGGTTTTGGCCCAGAACAACGTAAGGCTTAAGGACTCATTCAAATGCCTCATCAAATAGGACAATTTATTCAGAGTTCAAGCGGGGTTCCCAGAGCCTATGCCTCAAGGACTCAAGGAGAGCTCAATAGGGTTCCCAGAGCCCATACTTCATCATTCCCCCCTCAAACAAATGGGATCCAAATTCCTTTGGGGTAAAGGGCAAAGGTCTCAGCTTCTAAAAGTGCTTCCTGCTGGCAAAGGGCATAGAGCGGTCCCTGGCTCTTTGAATCCCATTCTAGCGGGTTAGACTTCACATTCAAGGGTTCAGATACTGGAATGTTGATGATGCCAGGTCCAGTGGACTGGAGAACTGGGATACAGTCATCCAGAGATTGATGGCTTGAACCCTGGAGGAGACAAACCTGGCAAGGAGGTTAAGCAAACAAAACAAACAGGCACCAAAAGAAAAAAATAAAGGACAATTTCCCTGGTACAAAAGACAATTTTCCCATTTGTAATTAAAGATAACTATGTTAAAGCCAAATGCTATCATATATCCCTTTCCTTTCCAAATTGCTCCATGGAAATTTAGCACATGAAAAGCAATAGCATCCACAGAATCTAATAGTTTTCAAAAACAGACAATAACTCCCAAAACCTGTTCTCTACTTCCATTATCATAGAGAGTACAAGGCTTTTTCCTAGAATGGGTAAATCTGGAGTGGTGGTCAATTTAGTTTTCAAAGTCTCAAATGATTTCACCTGGTGGTCTGGGCCCCACTCCAGACAGAATGAGTCTGGGGCTTGAGTAGCAATTAATGGTTGCAGTCCCTCCAAAGTCTTGGGTTTAATTGGACATGAACCACTCTGGGGGGACACTTTAGCATCTAGGAGTCAAACAAATGATGGTGTGGCAGAAGTAGCCCACCCAAGAATTTCCTGATCCCAACTCTTGACTCAAGTATCTCCCACAATCCTGAGGGAACATGGGGAGATCTGGGAAGCTTAGCTAGAGAACATTGGTTTCCCAAGTTCACCAACAGGTCCCTTCCCAACAAGGGGACAATATAAGAGGAGAGCATAAGGAAAGATTGCTCAAACAACAGATCCTCAAGCAGGCAGCGAACCGGGTATGTCTGGAAACATTCCTTAAGTTTCCCCTTCCATGCCCCTGACCTGACTTGTCAAGGGGAGGGTAGAACCAATAGATTAGAACAGAAAACTTAGCCATAATAAAGTGGGTAACCTTACCTTCAGCCTTTATGTTTGCCCAGAGTTCAGCAAGGGAAATGGAGAAGGTGGGAGCACTGCCAATTCCCAGGCTTCCCCATCATTCCGAATCTTGAGAAGACTGGAGGACACAGTACTGGGAGGCAGTCCTACCACTTTTACCACAGTGACCATCCTTCCTCCAATGTCCCTCCTGGTCAGATGGGCACAGTTCTAGAGGCATTGGTTCCTGGGGCTCCCTCTGGGGCAGTGCCCTGGAGGGGCACTCCTTGGACCAGTGACCCTCCTTGTGGCAGTAAAAGCTGGTTGTCACCCTGCCCAAGTGACTGGGCCTCTTCCAAGTGTGCACTGGAGGGGTTTTTCCTGGCCATGGCAGCAGCCCAGAATTGAGCCTGTTCTCTGTCTCTCGTTCATTCCCTTCATTCTTTCTCCTCTGCTGTAATGAGGTCTCTGTTATTAAAGATTCCAAAGTCTGTTTCCAGTAATTGGGCCTGAATTGTTCGGGGTCCCATTGCCAATTTCTGAAGTTTCCTCCTAATATCTGGGGTAGACTGACTAATGAAATACATGTTAGGGGTTGCTGCCCTTTCTATAGAGTCAGGATGTAAATTTGTATACCTTGTAATAGCTTCTACAAGTCTATCTAGGAAAATGGTGGGGTTTTCTTGATCTGTCTGAGTAACTTCTCTAAATTTCTGATAATTTATTTGCTTTTAAAATGCAGTTATTAGGCCTTCTAACAGGCAAAGTACCATATGGTCTCTCTTCTCCCTGTCTTCCCAGATTTGATAATACCATCCTGGGTCACTAGTGGGAAGAGCAGCTGTTCCTGGGGAGCATTTTCTGAGGTCATTGCTAGCCAAATGATCCCCAAATTTGGGGGCTTGTTCCCAGATTCTCCTCTTCTCTTCAGTGGAACAACTGAGAGGTAGAGAAGAGGATATGCAAATCACCCCAAGAAAGCTCAAACTGCAGGGACAAGACCCTAAAGCCTTCAGTAAACTTTGTTGGATTTTCAGAGAACTTACCCAACTTTTCTTTAATTTGATTGAGATCCAAAATGGAGAATGGGGCATGCACTCTAGTTGTCTCACCAGACAACTGACAGGCTACTCAGCACAGGATGTGTTCCAGCTGTGGACTGGACAAGAGTTGAAAGTAGCAAGACATCTTTTTAAAGATGTCTGAGTTTAAAAGAACATGTGATTGATTCCATATATTCCCACAAAGATGGCCAATCCCTCTAAGAGGAGGAATCAGTCAAGTAAACTCTTACATTTAGCCCTGGGAAAGTGACCCCATTCCAAAGAGAAAGAGTAACATATATAGTCACAAAGGCCTATAAAAGTACAAGGAAGATCTTTATATTTCATTATTGCTTCAATGACTTACAGACTTTGGTTAAAAAAAAATCCTATTTACTATTACCAATATATTTATCACTTAAGCAAAGCAGGATGAAGTAGGAGGAAAATTTTCAGTCAGAGGACCTCTGATTGAAACCCACCCCTACAAACTGCTACCTACCTAACCTGAGCAGCTGCCATCCTTGCACATAGGGTGAGAAGACCTGAATCCAGATCTTGCCTCTGACACTCATTATGTAACCCTTGTCAAGTCTTTTAAACTTTCTCAGCCTCAGTTTCTCCATCTGTAAAGTGGGCATAATAATCACATTTATTTTACAGGGTTGTTGTAAACAATAAATGAGATAATACATGGAAAATTCCTTATAAACCTTAAATTCCTATAGAATAATAGGATAATGGTGACTGATGATGGTCTCCACTGTCAAGTCCCATCTCCTCTGGGCCACAGTTTCCTCAGCTGTAAAATGAAGACATTGGACTAGATGGCCTCTGAGATCCCTCCAGTTTCAGATCTGTGACCCTATTATCCTATCATCTCTAAGACTTCTTCCATATAAATAGTCTATGATTCAAAAATAAACTATGGGTCATTGATTGGCCTTTTGTCCAAAGAGCTATTTTCCTACCCTTTACCTCTTGTTTATACAATTCCTGAGGACAGGGGACACAACCTTTCATTCCATAGTGAGAGAGCATAGCTTTTGAGTGGAAAGGGACCACAGAGGTCAGTCTAGTGTGTCAAACTGCAGGCTTAGAAAGTCACATGTTAGCATTATCTACATTGTATTATTGAGGTATAGGGTTAGGTTTAAGGTTTAGAGCTTCTTGAGACCACATTAACTAACACACCAGGTCCTGCCAAGTGAATTCTATTCAAGTCTTCTCTCAGCCAAAGAAAAGCAAAGTTTATTAAAGGTTTGCCGTAATGGATTGACTCTTAAGGAGCCTCAGTATCTGCGACACTTATCTTGGACAAGTAATCTGACACAGAGTGAATCTCTTGGCTAATTCTTGGGCTTTCTTTTTCTCAAGGAGGCAAGATGGGGTCTTATATACAGAAAGGTTGTGGGAGGAATCTAGGGTAGGAGGAGGAGTTTGAGGAGGGTCTTCAGGAGGATCTAAATGAGGTCAGACTCTAGTGATGAGACATCAAGGGTGGGAAGTAGCTGGAGGCTACCTGGAGATGGAACAAAGGAGGGCTGATTTAAGGGTGTATAGATATCTTGGGAGGATCAAGGGTGAGGACTAGCTGGACAAAGGAGAGCTAGGCTAGGAACAGAGATTTGAGCCTAGCTGTATTGAAAGGCTTATGGCCTCAGGCAAATGCCTCATTAAATGGGAAGAGTCTATCAGAGTTCAAGGGGGTTCCCAGAGCCTGTACCTCATCATATGGATCCTTTCTCAGAATGAAATTTAAGAGCATAAAATAACATATATAAGATTACAAATTAAATTCCAGATATATTGAAATATGTTCAAATTTTATTCCAATTATTCCTATTTATTCCAATTAGATTGGAATTTTATTCCAGTTATCCCAATTTTCCCTAGTTATATTGGAATTTCATTCCAATTTAACACAATTATATGAAAATATTGTTCAAATTATATTGGAATTCTAATTATTTCAGTTATGTTAGAATTTTATTCTAATTATTCAAATAAAGTTGAAATTATTTTCTCCCATTCAATTATTTTATCCAGAAACCAACTGAAATCTATCCACATAGCCCTTAGAGGTCCCTGGATCTCAGGTTTAGAATCCCTCTATGTTAGTTCTCAATCCCATTAAGAGGCAATTTGTAATATGGAGAAGAGTGTTGACTTGAAACTAAATGAGTTAAGTTCTACTGAATTCTCTAGATTTAAACAGATTTGTGGGACCTTGTCAGCTTCCTGGCATCTCTGCATCTCAGTTTACTCCTCTCCTAAGTAAGGGAATGATGCTCTAGGTCACTTCCTGCCTCACAGCCTTGGCCTTGTGATTTGGGCCCCACTGTTTGGGGTCTGTCTGGGTGTGGAGTCTTTCCTGGCTGCTCTGGCCAATCTATCTCTCTGGTTCCCAGCAGACAAGTGTAGTCTTCTTTTCAGGGTAGAAGATTGTAGGGGTGGGGCATGTTTACTTTCAAGAGGCAGGCCCTGGCAGAGGGCTGGGGCACAGAGGGGAGCCTGGCACTTCCTGGAGCTCTCACTGCCTGGCCTATAAAACCAGACCCAGCAGCAGCTCCAAGGAGATAAACACAGCTTGAGCTTTGTCCCGCATGTGAATGCTGCTCCTGGGAGTCCCACAGCTGCTGCTGTTGCTGCAAGAAGAGGAAGAGGGAGGAGAAGCTTGACTTTTCTGACTCTGGTGCCAGAGCTGGGGAAAGATGCAGCTCCCTCTGGGAACTGTGCTCCCTTCTTTTTGGGAAAAATCCCCCCTGCAGACCCTCCTTTTCCTCTCTGCCATCCTCCTGATCCTGGCACAGTACCTGAAGAACAGGAAGCAGCATCTCCACTACCCCCCTGGGCCTCCTGGGCTGCCCATAGTGGGCAACTTCTTCCAGATTGACTTTAAAAACCCCCAAATTGGCATCCAAAAGGTAAGGAGTGAGATGGGAGTGCGAGAATCCAATGGCTGTGAGGGGGACATGGGCCCTGTGCCCTGGGGAATGTGCAGGATGGGGCAGCCACAGGCCTGGGGGCCATCCTTGCTCTGGCCCTACCTGAGAAGCAGCTTCTTGCAAAGGAAAGAATGTCTGGTTTGGGGCTTAGAGAGCCTGGGTTCAGGGTTCATATACTCTTCTGACTTGTGGGACTTGAAGAAAATGATATGCTCATCACTCATGGGGTGTGTCATTGTTGACACTGTATGTAGTAGGGATTTGATAGCCGCCGAGGTCCCTTCTGACTCAATTTCTGTGATTCGGAACCGATGAGATGGTAATTGTAAAGCACCTCACACAGTGATTGGCCCATATTAAGCATCATAGAAATGTGAGCTAATGTTGTTATTATTATTATCATTACTATTATTATGATTATATCTCTAAAGTGATAGGTGAGTTCCTAGAGAGACTGTTTTCTGTATCCCCAGTGCTCAGCACAGTACCTGCACATGGTAAGCACGTAACACATGCTCAGTAATACACAGACTGGCAGGAAGGGCAAAGGCAGCCTCTGAGGTCCGTTCAAACTCTACAATCAGAGGGATTCAACTGGGGCCACTGAGTTAGAGTTTAAAATGTTTTTCTTTTAATTCATTTAATATACTTGGCTTCTTTTAAAATCCTGTGTATTTTATTTTATGGATTTAAAAAGTTTCTTCTGATAAGAAACCCACAGGATTGACCAGACAGACTAATAAAGGGATGATGACAACCACAAGAACAACAACCACACTCACACTGACACACCCCTGAGTTTCAGAACCCACGGTCCCGCCCTCTGATCTCCAGACTTTGGCCAGGCTGGGTCAGGTCACTGATGTTCACTGGCCTTATCAGTCAATGCTGGGTTTTAACATTATACTGCCCACATCCCAATAATGGTCCTTTAAATCAAATTCACCAAACACTACCAATGATGATATTATTTTTGCCTGAAATATCACGTTGCTGGCTCATATTGGGCACAGTTTACTCAGTCGCTATATGCAGAATATTTCATCTTTTTTGAGTGTGTCCTGGATTGCTCTGGCAGTCATTCTGGTCAAACCAATGGAAACACTCTCAGAATCTTGGTTTTAAATGTTTAAAAAAGGATTATAAAGAATACTTTTTATAATGAAATGCAGTTATCCAAATTTATAGGAAAGAAAATCAAATTGTCAAGACCCAGATCTTTTTTAGAACAAGTGCACATGTGAAATTGGTTGTTTTGTCTTAGTGTGAGATTTTACATTTTTCCCTTTTGAATATCACCTTATTGTATTCAGTCCAACCACTACCCATTGAAATTCTTTGGTTGACTCCATCACCTAACTACCCTTCTCAGCCTAGTGTAGACTGCAAATCAGATAAGCCCCTTGTAAAGCCAATCACCAGCAGCTCTCCTGAGGACTGCTACTGTGAATAACTTTAAGGATATAACAGCATAGTTTAGTGAACTCTCTGTTTATTCAGCAACAAACAAAACCATAACATTCAAGATACTAAAGCACAACACTTACAACAATATAACATAACAAATTATTACTAAGGTGGCCACATAGTCTTTATCATCCACCCCTAGGTCATAGTAAGTCACAATCTCCTCAGTTAATAGAGTGTCCAAGTCTTTCATCTTGACTGGAGACTGATTTCCCATTTGCCTAAAGCCAATCACATCCACCCCTAGGTCACAGTAAGTTAAGAATCTCGATCAGTCATTCCAGAGGATCCAAGTAAAGTCCTCTTTCATCTTCACTTGAGGGTGACTTCCAAACCCCACAGCTCCTCTTCCACAGGACTGACCACCGCTCCCAGTTCCTGCCTGGATAAACACACTCCCAGCTGTTGCCTGGATTCACATGTGGGCAGCTCTCTGCTCCTGTTCCATATCTAGGCTCACAGGAAGGGACTTCTCTATTACAAGCCCTTCTCAATTTCTATTTCTAGAAAGACAAAGCTACAGAGCTACAATATTATGTTAGCTACAAAGCTAACAGATGCAAGTTAGCTACAAATGTTAGCTACAAAGCTAACAGAGCTACAATGTTTACACACATTAACCTTAAGAGAGCTACAACAATATTTACACACATTAAGCTTAAGAGAGTTGCAACAGTATTTACACACATTTCCAGGACTATCATCTCAATCCACTTTCTATCTAAGGAATCAACACCTAATAACAGACAGGGCTTCTACCTGAGAAACCAATATGGAACAACAGATAGGACTTTGTCTAAGAAATTAACACAGACCAACAGACAAAACAACAGAGAGAATGCTGATATCACAAATAGCTCTGATAACTCACAACTCTGTGCATTCTCCCCCCCCCCCCCCCCTGCTCTGCTCCTTTCTACTCCACCCTTCTCATTCCACCCTTGCTGTTCTAATCTTTTGGCAAGCTCCACCAACCATGAGCTCCCATGTGATTGCATTCTGCCTATTAAGGGCAAGGAAGTTCTCCAAATTCCCTTAGGCCTAATAAGGGCAACACAAAGTATACTGTTTCCAACAAAAACTCTTAATACAATCAAAGTCTATCCTCAAAGGCACTTGAGTAGCTAAAACAAGCAAAGTACTACTTGGCTTGCAATTACAACCCTATCTGTGTCTTTCTTTGAAGCATTGTTGAAATGCTAGTCCAGGGCCAAGCACAGATCCATGAGCACCCCACTGGAGACCTTCTACTTGGGACATAAAAAGGTCAAGTGACTTGTCAAGAGTTATACAGCTGGCATGGGTCAGGGGGGGGATAGGAACCCAAGTCTTTATGATGCTGATGCTGGGTCTCTATGCATTATCCCATGCTGCCTCCCTATTGAGACTGAGATAGCCCTTGAACATTTGAAGAGAAATTTGTATGTATTATCCCATTTGATCTTCAACACCTCCCTTTGAGATAACTGCTACACATGCAAAAATTAAATATTGGAAAAGTTCAGTCACAGGTTGCAGGTAAGAGTCAAAGGTAGGATCTGAACCAAGATCTTACTAGATTTCAAGTCATAAGCCCTTATCATGTCCCATCTCTCACCTCACTTTTTTTTTCCTTTTAATGTCTAAATATCCCTGATTCCTGAAAATAATCATATACTATCAACTTGAGGTCTTTCACTTTCTGAGGTCCTTGAAGCAGAAGACCAGTATTCTTCGGTCCTACCAAGCTGTAATGGCTTCAGACAAGAGTTTGGTGACAGACTCTAAGGGTATCTGTGACCTGAGGATAAGCCTTACTAAGTGCAAAGAATTTTATGACCATGTTGGCAGCATCATTGATTGATTTTTTCATCCAGTCTCTCTCAAAGACTGTCTGCTGAGTATTGAAATGGCTTTGATGAGTGTGTGGGTAGGAGAAAGATTCAATCAATCAATGAATCAATTAATAAAGCATTTCATAAGGACCTACTTTGGGGTGGGTACTATGGTAGGTGCTGGAGATTAAGAAAACAAAATAAATATAGTCCTGTCCTCTGTCAGCTTAAATTCTACCCACTCCAATGGACTTGCAATGCTTCAAATGTTGACCTCTAAATCTTTTCCCCATATTAAATTCTTAATTGTTCTTTGTCATACATTCCTAGCCCAGCATACTGCCTTGAATTTAACAGCAACTTCAGAGCATGGAATATACTGTCTCTTTCCCTGAAGCTTTTGGAATTCCTAATTTCCACCAAAGCTGAGCTTCACAGGGCCATCTCTTGTAGGAAGTCTCCCATGTGCTGGTCTCCCCTCAAAACACTTAGAATTTCCTTTGTATGTATTCTGTATTTACTTATATATGCACAGATCATTTTCTTCCAATGCCAATTCCTCAAGAGAAGCAATCTTTGGTGTTTGTAACTGTCTGCTCAGCTCCTAGCATAGGACTTGGGATATAGTTGGGGTGACCTGAAATGAATTCATTGGAACTGGATCAGACTGAATTGAGTGGACTTCTTTGGAATTGATGTTTCACATTGCTAGAATGTTATCTGATAACAGTATAGACAAAAAGTAGCCCGAAAGGAAATGTTGTCTGCACAAGTGCTGGCAATCTTACCTTTTTGATAGTATCTGGAATGCCACTGATCAAGGAGGTCCTCATTAACCAAGACCAGGTGTTTATTGATCGTCCTCAAATTCCTGTCCACTTCCATGTTTTTAAAACTCATGGTGAGTTCTTTGAATTGGGATAAATATTTTTCTTCTCCAGAATTCTTTGAAAGACCTCTTTGACTATAGTACTTCATCACAACTGAAAAACTTCAACCCACTAGGGAAGTCTTGTAGCTGGAAGAAACATGATTTTTAAAAATGGACCTTTGAAGTTTCCTTCATTCTTGTCTGAGAGAGGGGGGAGAGGAACAGGATTGAATGGGAGGGAAATGAGGATGGTGAATGGTGTTCAAATTCATCCTATAGGAGGATGAATTGAAGGAGCTTAAAGTGTTTGACTTGAGGACAAGAAAAGTAAGTTGGAGGGTAAAGAGAGGCATGAAGACTGTCTTAGAGTGTTTGAAGACCTGTTAATAGAAAAGGTCTTGGCCTCAAAACTAGCAGCAGAGTGAGAGTTGTAGAGGGGTGTGATTTGGCTTGATGCTGGGAAAATCCACCTAACCAAGACAGCTGTCCAAAATTGAAATGTTTTTTCTTCAGAGGTGGTAGATTTCCCCTCATAGGAGGTCTTCAAGTAAAAGCTAATCACTACATTTGTTGGTGTTATTTATTGTGTCCAAGTTAGGCTGCATGACCTCTGAGATCCCTTCCAATTCTGAAGCTCTATAGGTTTATGGTTCTGCCTTTTGGCCCTTTGACCCACATGATGACATAGGAGCCAGCAGATCTACCTGCATCTGGAAGAATACAGTAAAATCAAAACCTCAGGTCAAAGACATTTTTTTCTTTGTTTAGTTTTGTTTTAAATTTTTAGAATTTCTTTTATTTTTAATTTATGGAACAAAAAAAGCATTTTTATAACAGTACAAAAAATATAATTGTACATGAAACTTCAAATTACTATGTACAACTTTAATATTCTTTTCTTTTGGGGGTGGAGTCAAGATGGCAGAGTAGAAGCAGGACCTCCCCTGGGCTCCACTTTCCACCTTCCAAAATCAATGTAAAAAGGGGACTCTGAACAAACTTTGGAGCTGCAGAACCCACAAAATGACACAGAGAAGCTAACCTCCCAATGAAGACAGCCTGGCAGGCTGGCAGGAATTGGCCAACTCAGCACTCTGGGAGTAGAGCCCAGCCCCACTCTGAGGCTTTGCCCCCAGGGCGGGCCTAATGAGCCCCTGGCCAGAGGGACTACAGATCAGCAGCAGTTGTGACCATTTGCAGGTTTATCAACACATAGATGCGAAGGACAAAGTGAGAAGTCAGTGAAGTCTCACTTTGGGACCCAGTAAGTGGGAGTGCGTGACTTTTACCCCTGGCATGAGAAGTTGCTAAGATGCTGGCACAGACAGCCAGAGCCACATGGAAGCTTCAGCTCCTGGCATGCAGAGTGTAGGGGGACCAAACACCAGTCTGAGGGGTACTCGCTCTTCCTTTAACCTTCTTGGATCTGTATTGTAGTCTAGGGTGGAGGTTCTGGGGTGTGTGTCCAGCTTGCCAGAGCATGTAGGGGCCTCAGAGAGGGTATCCATCTAATACCTCCAGCAACTGAGAAAACCCCAGCATTTGGGACAAAATCTCCCCTGTCTGGCGGCAGAGTCCTACTGTGGCAAAAAGCCCAGGGGTCAAGTGACTGAGGGGATACATGATCAGGCAAAGGAAACAAAGCAGACAGAAGATTCCAACATTGGACTCCTATTTTGGGGACAAAAAGGAGCAAAGCATGGAGCAGGAGGAAGACAGTGAAGTTAGAACTCCTGCACCAAAAGCTTCAAAGGAAAACATAAGCTGGTTGCAGGCCATAGAGGACCTTAAGAAGAAGATAAGAGAAGTGGAGGAAAAATTGGGAAGAGAAATGAGAACAATGCAAGAAAATTAAGAAATGAGAGTCAACAGCCTGACTGAGGAAAATCACACCTTAAAAAATAGATTAACTCAAATGGCAAAAGAGGCTCAAAAAGGTAATGAGGAGAAGAATGCCTTAAAAAGCCAAATTTGCCAGATGGAAAAAGAATCTCAAAAGCTCAGCGAGGAGAATCATTGCTTCAGAGTTAGATTGGGGCAAATGCAAGCTAATGACTTTATGAGAAATCAAGAGGCTATTTAACAGATCCAAACAAATGAAAAAATAGAAGGCAATGTGAAATATCTCATAGGAAAAAACACTGACCTGGAAAATAGATCCAGGAGAGATAATTTAAAAATTATTGGACTACCTTAAAGCCATGATCAAAGTAAGAACCTAGAAATCATCCTCCAGGAAGTTCTCAAAGAAAACTGCCCTGATGTTTTAGAACCAGAGGGCAAAATAGAGGTTGAAAGAATCTACCAATCACCTCCTGAAAAAGATCCCAAAATGAAATCTCCTCGCAATATTATAGCCAGGTTCCAGAATTCCCAGATTAAGGAGAGAATATTACAAGCAGCCAGGAAGAAACAATTTGAATATTGTGGAAACACAATCAGGATAACCCAGGATCTGGCAGCTTCTACACTGAGGGATCGAAGGGCTTGGAATATGATATTCCAGAGGTCAAAAGAGCTGGAATTAAAACCAAGGGTCACCTACTCAGCAAAACTGAGTATCATGTTTCAAGGGAAAATATGGTCATTCAGTGGAATAGAGGACTTTCAAGCATTCTTGATGACAAAACCAGAGCTGAATAGAAAATTTGACATTCAGATGCAAGAAGCAAGAGAAGCATGAGAAGGTAAACAGGGAAAAGAAATCATAAAGAACTTATCAAAGTGAACTATTAACATTCCTACATTGAAAAACAATAATTGTAACTGGTGAAACTTTTCTCAGTACTTGAAGGGAATATATATGTGTATATGTGTATATATATGTGTGTGTGTATATATATATATATATATGTATGTATGTATGAGGGTATATGGGCATATGAATATATATGTGAATGTGTGTATACATGTTTACAGGTATCCATATCTAGAGGTCACAGGACCAATTTAATAGGAAGGGATGATACTTAAAAAGTGAAATTAAGAGGTGAGAGAGGAATATGATGAGAGGAGATGGGGAAAGACAGAATGGGGTAAACTATCTCATATAGAATAGGCAAGGGATAATGGTTACAATAGAGGGGAAGAATAGGAAGGCGAAATGGAATGGGTCAAGCTTATTCCCATTGAATTTGGCTTGAGGAGGGAAAGAAATACACACTAAATAGGGTATCTCACCCTCCAGGAGAGTAGGCTGGGAAGGGAATGAGAGGGGGAATGATGGAAGGGAAGGTAAGCTGGGGGGGGGAGGGAAGTTGGAAGCACCCACTTTTGAAAAGGGATGGGATCAAAGTAGAGAATAAAACAAGAGGGAGGTGGGATAGGAGGGAGGGAAATATAGTCAGTCTTTTACAATATATCTACTATGTTATTGTTTGTCATTAAGAACACATGTACAACCTATACTGAACTGCTTATCTTCCCAGTGAGGATGGGTGACAAGGGGGGAAGGGAATGAATCTGTAATTCAAAGTTTTAAAATCAATTATTCAAATATATATACTATTATTAATAGTATTTTACATGTAATTGGGAAATAAGATGTATAGGCCCTGGGGCGTAGAAACCATGCCCTACTGGCAAAGTTGAAAGGGGTTTGGGAGAAGATATGGGAGAGAGCCGATTCGAGGAGCGATATCCTGTGGAACTTCTATTTTGGGGCGGGGGGTAGGGGAAAAAATGGGGAGAAAATGTGTAACGCAAAATCTAGTGGAAATGAATGATGTAAATCATAAGTTAATAAAGCATTTGAAAAAATAAAAAAACAAAAAAATATTCTTTTCTTTTTCAATTAATCAATTAATTTTTTCCTTTTTAACATCCATTTCCATAAGATTTTGAGTTCTATTTTTCACATCAGTGGTATTTCCAATGAGATATTTCACATTGTCTTCTATTTTTTTTCATTCTTTTGGCTCTGTTTTATAATTTCTTGATTTCTCATCAAGTCATTATCTTCCATTTGCTCCATTCTCATTTTGAAAGAATTATTTTCTTCAGAGAGCTTTTGTATCTCCTTTTCCACTTGGCCAATTAGGCTTTTTTAGGGATTCCTCTCCTCACTGAATTTTTGACCTCTTTTGCCATTTTGGTCTATTTTTTTATGGTATTATTTTCTTCAGTATTTTGGGGGTCTCCTTTAGCAAGTTGTTCACTCACTTTTCATGATTTTCTTTCATTACTCTCATTTCTCTTCCCAGTTTTTCCTCTACTTACTTGATTTTCAAAATCCTTTTTGAGTTCTTCCATGGCCTGCAGCCAATTCATATGTTTCTTGGAAGCTTTTGATGTAGGAGCTTTGACTTTGTTTTCTTCTGGTTGTATGATTTGATTTTCTTTGTCACCAAAGTAAGATTGTTTAGTCTGACTTATTTTACATTGTTTACTCATCTTCCTAGTCAAGTACTTGACTTTATAACTCCCTGTCAAGGCAGGATTCTACTTCCAATGGGTGTGGGATTGAGGGTGGGTGTACTGTCCAAGGCTTCAGGAGTTTTTTAATCAGTCATTGGATCCCCCACCATCTGTGGGCCCAGAGCTTCAGAAGAAGTCACTGCTGCTCCTGCTGCCATCACAGTCACCTCCACCTCAGCCACTTCAGCTGCCTCAGGGTTGGGGCCAGACTGCCCCTGCTCCTCTTTTACCTTGGTCCCACAGAGTTCTCCTGCTGAACTTCCACATTATTCTCAGTGTTTATGGGTTGAGAAGTCTGGAAATCACTACAGCTGCCAGCAATTCAGTCCCCTTATGCCTGCTCCAGCCCCTTCTACATCTGGCAAAGCCCAGTCCAGACTGCACTCTGCTCCCAGCCCAGTGTCATATACCCTTCCTGTTGACCTTCCAGGCTGTCTTGGGTTGGAGATTTGTTTCAATCTGTCATTTTGTGAGTTCTACAGATCTAGAATTTGTTTAGAATTATTTTTACAGGTATTTGGAAGCATCTTGGGGCAAGCTGAAGCAAGTCCCTTCTTTTACTATACCAACTTAGCTACACCCTGCTATCTTGGCTCTGCCCCATCTTCAAATAAACAAAATATCATGTACATTTCTATTTTTTCTTTTTAATTCCTTTGTAGGTTTCCCTAGAGATATTCATGTAAAATTATTCTATAAATAATTCTATTTTACATTTCTTTCTCTGGATACAGATAATGTCTTTCTTCATTTTCCCTTTATAGTTTATTTAGATTTTTACAGTGGACAAAATAATTTATTAACTCAGTCATTCTTTTTTTTTTGTAGTGTATTGTTTTTTTAATTATTTTTTAGTTTACATCATTCATTTCCACAAGATTTTGAGTTACAAATTTTCTCCCCATTTTCTCCTACCCACCACCCCAAAACAGCAATCCCACTGAATATCCCCTCCCCCAATCTGCTCTCTCCTATATCTTCCCTCATCGCCCCTCTGACTTTCAAGTAGGGCATGGGGGATGTCTATGCCCTATGTGCCTGTATATCTTATTTCCCAGTTACATGTAAAATAATAATAATAATGATATATAGTTTTTAAACATTTGATTTAAAACCTTTGAAATCTAGATTCTTTCCCTACTTCCCTCTTCATTCTCCCTTACTGGGAAGGTAAGCAATTCAATGTAGGTTGTACATGGGTAGCTATGCAAAACATTTCCATAGTGGATATATTGTAAATGACTATATTTCCCTCCATCCCATCCCACTCCCAACTTGTTCTATTCTCTATTTTGATCCTGTCCCTTTTCAAAAGTGGGTGCTGCCAAGTTCCCTTCCCCCCAGCCTGCCCTCCCTTCCATCATCCCCCCTCTCATCCCCTTCCCCCCTACTTTCATGTAGGGTGAGATGCCCTATGTAGTGTGTATGTCATTCCCTCCCTATGCCAAATTCATTGAGAATAAGGTTGACTCATTCCCTTTGGCCTTCCTGTTCTTGCCCTCCATTGTAACAGTTTTCCCTTGCCTCTTCTATATGAGATAATTTACCCCATTCTATCTTTCTCCATCTCCTCTCATTATATTCCTCTCTCATCTCTTAATTTCATCTTTTAAGTAGTATCCCTTCCTATTCAACTGTTTCTGTACCCTCTGTCTATGTATACCTGTACACATACTCACATATGTATACATATGCCCATATAAACTCCTATATAGACATATATATGCACACACACACTCATTTCTCTTCCCTTAAAATATTCTCATACTGAGAAAAGTTTCATAAGTTACAATTGTTGTTTTTGATGTATGAATGTAAGTAGTTCAACTTTAATAAGTTCCTTATGATTTCTTTTCCATTTTTACCTTCTCATACTTTTCTTTCTTCTTGTATCTGAATGTCAAATTTTCTATTCAACTCTGTTTTTTTCATCAAGAATGCTTGAAAGTCCTCTATTCCATTGAATAACCATATTTTACCCTGAAACGTGATACTCAGTTTTGCTGGGTAGTCGTTTCTTGGTTTTAATCCCAGCTTCTTTGACCTCCAGAATATCTTATTCCAAGCCCTTTTATCCCTCAGTGTAGAAGCTGCCAGATCCTGTGTTACACTGATTGTGTTTCCACAGTAATAGAATGGTTTCTTCCTGGATGCTTATAATATTTTCTCCTTGATCTGGGAACTCTGGAACCTGGTTATATTATTCCTGGGAGTTTTCTTTTTGGGATCTTTTTCAGGAGGTGATGGGTGGATTCATTCAACCTCTATTTTGCCCTCTGGTTCTAAAATATCAGAGCAATTTTCCTTGAGAATTTCTTGAAGGATGATTTCTAGGTTCTTTTTTTTATCATGTTTTTCAGGTAGTCCAATAATTTTTAAATTTTCTCTCCTGGATCTATTTTCCAGGTCAGTGGTTTTTTCAATGCAATATTTCACATTACCTTATTATTCTTCTTTTGTTTGGATCTGTTTTATAGTATCTTGATTTCTCATAAAGTCACTAGCTTCCATTTGCTCCAATCTAATTCTGAAAGAATGATTCTCTTCAGTGAGCTTTTGAGATTCTTTTTCCATCTGGCAAATTTGGCTTTTTAAGGCATTCTTCTCCGCATTGGCTTTTTGAGCCTCTTTTGACATTTGAGTTAGTCTTTTTTTTGCCTTTTGGAGGGCAATGGGGTTAGATGACTTGCCCAAGGTCACAAGGCTAATTTTTGTGTTAAGTGTCTGAGGCCGGATTTGAATTCAGGTATTACTGTCTCCAGGGCTGATACTCTATTCACTGTGCCACCTAGCCACCCCAAGTTAGTCTATTTTTAAGGTGTTATTTCCTTCAGTCAGGTTGTTGACTCTCATTTTATAATTTTCTTGCATCATTCTCATTTCTCATCCAAATTTTTCCCCCACTTCTCTCATTTGGTTTTCAAAATCCTTCTTAAGCTTCTCTATTGTAAACAGCTTATTCTTTTCTTGGAAGTTTCTGGTGCAGGAGTTCTGACTTCATTGTCTTTCTCCTGTTCCATGCCCCCATTATTTTTGTCCCCAAAAAAGTAGTCCAAAGTATGATTACTGTGCTTGCCTTGCTTCCCTCATTTGCTCATGTTGCCACTTAATTATTTGACTTTTGAGCTTTTTTCCACAGTAGAACTCTGATACCAGAGATGGGAGCTTTATTCCAATTGCTGGGGTATTCTCAGCTGCTGGAGCTATTAATTGGGTGCCTTCTCTGAAGCCTCCCCACACTCTGGCAAACTGGTCACACACCCCATACCTCCACCCTAGACAGCAATCCATATATGAGCAGGTTAAAGCAAGAGAAATTAACCCTCAGACTCGTTACTTTTTCCCCCTACAATCTGCAGTCCAGGAGGTCTGAAGCAGCCACATGGCAGGTGGAGGCATGGCCACGAAGTCGTAGCTGCTTCTTGCCCTGGTGGCAAAGGCAGACCACACTGCAGTTCCTAGTTCCCAAAGTCCACAATGCACTGACCTCTCACTTTGTCTTAGCATGTATGTGTTGATAATTCTGGAAACAACCATAGCTGCTGATGATCTGAAGTCCCTCCAGCCAATGGTTGCTTGTGGCCTCCCTGAGGCTAAAACCTTGGAATCATGTGGGGCTGTGCTCAGCTCCCAACACGTTGAGCTGGCTGCTTCCTGCCAGACTGCCGAGCTGTCCTCAGGGGGAAGTTAGCTTTTCTGTGACATTTTTTGGGTTCTGTAGCTCCATAGATTATTCAGTCACCTTTTACCCAAAGTCATATTGCTCTTGCTCTATACA
The DNA here is from genome assembly GCF_028583685.1 of Petaurus breviceps papuanus. NCBI lineage: Eukaryota > Metazoa > Chordata > Mammalia > Diprotodontia > Petauridae > Petaurus > Petaurus breviceps. The sequence continues at coordinate 15,964,061 of NW_027185850.1, forward strand.
ATCTTTTCTTGGTTTAGCTCATTTCACTCTCCATTATTTCATGCAAGGATTTTCATATTTTTCTAATATTATTGAGTTCATCATTTCTTATAACACAGTAGTGTTCCATCACAATCATATAACACAACTTGTTCATACAACTGATGGGCATTCTTGCAATTTCCAGTTCTTTGCCACCACAAAGAGAGCTGCAAGGAACATTTTAGAACATATAGGTTCTTTTCTCTTTTCCCTAATCATCTTTGGAAATAGACCTAGTAATGGTATTACTGGATCAAAGGGCATAGGTGGTTTAGTAACTCATTGTGTATACTTCCAGATTGCTCTCCAGAATTGCTGAATCCATTGACAATTTTACTAATGATGAATTAGTGTCCCAATTTTTGCACACTTCTACTGCCCCACCACCACTGGTTGCCATCACCTTTAATCCTTTTAGCCAATCTGGTAGGTCTAAAATCATATCTCAAGGTTATTTTAATCTGCAGTTCTTAGTCAATAATGACTAGAATATTTTTTTTTCCCTCTGTCTATAACTTGTTTTGATTTCTTCATTGGAAAATTACCTTTTCACATAACTTTGAATATTTATTAGTTAGGGAATGATTCAAAGTCTTTTAGATTGGATGAAGTTCTCTCTATATCGTAGATATGAGACTATTATCTTATAAAATATCTATAAAATATGTTCCCAATTTTCTGCTTTCCAAATGATCTTGGCTATATTTGCTTTCCTTGTACTAAACTTTTTAAAAATTTGGTGTAATCAAAATTATTCATTTTTATCTGACTTTGCGCTTTATCTCTTTTTTATTCATAAATTATTCACCTATCCATAAATCTGATAAGTAATATCTTCCACGTCATTCTTTATATTTAAATCATGTATCCATTTTCACCTTATATTGGTAAATTGGGTGAGATATTGGTCCATGAACAATTTCTGGCATACTGTTGTCCAGTTTTCCAAACAATTTTTACCAAATAATTATTATCCCAAAATCTTAATTCTTTACTCTTGCCAAATAAAATATTATGTTTATCTACTGCTATAAATTGTGTGTCTACCCTATTCCATTGATCTATCTTTCTACTGCTTAGCCCGTACCATATAGTGTTAATAATTACTGCCTTATAATGCAGTTTGATACCTGGTACTGCTCCCCCCCTTTAACTTTTTTCATTAATTCCTTTGATATTTTTTACTTTTTTTCCAAATGAATTTTGTTATGATTTATTTCTAATTAAATAAAACTTTTTTTGGTAATTTAATTGGGATGGTTTATTTATGGCTTTTTTAAAATGATTTTTAATGGCCCCTTAATTTTTTTTTCTAAAATAAGTCTAATTAGATATTCTATTTCCTCTTCTACTAATCTAGGCAATTTATATTTCTCTAAATATTTTCCATTTCACTTAAATTGTCACATTTAATAACAAAACTAAGCAATTTATATATCCAAATGGATATATAAATTATTTTGAGCAATCATTTGTATTATATTGACCTAGCCTACCAATGAACAATTAATCCCTCCAATTAATCTGATTACATTGTATAAAAGTGTATTTTTAAAAATAATTTTGTATATAGTTGCTGGAATTATTTAGTAGGTGGTTTCCCAGGTTTTTTATACTGTTCTGTTGTTGTTTGTTCTTTGTTCTCAGAAAGAACCATGACTTTAGGGAGGTGATACCATGATATGCAAGTGAATTGAATTTAACTGAGGGAATGCTGTGCAAAGTCACCAGTCTCACTTTCTCCTCCAGAGTCATCTGGGTCCAGTGGTAACATATAGATCAGAATGACTGGAGATGGACCTAAATGCAGTGGAAGACCTTGACTTTTTTAAAGCTAAGGTCTTTAACAGGTCTCAGTTTGACTGAGATAATTCCTTTTCAGTGATTAAAGCTAGGTAAGAAATGAGGCAGAGAAAGACATCTTGACCTAGTAAAAGAAAAAGAAAAAAAAAACCTAAATCTGGGAGGAGTAGCCCTCAGGGTTTCTAACCAAAACCAAAACAGAAACAATTGCTATTTACATTCATTCTGAGTCAATCTGGACCCAAACAATAACCAAGTGGGACTTGGCCTGAGCTAGTTATTTTAAGTAGGGTATTTTTTACCATCTCTTTTTGAAGAATTTTGTGATACATAAGAAGGCTGATGATTAATGTGGATTCACTTTAAATCTTGCTACTTCTCTAAAATTATTGTTTCACCTTTGGGATTGTCCACATATACCATCATATCAGCAACAAAAAGTGACAGTTTTATTACCTCATTCTCTATTCTGATTCATTCAATTTCTTTTTCTTCACTTATTGCTATTGCTAGGAATTCCAATACAATACTGAATAATATTATTGACAGTAGGTATCCTTTCATACCTGATCTTACTGGGGAGACCTCCAGTTTATAATCATTACAAAGAATGCTTGCTGATGGTTTTTGATAAATGCTCTGAATAAATTTAAGGAAAAATCTATTTACATCAATAAGTTCAATTATTTTTAATATAAATGGCTGTTGCAAAAAAGAACATTTTCTGCATTTATTGATAAGATCATGGTTTTTTTTTTATTATTGATGTAATCAAAAATGTTAATAGTTTTCCTTTTATTTCCTGGTATAAATCCCACTTGATCATAATGTATAATCTTTGTCATATCTTGTTTAGAATTTTATTTGGGATTTTTGTATCCATAGTCATTAATGAAATTGGTCTGTAATTTTCTTTTTTCTGTTTTCTCTCTTCCTGGTTTAGATATCAGTATCAGATTTGTTCCATAAAATTAGTGTGATAGAATCCCTTCTTTATCTATCATTCCAAATAATTTGTTTGACATTGGAAGTAGTTAACTTTTAAATATTTGATAGAATTCACCAGATAAATTCATCTGGTCCTGGTGCTTTTTTTTGGGGGGGGAGCCCATCAATGGCCCCTTAAATTTGTTTTTTCTAAAATAGGTCTAATTAGATATTCTATTTCCTCTTCTGCCAATCTAGGCAATTTATATTTTTGTAAATATTTTCCATTTCACTTAAACGGTCAACTTTAATAACAAAACTAAAAAATATATCTCCTTATAATTACTATAACTTCATCTTCATTAGCAATATATTCATAATTTTCATTTTTAATACTAGTTATTTGGTTTTCTTTCTTTTTTAATCATATTAACCAATTTTATCTATTAAGTTTATTTTTTTCATAAAACCAAGTGCTAGTTTTATTTTTTAATTCAATAGTTTTTGTTTTATTTTTTTACTGTCAGTTGTATACATCTCACCTTTATTTTTTTACAATTTACAAATTGGTGTTTAATAGATTTTTAATTTTTTAAATTGCATACCCAATTCATTAGTCTGCTCTTTCTCTATTTCATTGATGTAACTATTTAGAGATATGTTGCCTCATTATTGTCAATATCTTTAATGAAATTATTAATTGTTTCTATGATTTGTTTTTTAACCCACTCACTCTTTAGGATTAGGTTGTTTAATCTCTAATTAAATTTGAATTTATATTTCCTTGGTCACTTATCACAAACATTTTTATTGAATTATGATCTGTAAATGATACTTTTAGGTTTTCTGCTTTTGATGATAAAATATTTATGTAGTAATATGTGGCCAATCTTTATAAAGGTACAACCCTGAGAAAAAGGTGGATTGCTTTCTATTTCCATTCAATTCTTTCCTGATATCTATCATATCTAGTTTACATAAAATTCTATTTACTTTCTTAACTTCATTCTTTTTTATTTTTGGTTCAATTTATATAGTTCTGAGAGCAGAAGATTAAACACTCATACTATTATGGAACTACTATCTATCTCCACTTGTAATTCATTTAATTTTTCTTTTAAAAATTTAGCTACTATAGTGTTTGGTGCATATAGCTTCATTGTTGACATTGCTATATTGTCTTTGGTACCATTTATCAAAATGTAGTTCACTTGTTTATCTCTTTTAATTAAATCTATTTTAGCCATAATTTTGTGTGAGATCATAATTGCTACTCATGCTTTTTTTTGCATCAATTGAAGCATGATAAATTCTACTCTAACCTTTCATTTCAGTTGTGTGTGTATCTCTCATAGACCTCTGATTTTTAATCCATTCTGTTATCTGCTTTCATTTAATGGGTGAGTTCATCCCATTGACATTCAAAGTTATAATTACTATCTGTGAATTTTACTCCATTTTATTTTTAATATTTTCTTTCTCAACCATTTTTAACTTGTCACTGTTAACTTATCTTCTCCCCTTACCCTTTTTTTTCCTTATTTTAGCCATCCTCTAAAATTCCCTCATTTGTCTATTTATCCAACCTTCCTAATCTCAATCTATATATGTTTCTAAGAGTCTCTCGCTCACCTTATTTTCCAGTTTTCTCACCTCTTTAGAAATTCATAAGATTTCTAAAGCTCTTCAGATATATATATATATAGTTTCCTCTTCAACCCAGATGAGAGAAATTTCAATATTAGCAGCCCTCCACCCCTGCCTGCTTCCTCTGTTTTAATTCTTCCCTTCATGCTTCAATTTTATGAGATACTTTCTCCTTAAACCATTTTCCTACCCAATTGTCTTTTAATAATCATTTCATTACAAAATTCAGCTACAACTTTTCTTTCAAACTACCTCAATAATGATAATAATTTAAAGAATGCTATTATTTATAATAATTTTTAATTACTAGTATTAATAATTCATTCATATGTCATGAATAAATAGTTTGACTTTAAACAGAGCTTTATAATTAGTCTTTAATGACTTCATTATCTTTCTTCAGGAACTTTTATATGTAATTTTCCATTGAGTTCTGGTCTTTTGCTATAAATATATGAAAGTTTTTCACTTCATCAAAAATCCTTTCTTTTTTCATTCAGTATTATACTCACCTTTATTGGATAAGCTAGTCTTTGATGCAACCCCCACTACATTGCCCTTTGAAATATAATGTTTCGAGCCCTGTGATCTTTTAGCATAGGAATTGTTAGGTCTTGTAAAATTGTGAATGCTTTTCTGCAGTACTTAAATTGTTTGTAATATTATGCAATATAAATATATTTTCAATATAAATATATTTTCTTTTTTAATATGGGAGTTTCAAAACTTGGCTATGACATTCATATAAGTGTTTTTATTTGAATATCATTTGCTAATCAGTAGACTGTTTCTATTTTACTTTATCTTCTTGTTCTAGAACTTCAGAGCAATTTCCTTAATAATTTTTTGTAATGTTCTATACAGAATATTTTTTGTAATAACTTTCAGGTAGACAGATAATTTTTTATATTGCCTCTCCTCAATCTGTTCTCAAGATCAGTTGTTTATTGTTCAAATGAGATTTTTCAGATTGTCCTCTTTTTTTAGTTTTATAATTTCTTAGTGTCTTATAATGCCATTTGATTCCACTTGCCCAATTCCAGTATATGAGGAGTTTTCTTCCTTAAGATTTTGCATCTCTTTTTTTCCCAATTAGTTAACTTTCTCTTCAATATTTTCTTGAATTTCTTTAAACTTTTATAGGTCATAGTCTTGGAGGAGACAGGTGGTGGGAGGTGACTGGGAAGGGGTGGAGGGAGTTGATGAGAACAAAGATGAAGAAGTTAGCATGGATTAAAGACACCTATTCTATTATTGAGAGGAGAGGAGGAGAATTAGTTGTGCTAAAATTTAAGGAATGAAGGTGTGGAAGTGAAACCCCTGGCAGAACATCTTCTTCTAGAAGAAGGAGGCTTGGAGGCTTAGACATCTGCCCTATGTTTGACTTGGTAGTGGAGGAGAGAAGACAGAGGCTTGGAATATCACCATAAAGACTTTCATAGGGATTCATTAAGGGCAGAATAGAAGGATTGGCCATGCATAGTAAGGGTCCAATTAGAGTTAGGTTCTATCAGATTGAATTCTTCTAGTTTGGACATTCTAAAGGTCTATGATTCTTTACCACATCAATGATGGACCGTCAGCCAATCTTTCCATCTTGATTTGTGACATATCGTGTTTGTTTTCCCTACAGTTTAGTCAAACTAGCCTATGTACTCTTTCCCAAATGCCACCCCCCCATCCCCAGCCTATACTAGAATCATAGATTAAGAGCTGGAAGAAAATGTAGAGGCCTCCCAGTACAACCCCCACCCCCATTTTACAGATGAGGTTAACAAAGCTGGGAGCTCATAAATATCAGTCATGATTTACACCCAGGTCTTCTTACCTCCAAGACCAAAGTTCTAGCTTATGAACTATGCCTTTACTCCATGCCATGCCCTTCATTTGGAATATTCTCCTTCTCCACCTCTTAGTCTCTTGAAATCTTTCAAGAGTCAATTCAAAAAGTTACCTTCTCCAGGAAGCTTTCCCTTGTCAATAATGAATTCTCCTGTGTCTGATATCAAGGAAATTTGGACTAGTTTTGAACTTGTGTATTAATTCATAATAATGACCCATACCAGTGCTTATCACAGTGCCCAAGACATAAAAATAAAGGTATGTTGGCTGACATTTATGCATTTATGGAGGAGTTTCTGGCTTACCTTCCCAACAAGATGGAAATTTATTTCCATTAGAGCTCAGACAATCTAACACTGCCTGTACCTCTATTATCACTTAATTCAAGGCTTTTCATATATTCATTCCCTTAAAATGCTAGTTGAATGAATTACTGAAAGGGCTAAGGGTGTATACTTTGACATTTGAGAGAACTGTGGGATTTCAGTGGCATAAGGGACCTTAGTAACTGCCTAAGACTGCCTGGACCTGAATTGGAATGCCCTCTCAACATTCCCAAAAATGGACATCCAAACTTTGCTTGAAGACCTTCAAGGATGGGGAGCCCACCACCTTTCAGAGAAGTCCATGACTCTCTAGAACAATACTAACTGGTCAGAAGCTTGTCCTGTCCTCCAACTTCAGTTCTGCTCCTTATATTTTTTCACTGATTGCTCCTTGTTTTGCTCTAGGGTGCTAAGCAGAAAAAAGCTAATCTCTCTTCCACACGACACCATCAATAAAATTCTACTGACTTTCTTCTGGTTCCTTTTTTTTTTTTTGCTTTTTGGAGGGCGATTTGGGTTAAGTGACTTGCTCAAGGTCACATGGCTAGTTTTTATTTGTGTTTAGTGTCTGAGGCTGGATTTGAACTCAGGTCCTCCTGACTCCAGGGCCAGTGCTCTACTCACTGCAGCACCTAGCCGCCCCTCTACTAGTTCCTTTTATCTATTTTTATGTTAACAATAACCTATGACTTATTACAGGGTTATTGGAGAGAACCTGTATATCAGAAGGTTTAATATGGAATCTCCAACCACCGTGAGTTCCTCTCATTCTCTTGGCATAGACACATTATTCTGCTTCTTTCCTATTTTGTTTTGTCAAGGATACTGCCATTTTTAAGCATCTTTTCATCCTTGTAAACTGTCTCTCTCTGTAATTTGATATTTTCTAAAATACTGGTGAAACAGGACTCTCGTGACAATGAGAAAATCAAAGTCCACCAATCAGGTCAACAAGGAGAGCCTGCTTTGAGGAAAGGTGAAAACATCTCAGTCTGGGGCACCCAAACTTGGGCTAACAAAAGAAGTGTGGTTACTGCTATATTCCAAAAGGCCTTCCCTGTCTAAATGAAGGCCCTTTATGGCATGTGTGTAAGAGGCCAGCCTTAGAGTAGAAAGCATACTCTTATGAGACAGCAAGAAATAATGAAAAGGTCACAGACTATAGAGTCTAAGGGTCTTACTTTGAATCTCAGTTCTACCATGATTTACCTGTGTGATCTTGGGTAATTTCTTTACCTTCTCTAGGCCCCAGTTCGCAAGTTCTTCATAGCAAAGATTCTCCTTGGGAAAGGAGTATTGCATGGTCCTTTGTCTACCTTCTCCATTCTTGGGTAGAGAGAAATGGGGTTGACTTTTTAATATCGCACTGTCAACAAGGTGTAGGGGCCTTACACGTGCCAGGTGACACAGAGAAAAGTGAGGGGGGATACCAGTCTGCTTGTGGCATATCCAGCACACATGGGTCAAGGGCATCACTGCCTTGCCTGGACTATGATACTGATGAAGTCAACAAGGGCCACATGAGGTGACTTAGCACACTCACAATGGATCTGCCCGTCCAGATTTGGCCTTTGGCTCCCTCCCCTCTACATAGCTGTCTTCTCCAAAGCATAAAGTCATCCTGCAGTCAGTCACCTCTGACTGAGGAAGTCAGAAACTCATACTTATGTATCCCAAGTTACATGACCTACTTATAGGCCCTGCAGACCTCTGTGCCTTAACCTCTCCCTTTGGCTTTAGGACTGCAGGTATTTCCATATACCCTCCAGTCAAACTTAAAGTCTTATTTCCCCAGCTTGTGTTTGAGTTTCTTGGGAGCAAAAACTGTCTAGCACCTACTATTTGTATACCCAGTGCAGTGTTTGACACATAGTAGCTGTTTTTTTTAAGTGCTTGTTCAGTTGAATTCCATTGCTGGTAGAGGGAATAACCACACCAATAAAATTACAGATCTCTTGAAATATTGATATAAATTATTATCATTATTATTTAGGCTTATTAATGTCAAATGGCCAAGAGTGGAGACAACAAAGAAGATTTGCCTTAATGACATTAAGAAACTTTGGTTTGGGAAAGAAGAGTCTGGAATATCGGATCCAGGAGGAGGCCAGGTATCTCATTGAGGCTATCAGGGAAGAAAAAGGTGAGCACTGGTCAGGCAGAGATATTTTCAATGGCTTCTGATTGTCTTTTTGACCAAATGATCATTAAAGAGAATCAGCATCTGTGGATGGGAGAGACAGGTCATCCCTGGACCAGAGAGAGACAAAGTATTCCATTCCCCAAACCTGGGGAAGATCTACAAAGACCCAACATTGTACTCTAGGAAGAAATCAAGCAGAAAAGAAAGGAATTAAGGAAGGAACCCCTTGATGGTTCATTGTCTTAAATACCATTATAATTATTTTCTGACATCAACAAATAGACCCTACATGCCTCAATTCTTCAAATGCCACACATGGAGTCCTGCCTTGGCTAGTCATTCCAGGAACTACACACACACACACACACACACACACACCTGCCTCTATTCTCCCCTGCTGCCCTTCTCTAATTCTTTCTTCTTCCTAATTATCCTCATGCTTTTCTACTTACTGAATCACCGTTTTCCTTTCCTCGGTGTCTTCTCTCTCATCCTTTGCTTTCTTCTTTTCTCTTTTGCCTTGTTCTCCTCTTCCTACTCATTATCATGCATGCACATGCATGCATACACATGTATCCATATTACTGACTGCATTTTTTAAATTTTAATTTTTTAATTAATCATTTATTTTCTTTCCTTCCTTTTCTTCCTCTCACTGGGAAATCCAGAACCCTAGTAACAAATATACATAGTCAAACAAAAGAAATTCTTCCATTTGTCATGGCCAGAAATATATAAGTCATTCTATAACTTAAGGCCATCACCTGTCTGTCAGGGGGTGGGTGGCAGGTGTCATTGTTGGCCTTCTGGAACTCTGGTTAGTATTGCATTGATCCAAGTTCTTAAAGTCTCTCTAAGTTATCTTTCTTTTCACCAATGTTGTTATTATAGCCATTCATTCTTCTACTTCTCATCCTCTTTCTATGCTGCTACGTTTTCCCTTAATTCCTCTTCCCATCCTCCCCCACTTCCCTTTCATCTCTTCTGCTGCTTCCACTTGTTATCATTGATTTAGGGCAAGAATGAACCTTGGAGCCCATCAATCCAACCTTCCCTCTCATTCTACATATGAGAAAATTGAGGAGTAGAGCAGTTAAGTGACTTGTCCAAAGTCACTCAGCCACTCAATAAATATATATCAAGTGCCTACTATTCTCCAGGCACTGTATTAAATCCTGTGATATAAAGAAAGAAAAGACAGAATCTCTCTCCTCGAAGAACTCATATTCTAAAGGGGGAAACAATGTGCAAACAACAGTGTACAAATACTCTATAAACAGGAGAAACTAGATGCAGTCAAAAGTGGGAATGCACTAGAAGAAAGGCTACCCAGTTAGTAAATGTCTGAGGAAGGATTTGAGTAAATGTCCAAAATAATTCAGGTCTTCCTGGCCCCAGGTCCAGTACCTTACACACTACCTTATACTGGCTCCCTTCCTTATTCAGCTTCTCATATTTTTCCTTTTCAGTATCTCCACTTATTAATTTCAGCTCTACTACTCACATGCACACACATAGTCCACAGGTGTATGTAGTCATGGGTATTGGTATATGCACACATACATCGATGGATACATATATGCCCATTACATAAATGGGCACACCTTTGTGAACCTATGCACATGATATTTCACATATAGAACCATAGATAGAGGCTAGAAGGGTCTCAGAGGTCATCTGATCCAAGCCCCTCATTTTACTGATGTACAATACATGGAGGCAAACCAGATAAATAATTTGCCCAAAGTCACAGGTAACCTATATTGAAGCAAAATATGCCAATTCAATTCCAAGTCTTAATTAAACATTAACAAGTGAGTGTATTCTTTTATCTCACATCTATCTAAGCAGTACCTGGTTACTGACAATAATAATAATAAAGGAGATATGTGCTGGTAGTTATTTGGGGGTGGGGGAAGATGAGGGGAAAAAATGTTTAGGAGACAAGGTTAGAAAGCTCTGCTAGGTTCCTTTAAAAAACATGAGTTAAATGAAGAGTAGCCTGTTCTTGTTCTCTTCTGGTCAACAGGACAGCCCTTTGACCCCCACTTTCAGATCAACAATGCTGTTTCCAATATCATCTGCTCCATAACTTTTGGACGTCGTTTTGACTACCACGATGCTCAGTTTCGGGAGCTCCTAAAGAGTTTGGATACTGTCACGGTGCTTGAAGCCAGCTGGGAGTGTCAGGTAACAGACCTTCCGTTAATGCTTAGGGTAGATCCAGCCTCTATTTGGCCCTGTACTTCCTCCATGGGAAAAGAAGCATGAAAAGAAGCATGGCTGTGATTGGTTGGCAGGAGCTGAGTCAGTTTGTGAGTGAGTTCCCACAGGCAGTAAATGGGACTGAAAAAAGGGGAGGAAATAAAAGACTTTTGTAAAGAGTGACATGAAAGAACATGCTTGGGGGATGTGACAGCAATGCTACTTGCAACTCCTGTGGAAGTGTAAGGCCAATGACACCAGGACACACAAGGGCTGCTGGGACAGGTTCTTTGAGCAACTTTAAAGGGGTTAACATTCTTATTTTAATTAAACATATGCATTATTTATTAGTTAAGGGGGGAAAGTCAGCACCTTGAGCTTCAGAAAAATTACAGAAATAATAGCATAAAGACCAACAGACAGGCTTCCAACTGTCTGACCACAGCAATACATACATAGTTACCAGAAAGAGAAACACTGACATCTGAGTTTTCAAAGCAGGGGGATTCCTTAATGGTTACCCAGAGTCTTGCCTGGCCAAATTGCATGAACATTTTTTCCATGAGTGAGCCCCAAAGCAAAATGCTAACCTCAGAGTATATATACCCTTCTTCAGAGCCAGAGGGCATCACAACCCTCCTGACCCAGTGCCAAATTAGAAATTAACAAAAGGTGTGGGGCTTCTTGAAAAACAAGCTTCCCCTAATCCAGCTTACTTTATTGGATTCCAGGTGAGGCCTATTAATGGGCAGGGAAGATCTTCAACTGTAATTCACATTACAGGGGACACAATGCTTTCCCAGAACACTGTGATCTCCAAATAATGGGATGCAAATATCTATACAGTTTTTAAGTTTTTCTAAGATCTTTACCAAGATTATCAATTTACAAACATTTATTAATAATCTACTGTGTGCCGAGTACTGTGCTAGGAGATGAGGACACAATGACAAAAATGAAATACCCTGACCTTGGTTTTCTATTGAAGGAGACAACATGCCCTCAAGTGAGTGTGTATGCAAATAAATAAATATAATGGGAAAAGTTTCAGTATTATTTACATTTGAAGCCAAGAGGACCAGGAAAGGCTTCATGGAAAAGCTGTCTCTTGAGCAAAGCTTGAGGGAAACCAGGAATTTTATCCTCATCTCTGCAGTGGAGGGAGGAGAGAGAGCAAGAGAGAGACAAAGACAGAGAGTCATACAGAGATGGAGAGAAAGAGACAGAGAGACAGAGACAGAGAGACAGAGACATAGACAGAAAGAGACAAAGAGAGAGAGCAGGAAGCAGGAAGGAAGAGAGAGAGGTTCTGAGACAACAGACATAGACAGATAACTAGAGAAACAGAATGAGAAGAGAAACAATCAGAGACATGGATTGAATTGCTTACATTAAGGTTTGTAAACAGCTTTACATTCATTTGTTCCCCCCTCAGTGCCTTTGCACTGGCTGTCCCTCAGGCCTGGAATGCTCTCCCTTCTCAACTCCTCATCTTGACTTCCTTCAGAAATCAGCTCAAATTTAACCTTCCACTGCAGGAGTCACTCCAGCTGCTAGCACCTTCCCCTCTGAGATTACCTTTCATTCACTCTGCAAATATCTTGCATGTACTAGTGTCTCTCCCATTATAATGTGAGCTACTTGTGGACAGGGACTGGCATTTCCCCCTCTTCTTTGTATACCTATCATCAATCAAATGCATGGCACAGAGTAAGTGTTTATCAAATGCTTGTTGATTGACTGATTTCTTTAGACCTTCAGAATACCCTTTGAGATAGTTACTATTATTATCCCCATTTTTGCAGAAAAATTAAACAGAAGCTAAGAGAAATTAATGACTTGTCCCACAGCTAATAAGTATCTGAGAATTCTAACTTGAGTCTTCCTGAGTCTTACTCCAGCACTCCATCTGGTTCATGATTTCTCTTACTCCTCAGGAGTATGACTATGGAAGAAAATGAGGGAAAGGAGTGAGTAACATTAGGTCTTATTTTGTTAAGAGGAGCAAAATGGAAATTCAGGAGAAGGGAATTCTGTGGGGATAACAGGGCCCTTATTTAATGACCCAAGTGCTATCAATTTCCTTAGAAAGAACTTCTTCCCTATTTCTTAGAGGGTTGTGAGGCTGCCTATGTTAATGTCATCTTGAAAGAGTAATTTAGTGCATCAGGACATGGGCAAGGGGCTGATGTATGAGACAAAGATGACTGGACACCAGCCAAACTACTAGGAAAGCAATCACATGGAAGGATAGACAGTGGTTACAGAGAGGGTGGATTTCAGGACTGGTTAGACATGGAATTACAGTAAATTCCACAATACAAAAAAGGTCAAGAAACCTGGTTTACCTAATGGTAAGGAAGATGAAGGGATATGGCAGCCTAAGAGGAACTAACATTCATCCCTCCTCCACTGTCCCCTTTTATATTATTTAGCTCTTCAATATATTTCCTTGGATAATGAAATTCCTGCCAGGATCTCATCAGAAATTTTTTAGAGAATGGAAGAAGCTAGAGTCTTTTGTAAAACATGTGATCAAACAACATAAGGAAGACCTAAACACAGAGGAGACTCTGGACTTCATTGATGCTTACCTGAAGGAGCTGTCCAAGGTAATGGAGATAACACCAAAAGTGGACTTTGTGTTTAAAACCAAAAAACAAAAAAACTTTGTGCAGAGTTTGGGTGATAAGTGTTTTAAAATGTTAAAAAAATTAACATCTCCCTCATTATGTAAATACCTTCTTTCCCTGACCACCCTTGGTGTTAAAGAGTATGAGTAATGGAGCTTGCTAGTGGAGAGCTCACTATTTTTATTTATAACTGGAAAGAACAATAAGGCCCGCTGAGATCAACCCCCTGATTTTATATGGATGGACACTGAGATATAGAGAGGGTAATTGACTTGCTCCAGTCACACAGCTATTAAGGAATCTGAGGCTGGATTTGAACCCAGTTCTTTCTATCTCCAAATCCAAAGTCCTTTTCATTAGATCCTACTCTGACTGAGATTAAGTCTTGGCCCTGGTATTTCATTCCTATGAATTTGTCTCTCTGCACCTCATTTTTTCTTCTATAACATTAAGATATTCCATCAAATCCTTATCATATCCAGAATTATTGTGTGTATGTTCACAAGAATGTAAAAATAAGTTAAATTATCAATTTTATATATGTGATAGAATTACAACTACCTTTGGGAATATGTGCAATGGACAAACATATGGACAGCATTGCAGCCCATTTCACTTCTGAGTACTATAGAATCAGATTGAAATTTAATTTAAATATTTAACAAAATAAATAAAAATACATTAGGACATAGATAACATAAGTCAATACGTAGACCCAGGGATCCTTACATATAGTTCAGTGGTCCCATTTCTCTTTGAGTTTCACCACTGAAGTTCTTTTCCAACTTCAGGATTTTGTGAATGCATCCTGTATAGTTCAAGAACACAGGACCTCTATTTGAATTCAACATCCTGAATTCATCAGCCAAGTTTACCTGGGAACAAGCCATTTCTCTAAGTCTCAGTATCTTCCTTTGAAAAATGGGCACAATATTATTCCCACTACCTACCTCATGGAATTACAGGAAAAATAGCTGACAAATTTGGAAGCATTTTGATATTATTTGTTTTCTTTTTATTAAAAGAATGAATCAGTTGGGGTGAAATAGGTACTCTTACATAGAAAAATAATATGTGAAGAAATGACAATAAAACTACTGCTTAATGCATATAGTGCTTCAAAGCTTACAAAATATTTAGGGTTTTTTTTTTTCCCACTCTCCAAACAATGCGATGAAATAGCTACCAGCAGTATTATCTCCTTTTCACAGATGAAGAAACTGAAACCAAAGAAATTAAAAATAAATTTAAATTTCCCAACTGGCACCAAATTGAAAATCAGAGGAGAAATTAATAAAATTGAAAGTAAGGAAACTAATATATAAAACTAAGAGCTGGTTTTATGAAAAATAAAAAAGGATATAGAATAGGCTGACTTGATTAAAAAAGAAGAAAACCAAATTACCAGTGTGAAAAATAGAAAGGGTGAATTTACCACCAAAGTAAGGAAATTAAAGGAATAATTATGAGCTAATTTGCCCAATTACATGCCAATAAATCTGACAATTTCAGTGAAATGGATAAATGTTTACAAAAACATAAAATGCCTAGATTATAAGAAAATGAGAAAAATTCTTAAACCTCTTTAAAAAAAGAAACTGAAATATCAATGAACTCCCTAAGGAAAAAAATACTCATGTCTAGGTGAATTAACAAGTGTATTCTACTGAAAAGAACAATTAATTCCAATATCATATAAACTACTTGGGAAAATAGGAAAAGAAGGACTCCTACCATTTTTGTGTGTGACGCAAATATGGCACTTATACTTAAACCATGAAGAGTTGAAACAGAGAAAGAAAATTATAAGCTAATTTCCCTAATGAATACTGAGACAAAAAATTTAGATAAAATACTACAAATGAAATTACAGCAATATATCACACAGTTCATACAGTAAGACCAGGTGGGATCTATACCAGGAAGGTAGGACTGGTTCAAAGTTAGGAAAACTGTCAACATAATTAACCATATCAATAACAAAATCAACAGAAGTCATATAATTACCTCAGTAGATGCAGAAAAAAGTTTCTACAAAATCCAATATATTCATGTTAAAAACACTAAAAAGTAAAGGAATAATGGGAGCTTTCCTTAGAATGATAAATAACATTTATCCAAACCCATCAAAAAGCATTATCTATAATGGGGAAAAGATAAAAAGCCATCCTAACATGATAAGGGGTGAAACAAGTGTGCTGATTATCACAACTCTTATTCAATATTGTATTAGAAATTTTAGGTTTAGCAACAAAAGAAGAAAAAGAAATTGAAGGAATTAAAATAGGCAATGAAGAAACAAAGCTTTTGCTCTCTAGATGATATAATGGTATACTTAAAGAATTCTAGAAAATAAACAAAGAAATATTTGAAATAATTAAGCACTTCAGCAAAGTTACAGAATATACAATAAACCCTCATAGATCATCAACATATGAGTGAGTCTTTGTATGTGATGTGAAAAAGAAATTCCATTTAAAATAACTGTAGACAATAAAAATTACTTGGCAGTCTGCTTGCAAAAACAAACCCAGGAAATCTATGAACAAATATTACAAAATGATTTTCACACAAATTAAATTATATCCAAATATTTGTAAAATATTAATTGCTCATGTGTAAGCAAAGTCAATATAATAAAAATGACAGCTCTGGCTAAATTAATTTACTTATTCAGTGCAATACCAAAGTACTAAAAAAATTTTTTTATAGAGTTAGAAAAAAATAACAATTAAATTCATCTTGAAAAACAAAAGGTTAAGAATATCAAAGGAATTAATGAAAAATATCCAAAGGAATGAGGCTCAGTTGTACTAGACCTCAAAATATATTAAAAATCATCAATCATCAAAACTATCTGGTCCTGCCTAAAAATCAGAGTCATGGATCAGTTGAACTGAATAGGTGCACAAGACACAGTAGTAAATAACTATAGAACCCTAGTGTTTGATAAACCCAAAGACATCAGGTTCTATGAGAAGAACTCACTATTTAACAAAAACTGCTGGAAAAACTGGAAAACAGAAACTAGGTATAGACCAACATCTTATTCTGTACCAAGATATAGTCAAAATGCGTACATGATTTAGACAAAAAGGTTGATGCTGAGAGGCATATTAGGAAAAAAAGGAATAATTTACCTGACAGATCTATAGTGACAAATATATGATCAAAGAAAAAATAGAGAACATTATGAAATGTAAAATGGATGATTTTTATTATATTAAATTAAAAAGGGGTTGCACAAGCAAAGTCAATGCAACCAAGATTAAAGGGAAGCAGAAAGCTTGGGAACAATTTTTATAGCCAATGTCTCTTATAAAGGCCTCGTTGCTCAAATACATAGAGAACTGAGAAAAATTGATAAGAATACGAGTGATTTTCCAACTGATGAGTGGTAGAAGGATATGAACAAGCAGCTTTCAAATGAAGAAATGAAAGCTATCAATAGGCATATGAAAAATGCTCTAAATCACTATTGATTAGAATAATGCAAATTAAAACAACTCTGAGGTACCACCTCATACCTATCAGATTAGCTAATATGAAATAAAAGGCCAATGATAAATGATCAAGAGAATGGGAAAAATTTGGGACACTAATGTATTGTTGGCAGAGGTGTGAACTAATCCAGTCATTCTGGAAAGCAATTTGGAACTATATCCATTTAAATCAATCAGTGCAAACCCACTGATTGACCAATATCACTAGTAAATCTATATAAGGAGATCTTTAAAAATGTAAAAGGACAAAAATGTATGAAAATATTTATAGCAAGGTTTTTTTTAATTGTGGTGGTAAAGAATTTGAAATTGAGGGGTTGTCCCTCATTTGGGAAATGGATAAATAAGATATTGCATACAAATATAATGGAATTCTATTGAGCTAAAAGGAATGATGAGGAGGTAGATTTCAGAAAAGCCTGGAAAGACTTACATGCACTGATGCAATGTGAAGTGAGTAGAACCAGGATAATGTTGTACACAGTATCAGCAATGCTGTGTGATAATCAACTATGATTGACTTAGCCCTTCAAGCATTTCAGTGATCCAAGATAAGTACAAAAAACTTATAATGAAAAATGATTCACATCCAGAGAAAGAACTGACCAAATCTGAATGCAGGTCAAAACTTATTTTCATTTTTTTCATTTTCTTTTTAATATTATTATTATGTCATGATTTTCTTCCTTTTGTTCTTTTTTTTTTTTCATTCACAACATGAATAACAAGGAAATATGTTTTACCTGAAATATATATATCACCTGTATCAAACTGCTTACCATCTTACTGAGGGGAGAGTGGTGGAAGGAAAGGAAAATTTTGGAGCTCAACATTTTGTATTAAAAAAGAATTTTTTAAATAGTCTTTACGTGTAATTGGAATAAGCAATATTTCTTTTTTTTAATGCTTTATTAACTTCTGATTTACATCATTCGTTTCTGCCAGATTTTGAGTTACAAATTTTCTCCCCATTTTTCCCCCACCCATCCCCCCAAAACAGCAGTCCCACATGATATCCCCACCTCCAATCTGCTCTCTCCCATATTTTCTCCCATACCCGTTTCAACTTTTCCAGTGGATCTCTATGCCTCAGTGCCTGTATATCTTTTTTTTTTCTTAATAACATGTAAGATGGTATTAATAATAGTATACACACACACACACACACACACACACACACACACACACATATATATATATATATTGGATGATTTGATATTAAAACTTTCAATTCCAGATTCATTCCCTTCCCCCCCTGCCACCCACCTCCACTGGGGAGACAAACAGTTCAGTATAGGTTGTACATGTGCGGCTAATGCAAAACAATAACATAGTAGATGTATTGTAAAAGACTGACTATATTTCCCTCCCTCCTATCCCACCTCCCACTTGTTCTATTCTCTACTTTGATCCTGTCCCTTTTCACAAGTGGGTGCTTCCAACTTCCCCCCCCCCCCAGCCTGCCCTCCCTTCCATCATCCCCCCTCACCTCCTCTTCCCCCCCCCATTCTCCTGGAGGGTGAGATCCCCTATTTAGTGTGTATTTCCCTCCCTCTTCAAGCCAGATTCAATAGGAATAAGGTTGACCCATTCCCTTTTGCCTTCCTATCCTTCCCCTCCATTGTAACCATTTTCCCTTGCCTCTTCTGTATGAGATAGTTTGCCCCACTCTGTCTCTCCCCATCTCCTCTCATTATATTCCTGTCACCTCTTAATTTCACCTTTTAAGTATCATCCCTTCCTGTTAAATTGGTCCCATGCCCTCTATCTATGTATACCTGTAAACGTATATACACACATTCACATATGTATTCATATGCCCTCACACCCTCATATAAAGACATATATATATATATTTCTAATCCCTTCAACTACTGAGAAAAGTTTCATAAGTTACAATTATTGTTTTTCCATGTAAATGTTAATAGTTCAACTTTGGCCAGGTGGCTCAGCGAGAAAGAGCACCGGCCCCAGTGCCGGGACGACCCAGATCAAATCCGGGCCAAGAAACTCAGCACCACACCCAGAAACAACAACTGGCCATGCAACTCCGAGCAAGCCACTCAACCCCAATTGCTTTAAAAAAAAATAGTTCAACTTTGATAAGTTCCTTATGATTTCTTTTCCCTATTTACCTTCTCATGCTTCTCTTGCTTCTTGTATCTGAATGTCAAATTTTCTATTCAACTCTGGTTTTTTCAGCAAGAATGTTTGAAAGTCCTGTATTCCACCGAATGACCATATTTTCCCCTGAAACAGGATACCAAGTTTTGCTGGGTAGGTGACTCTTGGTTTTAATCCCAACTCCCTTGACCTCCGGAATATCACATTCCAGGCCCTTTGATCCCTCAGTGTAGAAGCTACCAGATCCTGGGTTATCCTGATTGTGTTTCCACAATATTCAAATTGTTTCTTCCTGGCTGCTTGTAATATTCTCTCTTTAATCTGGGAATTCCGGAACCTGGCTATAATATTCCTAGGAGTTTTCTTTTTGGGATCTTTTTCAGGAGGTGATCGGTGGATTCTTTCAACCTCTATTTTGCCCTCTCGTTCTAAAACATCAGGGCAGTTTTCTTTGAGAACTTCCTGGAGGATGCTTTCCAGGCTCTTACTTTGGTCATGGCTCTCAGGCAGTCCAATAATTTTAAAATTATCTCTCCTGGATCTATTTTCCAGGTCAGTGGTTTTTTTCCCATGAGATATTTCACATTGCCTTCTATTCTTTCATTTGTTTGGATCTGTTTAACAGCATCTTGATTTCTCATAAAATCATTAGCTTCCATTTGCTCCAATCTAATTCTGAAGCAATGATTCTCCTCAGTGCACTTTTGAGATTCTTTTTCCATCTGGCAAATTCGGCTTTTTAAGGCATTCTTCTCCACATTGCCTTTTTGAGCCTCCTTTGCCATTTGAGTCAGTTTGTTTTTTAAGGTATTATTTTCTTCGGTCAGGTTGTTGACTCTCATTTCATAATTTTCTTGCATTGTTCTCATTTCTCTTCCCAATTTTTCCTCCACTTCTCTTATCTGCTTCTTAAGGTCCTCTATGGCCTGTACCCAGCTTGTATTTTCCTTTGAAGCTTTTGGTGCAGGAGTTCTGACTTCACTGATTTCCTCCTGTTCTATGCTTTGCTCCTTTTTGTCCCCAAAATAGGAGTCCAATGTTGGAATCTTCTGTCTGCTTTGTTTCCTTTGCCTGCTCATTTTGCCACTCAATGATTTGACTTTTGGGCTTTTTGCCACAGTAGGACTATGCCACCAGACAGGGGAGTTTTCATCCCAAACGCTGGGGTTTTCTCAGCTGCCGGAAGTATTAGATGGGTGCCCTCTCTGAGGTCTCCACACGCTCTGGCAAGCTGGACACACACCCCAGGACCTCCACCCTAGACTGCAATCCAGATCCAAGCAGGTTAAAGCAAGAGCGATGACCCCTCAGACTGGTGCTTGGTCCCCCTACACTCTGCAGGCCAGGAGCTGAAGCTGCCACGTGGTGCTGGCAGGCTGTGCTGGCGTCTCAGCGGTTTCTCGCCCCGGGAGTAAAAGCCATGCACTCTCACTTCCTGGGTCCCAAAGTCCAGACTGCCCTGGCCTCTCACCTTGTCCTTCACATCTATGTGTTGATAAATCTGGAAACGGCCACAGCTGCTGCTGATCTGGAGTGCCTCTGGCAGGTGGCTGGTCAGGCCTGCCCTGGGGCTAAAGCCTCGGCGTGGTGCTGGGCTCGGCTCCCAGAGCGCTGTGCTGGTCGATTCCTGCTGGTCTGCCGGGCTGTTCTCAGCGGGAGGTTGGCTTCTCTGTGTCATTTTGTGGGTTCTGCAGCTCCAAAGTTTGTTTAGAGTCCCCTTTTTATATGGATTGGGGAGGGTGGAAGCCGGAGCCGCGGGAGGGTTGTGCTTCTACTCCGCCATCTTGGCTCCGCCTCCAATAAGCAATATTTCAAAGGAAAAAAAAAAGAAATCAGAGATCTCATTCATAGGAACAGTTACTGCATTCTTGGGTATTAAAAGGAAACATAGGATCTGCCATCTTGACCTTCCCAAGGCCCCATTGAGAGTGCAGTTCCTCCTGCTTGGAGAAAGCTATTTTTTTGGATTAAACAATTGATCCTTGCCTTTTTTATTTAAGGATGACATCCATCCTAGTTTTAATGAAGAAAACTTGGTCTTCTGCACCTTGGACCTCTTCTTTGCTGGAACAGAGACAACTTCAACCACTCTGAGGTGGGCACTGCTGTATATGGCTCTTTATCCAGACATTCAAGGTACAGTGATAACATCAGCCTATGCACCCCTATAGAAATTTCCCCAGAAGAGTTCCCATTTATAGAGTTTGAAAGTTTGCTAAACATTCTACACCTATCATCTTTTTTCAATTCTCATTGGAATAGAGCAGTGATTACAATTAACTATTTTTTATTGAAAATGTATATGATAAAAATTAACACTTTAAAATGTATTTATATGCTTTTAAATATGATAATTCTCCATAGATTTCAAAATAGAAATACCGAAGTGAAGGAAACATTATTAACTCAATATATAGAGGTCCTAAGGTATTTAGATTTAGAATTTGAAGGTATCTTAGAGGCAATAAAGTCCAAATATCTCATTTTTCTGATGTGGAAACTGAGGCTTGGAGACATTAAGAAATTTCCTCAAGCTCTCACAGGTAGGGAGTTTCTGAGGTGAGATATAAATGAAGGTCATTCTGACATTCTCCATCTCTAGAGACCCCTATTTGATTCTCAAGAGATCCTTGTTCTATAAAGCCAAGGCATGATCAAAAGTTCTATTTCCTTGTGTAGTATATTGTGATATGTCTCACATCTTCCTTAAGCTAAAGATCATAATAAGGATTCATGGACCAAATATGGATTTGCAAATCCATAGCAATGACTACATAGAGAAATTTGCAGCTTTCAGTTTAGAAACCCCTGGGCTAGACACATTCAGGCTCCCCTTAAAGTACTCCCCAGAATGGAACATCCCTTTTACCTGTCTGAGGCAATACACAAAAATAGCATCCTTACTAGGCATTTACCATCATGGAAATCAAATCAAGTACTTATCATGTACCTACTATGTTCTGGGCACTGGAGACACAAGTACAAAGAATGAAGCAATGCTTCCCTCCTTGCAAGGATCTGCGGGTGACAGAAAACTTAATTAGGATTTGGAAGTTTTCTTTCTAGTCCAGGTTTCCCATCTAAGCTGTCATAAGACTTTGAGCAAG
Source organism: Petaurus breviceps papuanus (assembly GCF_028583685.1). Taxonomy (NCBI): domain Eukaryota; kingdom Metazoa; phylum Chordata; class Mammalia; order Diprotodontia; family Petauridae; genus Petaurus; species Petaurus breviceps. Next base: position 15,986,342 of record NW_027185850.1, read on the forward strand.
GCATTTCAAACAGTAAGTGAACATTTATTATGTACCTACTATGTGCCAAAGACAGTGCTAAATTTGCTATTGTTTGTCTTTCATTCTGAAAGAGAACCATCACATCAGGAATGTGATACAGAACTTGCAAATGGATTGGATTTAAGTGAGGCAGGTTTGTGCAAAATTACCAGCCTCACTTTCTTCTCCAGATTCATCTGATTCCAGTGGTCAGATATAAATCAGGATGACAGAAGATTGCCTCTACCCCAAGTATTAGGAATTAAAAGAAAGGCACAACAAACAACAGCCAACTAGGCCCCATTCCCAAGGAGTTTATAATGTAATGGGAGAGATGACATGTGCAGAGCTCTGGATGAAAAAGAGATACAGACAGAATAAACAGGAGAAATCCAACAGAAGTCAGATAGTTCTCTGGTACTCAGCATTCATTAAGAAATATCATCGGGCGGAGTCAAGATGGCAGAGTAGAAGCAGTACCTCCCTGTAGCTCCAGCTTACACCTTCCCCAATCGATGTAAAAAGGGGACTCTAAACAAACTTTGGAGCTGCAGAACCCACAAAATGACAAGGAGAAGCTAACCTCCCACTGAGGACAGCCAGGCAGGCCAGTAGGAATCAGCCAGCACAGAGTTCTGGGAGTAAAGCCCAGGCCAGCCTCAGAGGTTTTAGCCCCAGGGTGGGCCTGACCAGCCACAGGCCTGAGGGACTCCAGATCAGCAGCAGCTGTGGCCATTTCCAGAATTATCAACACATAGATGCACAGGACAAAGTGAGAGTTCAGTGCAGTCTAGACTTTGGGACCCAGTAAGTGGGAGTGCATCAGCTTTTGCCTCCAGGGCGAGAAGCCTCTGATATGCCAGGCACAGCCAGCCAGAGCCACGTGGGGTCTTCAGCTGCTGGCCTGCAGAGTGTAGGGGGACCAAGCACCAGTCTGAGGGGTAATCGCTCTTGCTTTAACCTGCTTGGATATGGATTGCAGTCTAGGGTGGAGGTCCTGGGGTGTGCGTCCAGCTTGCCAGAGCATGTGGAGGCCTAAGAGAGGGCACCCATCTAATACCTCTGGCAGCTGAGAAAACTCCAGCATTTGGCACAAAATCTCCCCTGTCTGGTGGCAGAGTCCTACTGTGACAAAAAGCCCAGGGGTCAAGTGACTGAGGGGCAACATGACCAGGTAAAGGAAACAAAGCAGACAGAAGATTCCAACATTGGACTCCTATTTTGGGGACAAAAAGGAGCAAAGCATAGAACAGGAGGAAGACAGTGAAGTCAGAACTCCTGCACCAAAAGCTTCAAAGGAAAATATGAGCTGTTTACAGGCCATAGAGGACCTTAAGAAGCAGTTAAGAGAAGTGGAGGAAAAATTGAGAAGAGAAATGAGAACAATGCAAGAAAATTAGGAAATGAGAATCAATAGCCTGACTGAGGAAAATAACACCTTAAAAAACAGACTACTGAAATAACAAAAGAGGCTAAAAAAGGCAATGAGGAGAAAAATGCCTTAAAAAGCCAAATTTGCCAGATGGAAAAAGAATCTCAAAAGCTCACTGAGGAGAATCATTGCTTCAGAGTTAGATTGGGGCAAATGCAAGCTAATGACTTTATGAGAAATCAAGATGCTGTTAAACAGATCCAAACAAATGAAAGAATAGAAGGCAATGTGAAATATCTCATGGGAAAAAAACCACTGACCTGGAAAATAGATCCAGGAGAGATAATTTAAAAATTATTGGACTATCTGAAAGCCATGCTCAAAGTAAGAACCTAGAAATCATCCTCCAGGAAGTTCTCAAAGAAAACTGTCCTGATGTTTTAGAACGAGAGGGCAAAATAGAGGTTGAAATAATCCACCGGTCACCTCCTGAAAAAGATACCAAAAAAGAAAAATTCTAGGAATATTATAGCCAGGTTCCCAGATTAAGGAGAGAATTTCACAAGCAGCCAGGAAGAAACAATTTGAATATTGTGGAAACCCAATCAGGATAACCCAGGATCTGGCAGCTTCTACACTGAGGGATCAAAGGGCTTGGAATATGATATTCCAGAGGTCAAAGGAGCTGGGATTAAAACCAAGAATCACCTACCCAGCATAACTGAGTATTATGTTTCAGGGGGAAATATGGTCATTCAGTGGAATAGAGGACTTTCAAGCATTCTTGATGACAAAACCAGAGTTGAATAGAAAATTTGACATTCAGATAAAAGAAGCAAGAGAAGCATGAGAAGGTAAACAGGGAAAAGAAATCATAAGGAACTTATCAAAGTTGAACTATTAATATTCCTACATGGAAAAACAATAATTGTAACTTATGAAACTTTTCTCAGTATGAAAATAGTTGAAGGGAATAGAAATATATATGTCTATATATGAGGGTACATGGGCATAATAATACATATGTGAATGCATGTATATATGTTTACAGGTATACATAGATAGAGGGCACAGGACCAATTTAATAGGAAGGGATGATACTTAAAAGGTGAAATTAAGAGGTGAGAGAGGAATATAATGAGAGGAGATGGGGAGAGACAGAATGGGGTAAACTATCTCATATAGAAGAGGCAAGGGAAAATGGTTACAATGGAGGGGGGAAGAACAGGAAGGCAAAAGGGAATGGTTCAACCTTATTGCCATTGAATTTGGCTTGGGGAGGGAAAGAAATACACACTAAATAGGGTATCTCACCCTACAGGAGAGCAGGGGGGAAGGGGATG
>NW_027185850.1:15989456-15989712 GCF_028583685.1 Petaurus breviceps papuanus
GAAAATAACACCTTAAAAAACAGACTAACTGAAATGGCAAAAGAGGCTCAAAAAGGCAATGAGGAGAAAAATGCCTTAAAAAGCCAAATTTGCCAGATGGAAAAAGAATCTCAAAAGCGCACTGAGGAGAATCATTGCTTCAGAGTTAGATTGGGGCAAATGCAAGCTAATGACTTTATGAGAAATCAAGATGCTGTTAAACAGATCCAAACAAATGAAAGAATAGAAGGCAATGTGAAATATCTCATGGGAAAAA
>NW_027185850.1:15989812-16031670 GCF_028583685.1 Petaurus breviceps papuanus
ACAAATGAAAGAATAGAAGGCAATGTGAAATATCTAATGGGAAAAAAACCACTGACCTGGAAAATAGATCCAGGAGAGATAATTTAAAAATTGTTGGACTATCTGAAAGCCATGCTCAAAGTAAGAACCTAGAAATCATCCTCCAGGAAGTTCTCAAAGAAAACTGTCCTGATGTTTTAGAACGAGAGGGCAAAATAGAGGTTGAAATAATCCACCGGTCACCTCCTGAAAAAGATACCAAAAAAGAAAAATTCTAGGAATATTATAGCCAGGTTCCCAGATTAAGGAGAGAATTTCACAAGCAGCCAGGAAGAAACAATTTGAATATTGTGGAAACCCAATCAGGATAACCCAGGATCTGGTAGCTTCTACACTGAGGGATCAAAGGGCTTGGAATATGATATTCCAGAGGTCAAAGGAGCTGGGATTAAAACCAAGAATCACCTACCCAGCATAACTGAGTATTATGTTTCAGGGGGAAATATGGTCATTCAGTGGAATAGAGGACTTTCAAGCATTCTTGATGACAAAACCAGAGTTGAATAGAAAATTTGACATTCAGATACAAGAAGCAAGAGAAGCATGAGAAGGTAAACAGGGAAAAGAAATCATAAGGAACTTATCAAAGTTGAACTATTAATATTCCTACATGGAAAAACAATAATTGTAACTTATGAAACTTTTCTCAGTATGAAAATAGTTGAAGGGAATAGAAATATATATGTCTATATATGAGGGTACATGGGCATAATAATACATATGTGAATGCATGTATATATGTTTACAGGTATACATAGATAGAGGGCACAGGACCAATTTAATAGGAAGGGATGATACTTAAAAGGTGAAATTAAGAGGTGAGAGAGGAATATAATGAGAGGAGATGGGGAGAGACAGAATGGGGTAAGCTATCTCATATAGAAGAGGCAAGGGAAAATGGTTACAATGGAGGGGGGAAGAACAGGAAGGCAAAAGGGAATGGTTCAACCTTATTGCCATTGAATTTGGCTTGGGGAAGGAAAGAAATACACACTAAATAGGATATCTCACCCTACAGGAGAGCAGGGGGGGAGGGGGTGGGGGGGAAGGCAGACGGGGGGGGGGGAGGGAAGTTGGAAGCACCCACTTTTGAAAAGGGACAGGATCAGAGTAGAGAATAGGACAAGTGGGAAGTGTGATAGGAGGGAGGGAAATATAGTCAGTCTTTTACAATATATGTATTTTGTTATTGTTTTGCATTAGGTACACATGTACAACCTATACCGAACTGCTTGTCTTCCCAGTAAGGGTGGGCGACAAGGGAGGAAGGGGAAAAAAAAAAAACAAAAACTAAAAAAAAAAAGAAATATCATGGATTTGAAGGAGATATGATGGTTGCCTTCAATTATTCAAAGGGCTCTTGGGTAAAAGAGAGATTCAAACTCTATGTCAATGGAATGGATGACTCTAGCAGATTTTACCATGATAGAAAGGCAAGATCATTGAGGGTGTTCTCTTTTGCCTCTTGTTTCTGTCCCTTGGACTTAGCACAGTGCCTAGCACATAGTAAGCTTTTAAAAATGGTTATTGAAGGGAATTGAAAGTCAAAGTATATAGTCCAACAGAGAGGACATAAATCCCGAAGCCCATCTTAGCTAAGTACCAAACAGCTCATACCAAGAGGTTGAACACTGGGATTTGAATTCCAAGGGCAGCATACCTTTTGACACAAAGAATGACACAAAATGACCCTCAGTTCTCTGCACTCAGCTCCTACATCCACAAGGACCATGTCAGAATGAAGGGAAGTGGGCTAAGAATCAGAGTGTCAATTAGCATTTACAGTTAAAAGTTACTCTGATATATCATATTCTTACTATATACATCATATATTATATTGCATATTATTTTTGTATTATATATTGATACATATTATAATTATAAACTAGTTATAAGCTTCTCTAATTTAGTGATCTGGGTAGTGCTTTGAAATATACCACTTTATGAATTCGTAAATTTTGAAATTGCCTTATCTGATATCAAACTACTAATATTCCACCTCTCCCTCTGCCTTCCTTGCTTGTCAATTTCTTGACTCCTTGAGTCCCTATCACCTTGCACTAGACACACACTCTTCCTTTTCCAATCTTGACCCCTTAATGAACCAGTTAAAATGTAGACTTGCCCCATTTTGATATCATGTCTTGCCTTGTCAAGCCCCAGGCTTGCTTCACTTTCACCATCACTGGCCTTCAGTCTCACTCATGTGCTATTAAATTAAAGTAAATTTAAAAAAAAACAGATTGATTGTGTCCACTATAAATTTATCTTACATACTCTCATAATTATGACTGCAGGGAAATCCTTTTACATTTCAATAATTAATTCATTTTCCTGTTCAATGCAGCAGCTCTTTAAAACCTTTTTATCCCTTCTAAAGGGATCATGGGTCCCTCTCCCCCAACACTTTCTGAGAAACTGGCCTCATGTTTTTCTCCAAATCATGATATACAACACAAATGGTATTTTACATTATTTTTCTCAAATTACATGTTAAAACAATTTTAACATTTTTAAAGGTTTGAATTTCAAATTCTATCCCCCCTCCCTCCCTCTTCCCCCCTCTTCCTTTATGAGATGTTAAGTCATCAGATATAGGTTATGCATGTACACTTATATACAACATTTCCATATTAGTCATTTTAAACAAAAAGACTTGAATAAATCATGAAAGAAATAAAGTGAAAAACACCATGCTTCAGTCTATATTCAGACAATATCAGTTCTTTCTCTGAAGGCAGATAGTATGCTTCATCATTAGTTCTTTGGAATTATTTTAGATCGTTGTATTGCTGAGAATAGCTAAGTCATTCATAGTCTTTCATGGCATAATGTTGTTACTGTCTACAACATTTTCCTGGTTCTGCTCACTTCATTTTGTGTCAGTTCATTTTACTGCATATCCTGAGGCCATTCACCTTGAGCTTCCTCTTCTCCCCTTCTCCTCATCCCACATCACCTAGATGCATTCTACATTATCTCTTTCAATCCTATCTCAGATGAAGAGGTGAATCATAGCCTTGCCCAGGACAGCTCTACTAGATGCATGTAATGGGAATGTAAATTTTAAAGATCTTCCCTGCCCCTAGGCTAAAGTGCACCTGGAGCCTGGGGTGGGAGGCTTGTTTTTCAGTAGATACTTTTTATTGGCCAGTGGTTTTATTGGCCAGAAGGTTGTTACATTCTCTGAGCCAGGAGAAGGCTATATAAGCCCTGATGTGTAGCTTTGTTTTGGGGCTCACTTTGAGAAGTGTTCTGTGATTTGATGAAACTCTGGGCTAGCCGTTGTCCAGAGCCCCCCCGGCTTTGAAACCCAGATGTTAATTGGGTATGGAGGTAATGGTTGGACAGTTTGGAAATCTGTCTACTTGATCTGTTTCTGTCTTGATGACTGTCTGTATATTCTGAAGTTCGGGGTGCTGACCTTTTTCCCCTGAACTAGGTAAACGATACATATCTGACTGATTAAAGTAAGCTTGTTAACTCATTTTGAGTTGCTTTCCTTTATCAAAGCAGATCCAAGAACCTGTGGTGGCGGCAAACCCTGAGGACACTTGGGGTGCTTGCTGCTACAATGCACAAGTGATCCCAATCCATTGCATTTTCTTTAGCATGATTGTCATCTCTATCTTTCCCATTCTCTCCTTTATCTCCAAAACCTCCTGTATATTGACTGCTTCCTTACTACCTACAAACATACTCTGTCTCTCCTATCCTGAAAAACAACTCACTTGATCCATCCCCGCTAATTATTGTCCCAAATTGGTTCTTCCTTTTGTAACTAAACTCCTTGAGAAGGTCATCTACAAGAGATGTGTCAACTTCCTTTCATCTCATTCCTATTCTCTAGTCTCTCTTCCAATTTTATCATTCGATTGAAGCCATGATTTTCAAAGTAACTAATGATCTCTTAATTTCCAAATAAAATGATCTTTTCTCAGTTTTCATCCACTCTGACCTCTCTTTCACATTGCCAATCACCTTTTCTTCTTGATATTCTCTCCTCTAGATTTTCATGACACTCTTTCCTAGCTCTCCTCCTACCTAGCAGACCACTCCTCAGTCTCCTTTCCTGGATCACAGTCCAGGTCACACCTGCATCCAGGTCAAATATTCCAAAGGGCTCTGTCCTGGATCTTCTTCACTTCTTCCTTTATGCTATGTCATGTGGAGATTTTATCCTCTTCTAGGATTCAATTATTGATCTCAGTGCTGATAATTCTCGTCCATCTATCCAACCCTAAGCGCTCTGCTGACTTTCAGGCCCTCATCTCCAACTATCTATTGGACATCTCAAAATGCACGTCCCATAGACATGTTAAGTTTGATATGTACAAAGCAGAATTCATTCTTTTCTGCATAAATGCTTCTCCCTCCTACCTTTCCTATTACTGTGCAGGGTGACACAATCCTCCCAACGCTTCAGTCTCAAAACCTAGGAATCATCCTCAACTCCTCATTATCTCACTGCCCCCCATTTAATCTGTTGTCAAGATCTGCCTATTTCCCCTTTAAAACATCATTTCAATATTTTCTGTCCTCTGACACTATTCTAACCCTGGCGCAGGCCCCCATCACCTCACACCTGGACTGTTGCTACAGTCTGTGCTGGGTCTTTCTGCCTAACATCTCTCCCCACTCGAATCCATCCTCATTGAATCACCTTTGAGTGATTTCCCCCACTCAATAAACTCCAGTGTCACACTATCACCTCTAAGATCAAATGCAAAATACTTTCTTTGGCATTCAAAGTCCCTTATAAACTTCCTCCCTCCAATATTCCTAGTCTCTTTCTACCTTTCTCCCTGAAACCTATTCTTTGATCCAGTGCCACTGGCCTCTTGGCTGTCCCACGAACAAGACCCTCCATCTGTTGGCTCTGGGCATTTTCTCCAGCTATTCCCTTATTCCTGGAATGCTTTCTCTCTCTGTGTGTGCCTCCTGGCTTTCCTGGTATCCTTTAAGTCCCAGATGAAAGCCCACCATCTGTGAAAAGACTTCCCCAACCCCCATTAATCTTAGTGTCTTACCATTGTGTGATTAGACCCAATTTATCCTGCAAGTGGCTTGTTTTCATGTTGTTTCCATCATTACATTGTGAGCTCCTTAAGGGCTGGAACTATCTTTTACCTTCCTCCGTATTTTCAATGTATGGCATACTTCCTGACACACAGTAGGTGCTTAATAAATGCTTGTTGACTTGACTTGAAATACTTTGCTTCTGTCTACAGGGTTCATCACAAATGCTTTGTCAAGGATGAGGTCACATAGGAAGCCAAATTAGTCTTCTTCTAAAATTACCATCCCAGGACTGCCTTCTATATCTGGTTGACTTGGAGTCAGGGCTCATTGGACACTAAATGTAAAGCTATATAAATAAATATATTATACACAAATACATTCAAAGACCTTAGAGATGGCCTAGTCTGGCTGGATCATTTTAGAGATAGGGAAATGAGGGCCCAACAGGTTATCGACTTGTCCATGGATACTCAAGTAGTGAGGAGTAAAGCTGAAATTAGCATTCGGCTCTCCTTTCTCTAACTCCAGCATGCTTTCCATGGTACTGCTTTCCCAGATGCCTTTCCGACAACACAAACAGCCTTATTTGCCATTAATCAGTCAAGTCTCCACTATTCCAGCCTATAGACATTGGCACCTTTGCTGAAGTGACAAGCCAAACACTCATCCAATCACAGGTGTGGCTGTGGTTCTTCCACATGATAAGAGAAAACTAAATGGGAAGGGAAAGAAAGCCCTGAGTTCAAATCTACTTTCATGTGTGACTCTGACCAAATTAATTAAATTCTGCCTGCCTCAGTTTCATCTATAAAATGGGCATTATAATACAATCTCCTGGCATCATGAGCATCAAGTGAGATAATATTTGTAAAATGTTTTGCAAACTTTAAAACACTGCATGTACATGAAGTACTATTTGGGCCCCCCAAAGCTCTACTTTTCTTTCTAGGAAAAATACAAGCTGAGATTGACAGGGTGGTTGGCCAATCGAGGCAGCCCACCATGGCTGATAAGGAGAATATGCCCTACACTAATGCAGCCATTCACGAAGTTCAGAGAATGGGTAATATTATTCCTTTCAATGCACCCAGGGTGGCCAGGGTTGATACCACAGTGGCTGGATACCACGTGCCAAAGGTAAACTGCTTTCTCTTCCATGAACCTGAAGGTTTTCCTGTCTTCTATCGACCCTGGGAGGTAGGGTAGCAGTAGGGGAAAGAAAAAAAACAGACTATAGAACAAAGGGTATATGAACTTTGCCTTCAAAAATATACCTGTTGATAACTTATTTCCATGTAATTGGGTAGTTTTTATAAACCCATATGTGTTATTTTATAGTTTATAAAGAATAATTCTGAGAAATGGAGCATAAGCTTCACCATACGATTGTTAAAGGCCTGCATGATAAAAAAAAATAAAGTTGAAGAAGCTATGGACTAGATTCTTAAAATTTCTGGGAAGCAGAGATTACTCCCAAGATGTCGTGTGAAGGCCATGTTTGTTCTAGGATCTCCAGGCCCACAGCCAGGGACACACCTGCTCACTCATGCAAACAGGATACCAGAGGGCCTGGGCACACCTGCTTCACTACTCTCTTCTCTGCCCCCATCTTTGCCTAACCCTCTGAGCTCCTCCCACGCAGACAGCTCCTTCTAAGCCAGATTGTCTAAACACACCCAGGTGTGTTTTTATAGTTAGTCACAAGGAAGTTGAAGGTCCAACCCAACAAGGCCCTGTAGATATTGACCTGGAACTAGAGTCAGGAAGAAGTGAATTCAAATCCAGTCTCAGAGGCTGCCTGTGTAACCTTGGACAAGCCACTTCACCTGTCAGCCTCAGTTTCCTAATGTGTAAAAATGAGAAGGCTTGTAACCCTAAGTCTATAATCCTATATTTTTACTACCCAGTATCCCAGATGTTGATTGGGCTTCCTATCTCCAGAGCCTTCAGTCTTTCACAGTATCTGACATTTCTAACCATCATTTCTTACAGTACTTCTGAAGGAATTTACAAATATAGGACACATTGCTATCTGGGAAGCTGATTCAATTACAACCTAATTGACAAGTAGGCATTAGGGAGAATGTGGTCCCAGATGGGGCAGGGACTGACTGGAAGACAGATCACCCGGGGATGCTGGGTGCCAACCTTGCCCAAAAGCAGTAGTTTAGAATGAGGCACTTTGGATTCATCTTCCCCTTCTGATGTTACCTGGGGAATTTTAATGAGTCTGCCTTTACATGTCTTAGTTTACTCATCTGTAAAATGAGAGGGATGGACCAGATGCCCTTTACAATTCCTACAAATTCTAAATTTATGACTCTCTAAGGCCAGGGTTCTTAAATTTAGGTTCATGAACTCAATTTCTTTTTATTTTATTTTATTTGGATTGTGACAGTTGTATTTGCAAATAATCAGTTTTCTTTGTAATAACATGTTTTTATTTGATTCATTTTAAAATGTGAGTCTGAGAAGGGGTCCAAAGGCTTTGCCAGCCTTCCAAAGGGGTCTCTGACCCCAAACAGGTTGGGAGCCCCTGCTCTAAGATGTCTGAGTTCTACAAAAGGCTTGGCTACTAAAAGCTCTGTGGCCTTGGCTGGCTCTTTGCCACCCTCACTCCCCCACCCTCCAGAACTCAATTCCCTCTTCTGTAAAATGAGAAGGTGGGCCAGGTCTCTTATGCCTCAAAGTTCCTTGGACTCTGTTCTTTTCTCTTGTTTCCAGGGGACCGTACTGTCGACCAATTTGACTGCCTTGCACAGGGACCCTAAGGAGTGGGCTACCCCAGAAACCTTTAACCCGGAACATTTTCTGGAGAATGGACAATTTAAAAAGAAAGAGGCCTTTCTGCCCTTTTCAATAGGTGAGCCACACTCAGTAGGAGGGGAGCCCCCAGCCCAAGGGGCACCAACCTTTTTAACATTAAGAAACTTTGCAGACTCTACTTCATGAAACCCACAATATATGATGGTGAATATACTAGTCACATTCATTGATTGGGAAAGTCCATCACAATACAATTTTAGATAGCAGACCTTTAGATATCTTTTTAGAATCTACAAGACAGGTAACAGCTCTTTGGAGTTTCACAGACACCCTATGAGGTAGGTAGCAAAGGTGCCCATTTCACGGATGAAGAAACTAAACCTCAGGAAGGTTAAATGACCCACCCACAGTCACACAGCTTGGAAGGGTCCCAGATGAAATCAGCCCTAGATCCCTGCAGTCTGTTCACAAGGTGCAATGGACTCAGAAAATCTCTCAAGGGTATCTGTATTTTTATTCACCACAAGATCACCTGCAGCCACTTGAATGTAAAGCCAATAAGCCTGTCTGCAAGGGGTATGGCAGATGTCTGACCCAGGGCTGTTCAAGGAGACAGAAGGCTGGTTTATGTTCATTAGAGAATAGCTATTCGGTTGAAGTTTCATCCTCAGTTGTGGTTTTGCCTGATGATTTTCCAGACCCTTTGCAAGGACCCCAGAATTGCCCCCAGCCTCGCCACCCCCCACAAACTCTGGGACTCTCCCCCTTGGTATCCTTTGGTGACCTTACTTAAACCCCTTGGGCCTCAGTTTCCTCATCTGTAACATGAAGAGATTGGACTATATGGTCAATAAGGCTCCTTCTGGCTCTGAAGCCTTGACCCAAGAATCCCAAGAATTCAGAGCCAGAGGATCTGAGTGTTAATCGTGCCTCTTCTTCCTTGTGTGACTTGCATTGACTCAGCCCTTCTCTGGGCCTGTTTTCTCATCTCTAATAAGTGAGGGAGTTCAGGTAGGTGGCCTGGATGGTCCCTACACCCTCAAATCTGTGATATTCTGATACTAAGTAAATACAAAGGGATTTCAGTAAGGAGAAATATTTACAAGGGGAGGCAGCCTCAGAGGTGAGCCTTGAACAAAGTTGGGGGTTTGAATGGTCAAGAGGGAGGAGAAGGTACCAACTAGTTGGGGAAAGCAGCCTGTGCAAAGAGATGAAGATGAGAGCAACAATGTCCTGACAAGCTGGGTGGCCTCATTCATCCTTCGTAGAGGCTGCAGGCTATTTGTGGAGCATTCATTTGGGGGAGTCCTTCCCTCAGGAATTGTACTAGATGTCTCCTGAGCTTTCAAATCCGGTTTATTTTTTTCACTTACAAACTTAGATTTATAAAAATTTATTTTAAAATTTATTTTAAAATTGATAAATTTAATTTATTAATAACAAATAAAATCTAAAAGTTTAATAGTTTTAAATTCTTAAAAATCATTACCATATCTTTAGATTTTATTTAAAATAATAAAGAAGTAATTTATATGTGATTTACAGTTTCCAAAGTGCTATCATCCCTATGGGGGATCTCATCATCTTCTCATCATCATCTCTCACCTGGACCATTGCAATAGGCTCCTATCCTCGCTTCAAGTCTCTCCCCAAACCAATCCACTCTCTGCCACAATGACTCTTCTTAAAATGCAGGTCTGACCATATTGCCCCCTGCTCAATGAGTTCTGAGGGCTCTCTGTCACCTCTAGGGCTAAATATAATCATTTAGTTAGCCCATTAGTTGTTTCCATGATACCAAACAGCTGGTTTGACCAGCTATTCTCATGACTCTGAGGGGCTTGGTAAATAGCCTTAGTCTCTTGAGAGCTGGACTGGCCCCTTCTCCCATCAGAATTTATGTGAGCTCACTGAGAAAGGCTTTCTGGAGAAAGGAGTGAGGACAGCAACTTCATGCCTTTGGAAACGGTGACCAGGTGTTCAAGACTGGTTACATAACCAATGGGATTTGTTCAATTCTGTCTCCTTCCAAAGCCTCCTCCTTCAGGAGAGTCTATACCCTCATGTCAAATTGTTTATAAGAAAACAGACCCACCACCCATCACAGTCTGTCCTCCTTGGTAGAATCTGCCAGAGTCAGGTGGGCACTGTCTCTTCTTCCTTAAGTCTTAGAGAGCAGCTTTGAGCCCTTAGAGCCTGTGACTTGCCCAAAATCACACAGCTAGTGAGTGTCAGAGGAAGGACCCAAGTTGGGTTTCTGAATCCAGGATCAGAGTTTTTTCTATGACGCTGATGAGAGCAGATCCATACAGTAAGGTTCACAAAGGTCTGACATGCATTATCCCTTTCAGTCTTCACAACACCCCAGTGAGGCATATGCCAATATTGTTTGCATTTGACAGATAATAACAACATTAACTGGAGCAGCAGTAAAAGCAATAGTAGTAACAGTAGTAATAGTAGTAACAGTACTAGGTGGCGTAGTAGTAATAGTAGTAGTAGCCAACAACATGTATTTAGAAACTTGTTAGCTGTGTGCTTTTAAGTCAACTTATGTTAGTTGTGTGACTTGTCAAGTGTTAAAGAAAAGTACCTAACATGTTGTAGTAGTAGTAGTAAGTAACATTTATATAATTCTTTAAGGTTAGCAAATACCTTTACACCTTTGCCCTCTAAGGTCAGAGCTGTAATTATCCCCATTTTATACATGATGAAACTGAGGCTGAGAGTAGTTATGTGACTTGCCCAGGGTCACTCATCTAAGTATCAGGGGTAGAACTTGAACTGAGGGCTTCCTGACTCCAGGTACAACTTTCTCCACTGAACCCTCCTGGCTTAAATTTCGGGAAGGGACTTGTTTTTGCTAAGGCTACACAGAAGCAGGCTCTTAGATTCAGATCTAGAAGGGCACTTAGAGGCCGCATCATTGAACTCCATCATTTCACAAGTGGGGAAAGTTGGGTCCACACAAGTTAAGTGACTTGTCCAAAGCCACACAGTTGAAAACATCCAAGGTGGGATCTGAACCCAGATCCTCTTCCTACAAATGCAGTATTTCAATTTTACTAATTCTGAAGTCATCAGCCACATGGCGACATGGTGGAAATGGTGCCTGGTATGGAGCAAGGAAAACTTGGGTTCAAATTCTAACTCTGACCATTATTAGCATTGTGACTGTGGACAAGTCATTGAATAGCCTTAAGGCCCATCCCAGTGCTAGGGTCTGTACTCTGACCTACTACCTGTGCTGAGCATTAGTGGATTGACTCCTTTCTTATCTCCTTGTCTTTCAGGAAAGAGGGTCTGCCTGGGGGAACAGCTGGCTCGGACAGAACTCTTCCTTTTCTTCACTTGCCTGCTCCAGAAATTCACATTCCAGGCTCCCCCAAACACCCAACTGAGCCTGGACTTCCGAGTTGGCATAACTGTCTCTCCTGCCTCCTATCAAATCTGCACCATTCCTCGAGTGATGTAGGGCAAGCTAGGCCTGAGAGTGGTCTTCCAGTAATAGTAGTAGTAGAGTAATAGTAGTAGTAATAATAGTAGTAGTAGTAATGGTAGTAGCAGCAGCAGTAGCAGCAGCAGCAGCAGCAGCAGCAGCAGCAGCAGCAGCAGCAGTAGTAGTAGTAGTAGTATAGATGACCCAGGGGAAGGGGCCTGGGACTATCTTCATCTTCCAAGATCCCATAAGCTGCATTTTGGAGCTTGGGTGGAGAAAGGGAGGGAAGTCTAGGGTGGGAGAAGAGGATAGAGAGACAAATGGGGAGGGTAGCTGTAGCCCAGTCTGAACCTTCCTGCTCACAGAAAAAGAACCAGCTTAATGTCATCAAAGGAAAGCACAAAGAGTCCTTGTTGGATTTGGAGTCCAAGGTCCTGGGTTCAATTCCAGCCCTGCCACCTACTATCTCAGTGACTTTGGGCAAGTCACCTCAGCCCAGTTTTCAATCTCAAGTGAGGAGGAGGAAGATCTCTAAGATTCTCTCCAGCTCTAAATCTAAAACCCTGTGATGCTATGAACAGAGAGCCAATGCTTTTCTTCTCCTACCTCAAACAGTGGGAAGGCTTCAGAGAGTTTAAATTAGTTATAGAATGTTTCCACAGGTTGATGAGGACAATCCTTATAGACTGTAAACTCCTTGTGGGTAGGAACTATTTTCTCCATGTCTTTGGATACGCAGCATCCAGCCCAGTGCCCAGCATGGAGAAGCAGTCCAATGAATACGGCTGATCGATTCATCTCTAAGCCACTCACTTTCATGTTCATTATTCCCTTTGACTTTCACAGTGTGAAAGATGACTCCATCAGCTGATGGGATCCTCATTCCTGTTAAAGCCTTGCTCTAGATGCTAAATCATAATCATTCCACTCTTAATTATAGTTTACATAGGGCTAGGAATGCCCGCACCTTGAGCTTTGCTAATCTGTTAAAGCTCTCTCTTCTTGTAAAGTTTCCCTGTTCTTTGCTGATGTGCTTACACAAGGTAGATTTCCAGGCTGACAAGGGCAGTCCTTGGAATGCCCCAGCCAAATCAGAAAAATTCAAACACCCATGTGAAGCAATGTGATCAAAGTGCCTCATCTATTGCTTATGTTCCTCTTTCTAATGTTGATCCATTATATCTATAAAAATGCTCAGTAAGTTAACAATGGGGACCTCCTACTAAAAGACATCACCATGGATCCATTTTATTAGCAAATTGCTACCCATTGCTAATGAACCAACCATGCTTGGGACACTTTTGCTTCAATTTCTCTTATTTGTAGATGTTAATCATGACCACAGCTATCCTCTAAAGTGAGTAGGGGTAGGCTCAGTTTCCAGATGGGGAAATGAAAAGGAGTTTAAGCTGAAAATAAAATAACATTTCCTAGGAAAATGAATGGTGATAACAATCTCTGTCAGTCTTTTGAGGTAGAACCAACAATCCAATCCAAAGTGACTTCACATTTCTCAGAATACCTTTCTAATTCACTTAAGTTCAGTTCAGTGGAATGAGTTCAATTTTACAAGCATTGATTCAACACCCACTATATTCCAGGCACTGTGAGAGCTGCTGGTAATCGAACATAAAAATCAGAAATGGAAACAGAGCATGATAGTGGTTGTCTGTATCAATCCCTAGACAATAGCCCATAAAATGAGACCCAATGCCTCCCAAAGGCTTCCCTAAATGATCATTTGGGACATGGAAAGGAGATATTGGAACTTCCATCTATCTCTATTTTTACTTAAATTTAGGAAAGAAATTAAGTTTTCCTAGTATTTGAAATATAAGTTGATATTGAGTGGTAGCTTCCTCCCTTGGGGCAGAAGCAAAGCCAACAAGAAGAGTTGGAATTACCAAACACAGAGGTAGTTGATGATCAAACTATCACAGGTCATTTTATTTTGAGGATTAATTTCCTAAACAAGTCAAGCACTTGTTAAACACCTAATATGTTCCCTCTTACTTACTACTATGCTAAAACCTGGGTCTAAAAGTCACATTGATAAGCATTTATTTAGCACCTAGAATTTGCTAGGTACTATATTATGTGCTGGAAAACATGGTCCCTTTCCTCAAGGAGCTTACATTCTAAAGGTGAAAACAACATGGTAACAACTATGTATATTCAAGATATGTACAAGGTAAATGAGGGGTAATCACAGAGAGAAAAGGCACTGACAGCTGAGGATATGGGTTACAGAAGGAAGAAAGACCCCAGTCCAAAAGGTATGGTTTGAACTAACTTTTGAAGGAAGCCAAACAAATTGAAATATAAAGATAATGCATTTCTGAAGTGAGAATCAGCCAGGGCAAAGGTGAGAAATTGGGAGCTTGTGCGTGATGTACCTGCTTAAGTGAATTTATCTCCTTTTCACTTTACTGACCCTCATACAAAAACTTCCCTGCCAAGAAACCATAGATTGAAGATAACACTAATACTGTGATTCATCAGTTAACCTGAAAACAGTCAGATTGACTATTCTTGTAGAAACTTTTCATCAGACCCTCTAAGCCAACGAGGCATCAAAACATTCACAATTACTAAGATTATTAGAAATATAGATATTCATCCATTATTGCTAACGAGAAACATTGGCCTAAAGTTTGGTTAGCTAGCTGGCATAGTGAAGAGTTCTGGGCTTAGAGTCATAAAGACCCGAGTTCAAATTTGGCTTCAAATAATTACTACCTGTGTGACCCTGGGCAAGTCATTTAAACCTGAGTTTCCTCATCTGTAAAATAAGCTTGAGAATGAAATGGCAAACAACTTCAGCATCTCTTCACAGAAAACCCTAAATGGGGAGGGGGAGGAACCAAGATGGCAGACAAAAGCCAGGAAACTACCTGAGCTGTCCGAAGTTTCTCTCAGAAACAGTGATAGATTAAGCCACTAAAGAGATTTTGAAGCAATGGAACTCACAAAAAGATGGAAGATGGAGTGAAATAATTTTCCAGCTTAAGATAACCTGGAGAGACTTCAGGGAAGGTCTATGTCACTTGGGGGGAGCACAGACTGGTAAATGTGGTCTCCAGGCAAGTCAGCAGGAGGCTCTTAACCACAGTACAGATCTGAAACTGAGGACCCCTGACCCACCCTAGTGCAGAAGACAATCTGCAAGCCCCAGAACTCAGGACACAACAGGCACAACTAGCACAGTGGGCAAGCAGTAAACATCCGTAACCCCAGAGCAGAAAGAAGTTCAAGACAGTTCCCACTTCATCCCAGGAGCAGAACTCAACTTTAAGAGCCACAGAATAGTCTTAAAAATGAGCAAGAAACAGAAAAGGTCCCTGACCATAGAAAACTATTATGGCAACAGAGGAGATCAAAACACAAACTAAGAAAAAGAAAACAATGTCAAAATGCCTACATGGTGAAACCCCAACTTGGAATATGATTCATCACAAGCCCAAAAAGCCTTCTTGGAAGAGCTCCAAAAGGATTTTAAACATTAAATAATTGAGGTAGAAGATCAAATGGAAAAGAAATGATAGGTGTGCAAGACAGAGTCAACAGCTAGGAAAAGGAAGGACAAAAATTGACTGAAGAAAACAATTCCTTAAAAAATAAAAATGGCCAAGTGGAAACATAATTCACTGAAGAAAATGGCTCATTAAAAGTAAAATTGTTGAAAAGGAGTTACAAAATTAATTGAAGAAAAAAATTCCTTAAGAATTAGAATTTGGCAAATGGAAGCTAATGACCTGATGAAACATCAACAATCAGTCCAACAAAATCAAAAGGAAGAAAAAAATAGAAGAAAATATAAAATACCTCATTTGAAAGACAATTGACATGATAAACGAATCCAGAAGAGAGAATGTAATAATTATTGGACTTTTTAAGGACTTTTATTACTTACTTTTGTAATGTTTGAATTCAGTCAAAGGGCTACACTTGAGGATCTAAAGGTCCACATGTGGCCTTAAGGCTGCAGGTTTCCCACCCCTGATTAGCAGCTTCTATATTAAAGGATAAGAACACTAGGAATGTGATATTCTGGAAGACAGAGAATCTTGAATTATAAGCAAGAATCAACTATCCAGCAAAACTGAACATAATCTTCCAGGGGAAAAGATGGATATTCAATGAAATAGGGGACTTTCAAACTTTCATTATGAAAAGAGCAGAACTGAAAAGAAAATCCTATCTTCAAATACAAGACTCAAGAGTAACATAAAAAGGTAAACAGGAAGAAGAGATAAACATATTATTCAATAAGGTGAAACTATTAACATTCCTACATGGGAAGATGACATTTGTAGCTCTTGAGAAGTGTGCCTCTGTTAGGGCAGTTAGAAGGGAATATAGATAGATAGAGGGTTTAGGTATAAATTGACTTTGATGTGAGGATATAAAAAATAGGGGCTGGAAAAAAAGGATTGTACTGGAAAAAGGGGAGGCAGAATAGTGTAAATTATATCCCATGATGAGTCAGAAAAGACTTGCTACAGTAGAGGGAAGGAAGGGAGTGGGTGAAGGTTGTTTGAATCTTTTTCTCATAAGATTCAGCTCAAAGAAGGAATAACATGCACGCTAAATTGGGTATAGAAATTTATCTCACCTTATAGGGAAGTAGGAAGGGAAAGGGGAAAGACAAGGGAGGGGGAATGATAGAAGGGAGGGCAGACTGAGGTATGTGATTAGAAGCAAAACACTGGTGAAAAGGTACAGGGTAAAAAGAGAGAGAAAAGTGTAAATGGGGGGAAATAGGATGAAGGGAAATACACAGTTAGTAGTCATAACTGTCAATGTGAATGGAATGAACTCTCCCATAAAATGGAAGCAGAAGCAGAGTAGATTGAACACCAGAATCCTACAATATGTTGTTTAGAAGAAACACATTTGAAGTAGAGAGATACACACAGAGTAAAGGTAAAAGACTGGATCAGAATCTATTTTGCTTCAGTCCAAGTGAAAAAAAGCAGGGGTAGCAATTCTGATCTCAGACAAGGTAAAAACAAAAATACATCTAATTAAAAGATATAAAGAAGGAAAATATTTCTTGCTGAAAGATACCATAGATAATGAAATAATGTCAATACTAAACATATATGCACCAAAAGGCATGTCAACTAAATTTTTGAAGAATTTGAATGGCTTACAGGTGGAAATAGACAATACAACTATAGTGGAGACTTCAACTTTGCTCTCTCAGAACTAGACAAAATCTAATAAAATAAATAAATAAGAAAGAAGTTAAGGGGTGATTAAAATTCAGAAAGAGTTAGATATGATAGCTCTCTGGAGAAAATAGAATGGAAATAGAAAGGAATATACCCTTTCCCAGCAGCACATGGAACCTATACAAAAATTGAGTATAAATTTTGTTATAAAAACTTCACAAATACAGAAAAGCAGAAATAGTAAATTAATTCTTTTCAGATAATTACAGAATAAAAAAAAATACATTCAATAACGGGCAATGGAAAAATAGATTAAAATAATTGGAAACTAAT
This sequence comes from Petaurus breviceps papuanus, assembly GCF_028583685.1. Classification (NCBI taxonomy): domain Eukaryota; kingdom Metazoa; phylum Chordata; class Mammalia; order Diprotodontia; family Petauridae; genus Petaurus; species Petaurus breviceps. The sequence continues at coordinate 16,006,589 of NW_027185850.1, forward strand.
TTTGTATTTAAAATGGGTCAAATAACAAATGACAAAGATCAACATTCCAAATTTTATGGGATGCAACCAAAGCAGTACTTAGAGGAAAATTTATATCTCTAATTATTTACAACAATAAAACAGAGAAAGATAAGATGAATAACTTAGGTAGGCAGCTAAAAGAAAACTTGAAAAAGAACAAATTAAAAATCCCAAATGAAACACCAAATTGGAAATCTTGAATATAAAAGAAGAGATTAATAAAATTCAAAGAAAACCAATGAACTAATAAATAGAACTGGTTTTATGAAAAAAAACAATAAAATAAATAAACAATTTGCTAATTTGATTTAAAAAGAAAGGAAAGAAAAAAACTAAATTGCTAGTTTCAGAAATGAAAAAAAAGAATTCTCCACCAATGAAGAGGAAATTAAACAATTATTAGGAGCTATTTTGCCAAATTATATGCCAACAAATTTGACAATCCAAAAGAAATTCAAAATGTATACATGATTTAGATATAAATGGCGATACCATAAGCAAATTAGCAGAGCATAGGATAGTTTAATTGTTTGATCTATGAATAAGTGAAGAATTTAAGGCCAAAGAAAATATGTTTATTGCAAAATGTAAAATTGATAGTTTTGATCATATAAAATTTTAAAAGATTTTGTGTCTCTAAGCTGAAGGTTATTAGGAGGATCAGGTGAAATAATGTGGGTAAAATGCTTAATAATTAGGAGGGGGAAGGCACGGGAAATAAGAAATCTTGGGAAAGGCTTCCTTCAGGAAGCGGGGTTTTAATTGGGACTTAAAAAAAAATCCAGGGAAGTCAGTGATCAGAATAGAGGAGGGAATGTGTTTTAGGTATAAGGTTCACCCTTGAGAAAATGCCTGGAACCCATCAAATGGAATGCGTTGTTCATGGAACAACCAGGGAACTACTGTCACTGGGTCAGAGTGCACATGGGAGAGAAATAACCCATAAGAACATTGGAAAGGTACGAGGGGCTAAGAATGCCAGAGGCTTTTGTCTTTGTTCCTGGAGGCAATAGGGAGGCATTGAAGTTTATTGAGTAGGGGGTGATATGGTCAGACCTACACTTTAGGAAGATTAATAGTATCTAACACTTAAGTAGTGATTGCCATGTGCCAGGCAGTGTGCTAAGGACTTTATTGTCTTCTCATCTGAGCCTCACAACAAACTGAGATGCAGATGCTGCTATTATCCCGATCTTAAAGAAGAGGAAACTGAGGCAAATAAAGTCACTTAACCAGGGACCACACAGCTAGTGTCTGAGCCAATTTTGAACTTGGGCCTTTCTGACTTCAAAACTATTAGAGTTCTATCCATTGTACCACCCAGCTGCCCCAGGCAACAACTGAATGGAGAATGGAATGAAGTGGGGGAAGACTCACAGCTACCATGTTTCCCCGATAATAAGACACTGTCTTATTAATTTTTTTGGACAGAAAAACACCAGAGGGCTTATTTTCAGGGGAGGGCTTATTTTAATGAACATTGACAGCAATTTTAATAAACAGGTAAATGTGAACAAAAAAATGTACCTTTATTCAATAAGCAAATCACTGGGGAAGAACAGGATGACGCGCTCACTGCTGCAGCTCTGATTGGATGCAGCTCGGAGTGCGGCGTGCGTTTCACCGGGGGGGGTGGGGGACAGTGCATACAGAGGGTACCGTAATGTAGCGTGTAGCGCAGGGGATCACCTTCACTACAGCAGCAATCTCAATAGGGCTTATTTTCGGGGGAGGGCTTATTTTAGAGGAATCTTACACAGTAAGGGGAGGGCTTATTTTCGGGATAGGTCTTATTATCGGGGAAACACGGTAACATTTATATGGTACTTTAAGGTTTGTAAAGTGCTTTACAAAGGATCTTATCGGATCTTCACAACAACCTTGGGTGCTGGGTACTATTATTATCTCCTTTTACTGATGAGGAAGCTGAGGCAGTCAAAAGTTGACTGATTTTTCCAGGGATTCTGTATCTGAAGCAAGATTTAAACCCAGGTTATCTTGAGTTCATATCTAGCACTTAATCTACTCTGCTATCTCAATACTGACCAACCAGCAAGGTATTGCAATGACCTCACCTCATAATATGAGGTGATAGGTGTCCGTGACAGCATGATGACAATGTCAGAGGAGAGAAGGGGGAGGCACATAAGAGATGTTATGAAGGTATCGTTAGCAGGCCTTGAGAATAGATTGGATATGGCGGTAAGAGTGATTGAGCACTTAAATAAGATGCCCGTGTAGAGAACCTTGGTGACTGGGATGGTGAAACCCTCAGCAGTAACAGGGAAGTTAAGAAGAGGAGAAGGATTTTTTGGGGGGAAGATAATAGGTGTCATTTTGGATGAGTTCATTCTAAGATGTCTATGATTTGATACCTGTCAGGCATTTGGAGATATGGTACTAGAAGTCAAGAGAGAGGTCAGGGCTGGATAAATAGATTTGACAACCATCAGCTTAGAGGTGATCATTGAAATCATGGGAGCTGAGGAGATCAATAACTGGAATGGTATTGGGAGGAAAGGGAATAGGATTCCGTGGCTGCCTATCCCTGGACAAGCCACTTAAATATTCAGTGTCTCTGCTCTCCATGGTTATAATCTGCAGATCAGGTTCATATCTGCTTTTACAGACAGAGAGTTTCCTATACCAGTGAAATCACAGATCTAATCCAAAAAGTGTACAATCATTTGACAGGTTCTCTAGGGGATTCATGCTTAGAAATGGAGCCATTAATTCTGTATCCCTGCCCCGCTCCACTCCCAAAGCCACTAAAAAGCAGTCAGGACAATCCCCGGCCTTGTATGTACACATTACTGAATGGCAGTGGAAAAACTAAATTGAATATTAGTATGAGAACAAGAGAATAATTCTAAGTGTGATTGTGTGGATATTGGGTGGGGATAGTAGGAGTAGTTTAAAGGTATTTTGTGGGCAGAGGATGGATCAGTCTGGACCTTGATCCCCAAGGGATTGGCTTGTTTACTCCTAGAAAGAATTTTGACTTAGAATACGTGGAGAGGGCAGAGAATTAAGGTGGGGCAAACACGGAGTTGCCAGTGAGATTATGTGCTTATTGGATGTTCGTGGTCCCTTCTCCAGTGACTCCAAAATTTGAGGATAATAAGGAAAGAGCCCTGGCAGATGAGGTGTATCTGAATGGTACAATCCTAAATCTGTGTTTTAATGAGAAAATATAGGTGAATGCTAGAGATTAAGATGAATGGGCATGCACCTGGAACACCATGCATACTCCTACCAAGTGCAGCTACCGGGTATAAGCTTTAGTTCTTAAATTCTCACCTTCATTCATTATTCCTGGCTTCTTGGCCTATTTCATTGCCAAAGACTTTGGGGGAGTTACTTTCAGGTTCTTGAAAGCACAGGGCTCTGAAAGGCCGGATGGTGGGTAGCTAAGATTTTGTTGCACATTGTTCATTGCTTTATGTATTTTACCACTCCTAGTGAGTGATCACAGATCCTGGATTGATAGACTCATTGATTACTGACCTGGAAGATGCTTTGGAGATATTTCTTCCAACTCCCTCACTTTATAGATGAAGAGATGGAGGCAAAAGAGGTTAATTTACTTGGTCTGTGTCAATAGATAAGTCACATACCCCAAATCATAACTGAAACCTACTGAAGCATCCTTATCAACAATAATAAATTGGAGAAGTATAAATTTAGAACTAAAGACAACTGAGAAGCCATCTACTCAGATTTTTTTTATTTTACAGATAAGAAAACTGAGGAAAACAGGGTTAGGTGACTTGCCCAGGGTCACACAGCTAATAATTATCTGAGGCCAGATTTAAACTCATGAAGATGAATCTTCCTGATTTCAGGCCTAGCACTCTATCCACTGTGCCACCTAAGTTACACAGGTATTAAATGTTAAGTGGCAAAATTTTAAAGAAAATTTGGGTTTAAATATTACTTAAAAATTTGCTTTGCAATCTTTCTGTGCCTCAGTTTCCTCATTTGTGGAATGAGGGAGTTGGACTTGATGTTTTCTAAGATAGTTTCTGGGTCTGAATCTGATTCTTAATGCAGCTTTGCAAATAACTTCATTTCTAGGAACAAATTTGCATTTTCAAGAATGCGGTACTGACAGCTGGAGGAAAAGACAGTTTTGGAAAAAAGTAAGAAAGATTCCAAATGGAGAAAATGTATATTTCAAGAGAGTCTGTGTCCTGTGTAAGCACTCTTTCTAACTCCTTTATTTAAGATGAATCATGATTCTGAGAGAGAACATTCATGGTTCATTATGGGCTATTTAAATACCCTGATGTCCCCTAGAGATTTTCTGTTGAGATTAGATCATTACAGAAGAGACAGACATACCAGTAGCAAACTGCAAGTGTAACAGCAAGTACCCTTACACACCCAGGTTGGCCTGCTAGGACAGGTTCTTGGATCTGCTCTTCTTAAAGTCAAGCAACTTTTAAGGGGTCAACTTTTCAGGGTTCTTTAATTATGTTCACTAGTTCAGGGGAAAAGTCAGAACTCTGAAAGTTAGAGAAAGTACAATCAGAGAAATTAGCATAAAGACAAACAGACAATACTCTGCCTGAATCTTCTTAAAGTAAAGCAACTTTTAAGGGGTCAACTTTTCAGGGTTCTTTAATTATGTTCACTAGTTCAGGGGAAAAGTCAGAACTCTGAAAGTTAAAGAAAGTACAATCAGAGAAATTAGCATAAAGACCAACAGACAGTACTCTGCCTGAATCAAAGCAATATTGCTATACATCTCACATACACCACGGGATGGAGAGAGGCTTTACAACTGAGTGGCTGGGGTCAGGAGGGTACTGAACATTCAAATACTCAGAGTTTCAACCAGTGAATCACAACGTCCTTCTTATAAGTGAACCCCCAAAAGCAACATGCCAACCTCCCAGGATATATAACAAAGACTGCTTCTGATTGGTTGAGTGCCAAGGAGCTTAAAAATCTCTGGGCCTCAGCACTTCATTGGAAACTCCCTGCAGTCCAGAGACTGATTAGTTCTGCACTAGAGCTCTATGTGCCTATTTAAAGGCAGGGAAGACCCTCAAATTCCCTTAACACACTGTTTCAAAAACAGGTTGACCATTTTTCAGGAAAAACAAAACAAAACAATAGCCTTGCTGTTATTTCCTGCTGCTTCAGACTGTGGTCCATTCACATTAAATTCTTCTAAATTTCTGAATGTGAGGATGGATTGTAGTGGGGAGATATTGGAAGCAGGAAGATCAATAAGCCAGGTGTGATATGATACGGGCCTACACCCGGGTGCTAGCAGGGTCAGAAGAGAGAAGAGGGCACATTTGATAGTGGGGTAGAAGGATCATGAGAGGTGTTTGAGGATGGAGATATGGCATGCTTGTGGGCAGCAAAAAATGAACAAGGAAAGAGAGCAAGTTTAATAATTAGTAATACAGTGGGGGGCAATATTCTGGGGGAGATGGGATGGAGTGGGACCACTTGAACAACCAGAAGGGTCAGTCTTGGTAAAGAGTAAGGCCACTTCATCGTGGGAGACAAGGGTAAATACACAGTTTCCTTATCTGTAAAGTGGGAGTAACAATCATACATACCTCATAGTTTATTGTGAGGATGAAATGAGATAATATAAGCACTTTGTCTTAAAGCACCATATAAATCTTATCCATTGATAAATGCTTGTGGATTGATTAATGAATAAATGGAATGAAGTCAAAGTAGTTACAGGATAACCGTATCTCTGAGCAGAAAGCAGACTCAGGGGCGTCTAGTAGGCCATACCTAGGTCTTAATGCCATTTTCTATAGAAAACTCTCCCCAACCTTCTTAATTCTAGTGCCTTCCTTCTGGTAATTATATCTTATTTATCCCTCTTCCACTTGGCAATTCTTTAAAGAACTGAAGACAGTTCCATGCCCAACCCTCGCTCCCTAAATACCCACAATCTTCTGTAAGGTAAGCAAATGTTCCTCCTACAGCATGATTCCAAGGTTTTTTTTTTTTTTCTGGAGGTAGGGTGGTACAGTGGAAAGGGTTTGGAGTCAGAGACTCTGGGTTCTCATATCTGATCTGATACTACCCATGTGACCCTGGGCCAGTCATTCCCCTCTCTGGACTTCAGTTCTTCATCTGTAAAATAAGGGGTTTGGCCTGGATAACCACTAACACCCCTTATACTTCTAAAGTCATAAACATATGAGTCTTCTTTACTTCCTCTATTGATAATCAGTGTCCTTTCTAAAACCATGGTACCCAGAACTGAAGACAATGTCTCAGAGGATGCCAGAGAAGGATAGAGGATGGCATAGCATCACCTCCCTTGCCCTGTACTCTGCACTTTTTTTCACATACCCTAGGGGTGCCACAGCCTTCTTGGCTGCCTTGGCAAAACAGTGGCTAATACTGACCTCGCTGTCAACTTGATTACCAGTTCTCTTTTCACCCATACCCTCTCTAGTCATACTTCATCTATCTTGTGTTTGTGAAATTGAGTTTTTGTTCTTAAATGTAAGATGTAATATGTATTTGGACTACATTTAATTTTAAATTAAATTCCTCAGAGATATTTATCATCTCATATATATGTACATATATGTACGTCTCTCTTTTTCTTTGCCTTTCTGTATCTCTATCTGTTTCTCCCTGTCTCTTTCTCCTCTCTCTCTCTGTATATATGTATGTGTATATGTGTGTGCATATAAAATATGTTTATATATAAATGTATATTTAGTGTATATATGTATATATAAGTGTATAGATAAATGCATGTATAGATGTGTGTCTGTATGTATGTGTATATATGTCTCTGTATATGTATATGCATGTGTAGATAGAGCTTTCTGACATGCAGTATAGAATTACAGCTGAGATCATGCTAGGTTGTGGACCACTCAGAGACGTTAGTTAGAAAAAATCCAGCTTACTATAGCAAATATTTTATCACTTAAGGGAGGCAGGATGAAGTAGTAAGAAAACTTTCAATCAGAAGACCTGGGATTGAATCCCACCCCTACAAATGACCACCTATTTAACCTTGGCCGCTGCCACCCTTGCACTTGAGGTCAGAAGACTTGAATTCACAACTTGCCTCATATTCTTCTTACTAGTTATGCAAACCTCAGCAAGTCTTTTAACCTCTCTCAGTCTGTTTCCCCATCTGTAAAATGGGCATAATAATCACATTTATTTGACAGGATTGTTGTAAACAACAAATGCAATAACACATGAAAAATTTCTTGTAGGGAGGGCAGAGCCAAGACTGCAGACTAAGAGCAGAGACCCTCCAAATATCTGTAAAAAAAATAACTCTAAACAAATTCTAGAGCTACAGAACCCATAAAATGAAAGAATGAAGCAAATCTCCACCCCAAGAAGGTCGACGGGAAGGGTCTATCACACTGGCTGGGAGTGGAGCACAGTCTGGTGTGGCCCATGCTGGCACAGACCGGGCTGGAGCAGGCCTTACAGGACTAAATCACTGTGGCAGTTTCCAAGCTTCTCAACCCACAAATGCCAAAGACAACATAGAAGGTCAGTGGAAAAACTCTGTGGGACCTGGGTGAAAGAGGAGTGTGGTCCAACTTGGGGCCAGCCACAGCCCAGGGTGGTAGGGGTGGTAGCGGTAGCAGAAGCAGAAGCAGCATTAGTAATGGCTGCTTCCAGAACTCTGAACCCACAGACAATAGGGGGATCAAACCCTCAATACAGAATCTCTGAAGCCTGGGGATATATTGGGAGAAGGAGAAAGTGAGAGGTAGAATGGGATAAATTATCTGACATAATAAAAGGTTTCACAATGGAAGAGAAGAGGAGGGAGGTGAGAAATAATGAGTGAACCTTACTCTCATCAGATTTGGCTTAAGGAGGAAATAACATACACATTCAATTGTGTACCCTACCCTACAGGAAAGTAAGGGGAAAGGGAGATAAGGGGGGAGAAATGATATGAGGGAGGGCAGGTTGGGTAACAGGGTAGTTAAAAGCAAATACTTGAAAAGGAGGAAATAGGTCCAAGGAGAAAATAAAATAAGTTGGGGGCAGGATAGGATGGAGGGAAATATAGTTAGTCTTTAACAGCATGACTATTATGGAAGTGTTTTGCATAACTAAACATGTATAACTGATATTTAATTGCTTGCTTTATCAGTGAGGGTGGGTGGGTAGGGAAGAAAGGAGAGAATGTGGAACTCAGAGTTTTATAAACAAATGTTAAAAATTGTTTTTACATGCAACTGGGAAGTAAGACATACAGGCAATGGGGTATAGAAATCTATCTTGCCCTACAAGAATGTATGGGGGAAGGGAATACTAACAAGAAGGGAGGGCAAACTGGGGGAAGGGGAGAGATGAGGAGAAAATTTGGAACTCAAAGTCATATGGAAATGAATGTTGAAAACTAAAAAGAAATCAATTGACTATTTTTTAAAGGGAAAAATTCTTTGTAAACCTTAAATTCCTATAGAATAATAGGATAATGGTGATTGATGATGGTCCCCACTGTCAAGTCTCATCTCCTCTGGTCCTCAGTTTCCTCAGTGGTAAAATGAGAGCATTGGCCTCTAAATGGCCTCTGAGATCCCTCCAGCCTCAGATCTGTGACCTTATTATCCTACGATTTCTAAGACTTCTTACACATAAAATCTTCTATTATTCTTAAATAAACTGTGAGTTGCTGATTGGCCTTTTGTCCATAAGGCTATCTCCCTAACCTTTACCTCTTGTTTACACAGTGCCTGAGGACAGTGGACACAGCTTTTCTTTCCATAGTGAGAGAGCATAACTTTTGAGTGGAAAGGGAACTTAGAGGTCATTTAGTGCAGGTGTGTCAACCTACAGGCTTAGAAAGTCATATATCGACATTATCTATGTTGTATAGCATGTTTATTTTGTTAAATGTTTCTAAATCACATTTTAGTTTGTCCCTGGCCCTACTCAGGAGTGAAGAGCTATGATGCTTCTGGCAGGAGTTGGTGTCTGATACCTCTGGTAGTCCAACCTACTTTTTAAAGAGGAGAAAATAAAGGCCCAGGGAAGCAAAATTGGAAGACTTCGATTTCAAGCCCAGACGCTCTAACTCCAAATCCATGAAGACCACTGGAAGGAAAACACAATAATGTCCATCAACCCCTGGCTCCTGGTCCCAACCTCACAGACTGAGGAAGGTTTGAAAAGTAGCTCCAAGCACTGAGTACCTGCCTATCAGAAAAGGTGGTTTCTACCTTCTTTGTGCTCCAAACCTCTCCAGCAGTCTGCTAAAGCCTATGGAGCCTTTCATAGAATAACAAATTCGTAAAATAGCCTACATGGGATTACAAATGAAATTCCCATTATATTGAAATATATTGGTATTTTATTCTAATCATTCCATTTATTCTTATTTATGCCAAATAGATTGGAATTTTATTCTAATTTTTTCCATTTTTTTCTCTACTTATATTGGAATTTTACTTCAATTATATTGGAATTACATTCCAATTTAACAAAATTATATGAAAATTTTTTTCCAAATATATTGAAATTTTAGTTTAGTTTATCCCAGCTATGTTAGAATTTTATTCTAATTATCCCAATCAATTCCAATTATATTGGACTTTGAGATCTATTGTTCCAGTTGTGTAGGGATTTTATTCTAATTGTCCTAATTTATTCCAAACCTATTGGAATTTTATTCTAATTACTCCAATAAAGTTGAAATGATTTTCTCTCATTCAAGTTCCCAGACCCACCGAAATCTATCGGCACACCTCTTAGTGCTCCCTGGATCTCAGGTTCAGAGCCCCTGTATGTTAGTTCTCAGTCCCATTAGCAGGCAGTTTGTAATAGGGAGAAGAATATTGACTTGAAGCCCATTCAGTTGGGTTCCATTGAAGACTCTAAACTTACACAGAACCTTGAGACCTTGTCAGCTTCCTGGCCTCCCTGGACCTCAGTCTGCTGCTTGCCTAAACAAGGGGATGAAGTTCTGAGTCATTTCCTGCCTTAAAGCCACTTCCTGGCCCTGTGACTTGGGCTGCCCTGGGTGGGTCTGTCTGTGTGTGGAGCCTTCCCAGGCTTCTCTGGCCAAGTCTTCTCTCTGGTTCCCAGCAGACAAGCACAGTCTTCTTTACGGGGATAGGAGGGATCGTAGGGGGAAGTGTTTGTCCCCAGGAGGCAGGCCCTGGCAGAGGGCAGAAGTCTGGGGCACAGAGGGAAGCCTGGCACTCCCTGGAGCTCTCACTGCCTGGCCTACAAGGCAGCCCAGGCAGCAGCTCCAAGGAGACAAACACAGCTTGAGCTTTGTCACTCACGTGAACGCTGCTTCTGGTGGCCCCACAGCTGCTGCTGTTGCTGCAGGAAGAAGAAGAGGGAGGAGGAGCTTGGCTTGTCTGGTCTTGGTGTCCGGGCTGGAGAAAGATGCAGCTCCCTCTGGGAACCGTGCTTCCTTCTCTTTGGGAAAAAGCCCCCCTGCAGACCCTCCTTCTCCTCTCTGCCTTCCTCCTAATCCTGGCACAGTATCTGAAGAAGACGAGGAGGCATCTCAACTACCCCCCTGGGCCTCCTGGGCTGCCCATAGTGGGCAACTTCTTCCAGATTGACTTTAAAAACCCCCAAATTGGCATCCAAAAGGTAAGGAGTGAGATGGGAGTGTGAGAATCCAATGGCTGTGAGTGGGGCTCTGGGGAATGTGCTGGATGGGGCAGCCACAAGACTGGGGTCCATCCCTGCTCTGGCCCTACCTGGGAAACAGCTTCTTGCAATGGAAAAAGACGTCTGGTTTGGGGCTTAAAGGGCCTGCGTTTGCAACCCCTTCTGACCTGTGGGTACCTGGAGAAAGGCCTATGCTCATCATCATGGGGTGTGTCATTGGTGACACTGTATGTGGTCAGGATTGGATGCCTGGGGAGGACCCTTTTGACTCAATTTCTGTGATTCTGAACAAATGAAATGGTAATTGCAAAGTGCTTCACACAGTGATTGGCCCATATTAAGCATTATGCAAATGTCAGCTATTTATTGTTATTATAATTATTATATCTCTAAAGTGATAGGTGAGCTCCTAGAGAGACTGTTTTCTGTATCCCCAGTGCTCAGCACAGTACCTGCACATGGTAAGCACTTAATAAATGCTCATTAATAGACTGGCAGGAATGGCAGAGGCAGCCTCTGAGGTCCCTGCAAACTCTACCATCAGAGGGACTTAACTGTGGTCAGTGAATTTTAGTTAAAAACTTTTTTTTCATTACATTTCATATTCTTGGTTTCCCTTATAATCTTATATTTTTATTTTATGCATTTGCAAACTTTCTTCTGAGAAGGAACCCATAGGATACACCAGACTAATAAAGGAACGATGACTACAACAAAAATAAGAACAATGCTCACATGTACACACCCCTGAAGTTCAGAACCCGCAGGCCCTCCATCGGATCTCCAGACTTTGGCCAAGCCACATCAGGTCACTGATGTTCACTGGCCTTATCAGTCCATGCTGGGCTTTAATATTATTCTGCCGACATCCCAATAATGGTCCTTTAAATCAAATTCACCAAACAATAACAATGATGATTTTATTTTTTCCTGACATATCACACAGTTGACTTGTATTAGACACGATTTACTCAATTACTATATAAGGAATTTCATTTTTTGTGTCCTGGACCCCTCTGGCAGTCATTCTGGTGAAATCAATGGAAACGCTCTCAGAGTCATGGTTTTAAATGCTTAATATAGAATTATAAAGGACACTGATTATAATGAAAAGCAGTCATCAAAATAAAAAAAAAAAACAGAAAACCAAAAAAACAAGACCAAAAAGCCGAGAAAACCAAAAAAATCAAGACCCAGATCTTTTTTTCAGATTAAGTGTACATGCGAAATTGGTTTTTGTATCTTAGTGTGAGACTTCACATTTAACCCTTTTGAATTTCACCTTATTGCATTCAGTCCAACCACCACCCACTGAATTTTTTTTGGTTGCCTCTATCACCCAGCCATCCTTCCAGCCTTAATGCTGACTGCAAATCAGATAAGCACCCTATCTGTCCCTTTCTTTGAAGCACAGATAAAATGCTAACCCAGGGCCAAGCACAGATCCAGGAACAACCCACTGGACACCTCCTACCTTGCCAAGAGTCACACATTTGGCATGGGTCAAGGGTGGGACAGGAACCCAGGTCCTTATAATGCTGATGCTGGGGCTCTAAGCCCTAGTCCATGCTGGCTCCCAGGTGAGATTGATATAGCCCTTGCACATTTGAAGAGAACTTTGCATGCATTGTCCCGTTTAATCCTCAACATATCCTTTTGAGATAGCTACTACATATGCAGAAACTAAACCTTGGAAAAGTTCAGTCACTGATTCCAGGAAGGGGTCAGAGGTAGGACCTGAATCCAGATCTTACTAGATTTCAAGTCATAAGCCCTTGTCACATCCCATCTCTTATGTATTTTTTTTTCTTTTTGAAGTCTAAATGTCTGTGGTTCCTAAAAATAATCATCATATACTATTAACTTGAGGTCCTTCACTGTCTGAGGTCCTTGATGCAGAAGACCAGCATTCTTGGGTACTACCAAGCTGTAATGGCTTCAGACAAGAGAATGGTGACAGACTCTAAGGGTGTCTGTGACCTGAGGACAAGCCTTTCTAAGATAAGAAAAGCTCATGACCATGTTGGCAGGAGCATTGATTTCTTTTTCCTCTAATCCCTCTCAAAAACCATCTCCTGAGTTTTGAAAGGGCTTTGATGGATGTCAGAGAGGGAAGACCCAATCAATCAATGAATCAATCAATTAACAATAATTTCGTAAGTACCTGCTTTGTGCTAGGTACTATGCTAGGTGCTGGAATTTAAGAAAACAAAAATAAAACTGACCCTGCCTTCTGGGAGCTTACATGCTACCCACTCCAATGAATTTCCAGTGGTTCAAGTGTTTACCTCCAAATCTTTCCCAGTATTAAACTCTGAGTTCTGCTTCATCACCTATTCCTAGTCCAGCATACTGCCTTGAATGTGTCAGCCACTTCAAAGTCTAGAAGATACTACTCCTTCCCCTGAAACTTTGGGAATTCCCAGTTTCCATCAAAGCTCAGCTTCAGGGGGCCATCTCCTCCAGGAAGCCTTCCAGATCCCTCCCAGGTGCTGGTCTCCCCTCAAATCACTTAGAATTTCCTTTGTATGCCTTCTGTATTTACTTATATATGCAAAAATAATTTCCTTCCACATCAATTCCTCAAGAGAAGGAACTGCTTGGTTTTTGGGACTTTCTGATCAGCTCCTAGCACAGGGTTGGGATATATACTTGTAAGATTCAGTGTTTGTTGGGCTGAGCTAAACTGAATTCAGTGGAATTGGATCAGGCTGAATTGAGTGGACTCCTTTGGAATTGAAATTTCTAGAATATGACCTGATAACATTACAGACAAGAAATAATCAGAAAGGCAATGGAAATTTGCAACTCAAACTAATTCTTTTTCAGCTTGCCAAGGACTACGGGAATGTTGTCTGCACATATGCTGGCAATCTTACCTTTATGATGGTAACTGGATTGCCGCTGATCAAGGAGGTCCTGGTCAACCAAGACCAGGTGTTTATTGATCGTCCTCAAATTCCTATCCACTTCCATGTCTTTAAAACTCATGGTGAGTTCTTTGAATTGTAATAAATATTTTTTTATCTCCAGGATTCTTTCAAAGATCTCTGATTCCTGTACTTCATTACTCCTGGGGAATTTCAACCCACTATAGAGGTCTTGTGGCTAGAAGAAACATGATAGAAAAAAATAGGTCTTTGAATTTTCCTTCCTTCACATCTGAAAGTGGAGGGAGAGGAATAGGATTGAGGGGGAGAGCAATGAAGATGGTGGAGGGGTTCAAATTCATACCATAGGAGGATGAGTTGAAGGAGCTTGGAGTATTTAACTTGAAGACAAGGAAGACTAAGTTGGAGGAGAAAGAGAGGCATGACAATTGTCTTAGAGTGTTTGAAGGCCTGTTAATAGAAACTGTCTTGACCCTAAAACCAGCAAAGGGTGAGAGTTGCAAAGGGGTATGACTTGGCATGATGCTGGGAAGAACTTCCTAACCACAAGAGCTGTCCAAAAATGAAATGGTTTTTCTTCAGACATGGTAGATTTCCCTTCATAGGAGGCCTTCAAGTAAAAGCTGTCCAGTATATTTTGTTGGTGTTACTTACTATGTCCAAGTTGGAGTGGGTGAGTTCTGAGATCCCTTCCAACTCTGAAGTTCTATGGGTTTATGATTCTGCCTTTTTACCCTATGACCCACATGATGGTTCAGGTGCCAGTAAATCCACCTGCATCTGGAGGAATACAGTAAAATCAAATCCCAAGATCAAAGACTTGTTTTGTTTTACATTTTTAAATTTATTTTATTTTTAATTTATGGAATCAAAAACATTTCTATAACACAGTACAATAAAAATTAATATATTTAAATACATAAAAATAATTAATAATAAATACAATATTAAATATATAAATAAAAATTTAAAAAGATAGTTAAGTTCATCATTTCTCATAGCACACTAGTATTCAGTTACAACCATATGTTACAACTTGTTCAGTCAATTGATAGGTTTCCCTGCAATTTCTAGTTCTTTGCTACCACAAAGAGTGCTGCTATAAACATTTTAGAATATATGGGTTCTTTTCCCTTTTCCCTAATTATCTTTGGAAATAGACCTAGTAGTGGTATTGCTAGATAAAAGGATAGGGGTAGTTTAGTAATTATTTGGGTATAATTCCAGACTGCTCTCCAAAATTGTCAGATCAGCTCCCAATTTTACTAGTGATGAATTAGTGTCCCAATTTTTGCAATCCCCCCCCCACCACCTCAATGCTGGTTGCCATCCCCTTCAATCATTTTAGCTAATCTGGTAGGTGTAAAATGATGTCTCAAGGTTATTTTAATCTGCATTTCTCAATTAATAATGATTTAAAGCATTCCCCCCCCATGTCTATAACTTGTTTTGATTTCTTCATTGGAAAACTTCCTATGCATGTCCTTTGACCATGTATCAGTTGGGTAATGACTCATATTCTTTTAGATTTGACAAAGTTATTTCTATATTTTAGATATGAGACCTTTATCTGATAAAATATCTACAAAATTTTCCCCAATTTTATGCTTTCCTTTTGATCTTGGCTACATTTGTTTTACTTGCACTAAAAATGTTTTTTAATTTAGTATAATCAAAATTATTTATTTTTATCTAACTTAATTCTTTGTCTCTTGTTTATTCATAAATTGTTCACCTATGCATAAGTCTGATAAGTAATATCTTCCATGAGGCAATGCCCACTCGGTGATAAAAGCTAGGTAAGAAATGAGTCATAGAATGACATCTTCACCTAGTCAGAAATAAAAGAAGAAAAAAATCAGTCTGGAAGGGGAAGACCCTCAGAGTTTCTACCTAAAACAGAAACAATTGCCATTTACATTCACTTTGAGCCAATCAGGGCCCAAACAATGACCAAGGGGAACTTGGCCTGGGCTAGAGTTATTTTAAATAGGATACCTTTTACTATGTCTTTTGAAGAATTTTGTGATATATAAGAAGGCTCATGATTAATGTGGATTTACTTTAAATCTTGCTACTTAGCTAAAATTATTACTTCACCTAACTTTTTAGGTGACTGGGATTTTTCACATATATCATTATATTACCTTCAAAAAGAGATGGTTTTGGGGTGGCCAGGTAGCACAGAGAGTAAGAGCATGGGCTGCAGTGTTGAGAAGACCTGGAGATCGAATCCAGGCTCAGATACTCAGCACCGCACCCAGAAATAACTGGCCGTGTAACCTTGAGCAAGTTACTTAACCCCGATTGCTTTAAAAAAAAAAAAAAGAGAGATGGTTTTATTACCTCATTCCACATTCTTATTCCTTCAATTTCTTTTTCTTCTCTTAGAAGAAAATGATAGGTTTTGCAATACTGATGAATATTGTTGACAGTGGGCATCCCCTCTTCTACATTTGATCTTATTAGGAAGACCTCGAGTTTATTCCCATTTCAAATAATGCTTTCTGGTGGTTTTAGATAAATGCTTTAAACTTAGGAAAAATTAATTTATTCCAATACTTTTGAGTACATTTAATAGAAATGAATGTTGTACTTTATCAAGAACATTTTTTTGCACCTCTTGATAAAATCATATGATATTTTTTGTTTTATTATTGATATAATCAAGTGTGATGATAGTTTTCCTTAAATTAAACCACCACTGCATTCCTGGTATAAATCCCACTTGATCATAATGTATAATGTTTGTAATATATTAATGTAATCTCTATTTAGAATTTTATTTAGGATTTTTACACCCATGTTCATTAGTGAAATTTGTCAATAATTTTCTTTTTCTTTTTTTACTCTTCCTCGTTTAGATATCAATATCATATTTGTTTCATAAAAGGAGTTTGGTAGAATTTTCTTTATCATTTCTTTATCATTCCAAATAATTTATTTAATATTGGAATTAGTTGATCTTTAAATGTTTAATAGGATTCATTTGTAAATTCATCTGATCCTGGAATTTTTCTTTTAGGAAGCATATTTATGGCCCTTAATTTTGTTCTAAAATAAAGTGCATTTATATATTCTATTTCTTCTTCTGCTAATCTAGGCAATTTATATTTTTGTACATTTTCTTCCATTTCACTTAAATTGTTAAATTAAACAACAAATTAAGCCAAATATATCCTTATAATTGCTTTAAGTTCATGTTTACTAGCAGTATATTCATTCTTTTCATTTTTAATACTTGTGACTTGGTTTCCTTCTCTCTCTTTTTTAATCATATTAGCCAATTTTATCTATTTGTTTTTTTTCCCGCAAAATCAACTCCTACTTTTACTTATTGATTAAATAGTTTTTACTCTCACTTTTATTAATCTCACGCTTAATTTTTTATGACATACAATTTGGTGTTTATTGGAGATTTTTAATGTTCTTTTTCTAGGGTTGTTTTTTATTCCATATACAATTCATTAGTCTGCTCTTTCTCTATTTTATTGATATAAGCATTTAGAAATATGTTGTCTCATTATTTTCATTCTCTTATGAAATTATTGTTTCTATGATTTTTTCTTTAACCAAGTCATTTTTTAAGATGAGATTGTTTAATCTCCAATGAGTTTTGAATCTGTATTTCCTTGGGCCCTTATTAAATGTACTTTTTTATTTAATTATGATCTGAAAATGATACTTTTAATTTTTCTGCTATTAATTATAAAATATTTATGTATTAATATATGGCCAAATCTTATAAAAGCACCACACTGAGAAAAAGGTAGATTCCTTTTTTATTTCCATTCAATTCTCTCCAGATGCCTATTATATCTAGTTTATCTAAAATTCTGTTTACTTCCTTAACTTCATTCTTATTTATTTTTTGGTTCAATTTATCTAGTTATGAGACAGGAAGATTAAAGACTTCTATTATGGAACTGCTATATATCTCCCCTTGTAAATCATTTAATTTTTCTTTTAAAATTTTAGCTGCTATGGTATGTGGTGCATATAGGTTCAGCATTGATATTGCTTCATTGTCTATGGTACCTTTTATCTAAATGTAGTTACTCTCCTATTTATCTCTTTTAATTAAGTCTATTTTAGCCATAATACTGTCTGAGATCATAATCTGCCTTTTTTGCATCAGTTGAATCATGATTAATTCTACTCTAACTCTTCATTTAAATTGTGTGTGTATCTCTCATAGACCTCTAATTTTTAATCCATTCTGCAATTTGCTTTCATTTAATGGGTGAGTTTCATCCCATTCACATTCAAAGTTATAATTACTATCTGTGAATTTTCCTCCATTTTATTTTTACTATTTTCTTTCCTAATCATTTTTACCATGTCACTGTTACCTTATCTTCTTCTCTTACCTTCTTATTCTTTATTTTAGTCATCCTCTAAAATTACTTTCTCTATTTACCAAACCCTCCTAAATCTTAATCTATATATGCTTCTAATAGTCTCTTCCTCACATTATTCCCCAGTTTTCTCACCTCTCTAGAAATTCATAAGACTGCAACCTTATCTATTTTGCTCTTTGAAATATAATATTCCAAGCCTTATAATAGTATAGTGCAGAAATTGCTAGGTCTTGTAAAATCCTGATTGCTTTACTTCAGTATGTAAATTGTTTGCAATATTTTCCAACATAAATATATATGCAATATTTCCTTTTTAACCTGGGAATTTTGAAATTTGGCTATGGCATTACCATAAGCCTTTTTCTTGGAATCTCTTTAGGTGATCAATGGACTGTTTATATTTCTACTTTATCTTCTTATTCTAGAACTTCTGTACAATTTCCTTAATAATTTCTTATAATGTTGTATCCAGATTTTTTTTTTGCTCATAACTTTCAGGTAGATGGACAATTCTCATATTGCCTCTCCTCAATCTGTTCTCTAGTTAAGCTGTTTTTTTTTCCAATGAGATATATCAGATTATCTCTATTTTTTCTAGTTTTATAATTTTTTGGTGCCTTATAATGTCATTTGATTCCACTTGCCCAATTCTAGTTTTCAAGTAGTAATTTTCTTCCTTAGGATTTTGTATCTCTTTTTTTCAAAATTGGTTAACTTTCTTTTTAAAATTTCTTTGAATTTCTTTACTTTTTTATAGGTCAAAATCTAAGAGGTGACAGTTGGTAGAAGGTGACTGAGAAGGGGTGGTGAGAGTGGATGGGAACAAAGATGAAGAAGTTAGCATGGATTAGAATTACCTATTCTATTATTGAAAGGAGAGGAGAATTGATGTTACTATGACTTAAGGAATGAAGGCATGGAAGTGAAACTGATGGAAGAACATCTTCTAGAAGAAGGAGACTTAGACATCTGCCCTAAGTTTGGCTTGGTGGAATATGAGAGAAGACAAAGGCTTGGAAAAGTCATTGTAAAGACTATAAAGTCTTTGAAAATTGTAAAAGACTTTGATAGGGAGTCATTAAGGGCAGAACAGAAGGATTGGCCAGGCATAGTAAGGAACCAATTGAAATTAGGTACTGTCAGACTGGATCCTTCCAGTTTGGACATTCTGTGATTCTTTGCCACATCATTGATAGCCTTCAGTCAATCTTTCTATCTTTATTTATGACATACATGTCCATTTCCCCAATACTTCAGCCAAACTTGCCAGATACTTCTCCCAAAAGAGATTTCCCCCCCCCCTCCAGTACAATCATAGAATCACAGATTGAGAGCTGGAAGAAAACTTAGAGGCCACCCAGTCCAACCCCCACCCCCATTTTACAGATGAGATTAACAAAGCTGGGAGCTCGTAAATATCAGTCATGATTTACACCCAGGTCTTCTTACCTCCAGGACCAAAGTTCTAGCTTATGAACTATGCCTTTACTCCATGCTATGCCCTTCATTTGGAATATTCTCCTTCCCCACCTCTTAGTCTCTTGAAATCTTTCAAGAGCCAATTCACAAAGTTACCTTCTCAAGGAAGCTTTCCCTTGTCAATAATGAATTCTCCTGTGTCTGATATCAAGGAAATTTGGACTAGTCTTGAACTTATGTATGAATTCATAATAATGACCAATACCAGTGCTTAGCACAGTGCCCAAGACATAAGAATAAAGGTTTGTTGACTGACACTTATGCATTTATGGAGGAGTTTCTGGTTTACCTCCCCAACAATATGGAAATGTATTTCCATTAGAGCTCAGACAGTCTAACCCTGCCTATATCTCTATCATTACTTAATGCAAGGCTTTATTCTTCATTACTTAAAAATGCTTGTTGAATGAATGAATGAAAGGTCTCAGGGTGCATACTTTGACATTTGAAAGAATTGTGGGATCTCAGAGGCATAAGGGACCTTAGTAACTGCCCAAGACTGCTTGGATCTAAGTTGGAACGTCCTGTCAACATTCCCAACAAATGGTCATCCAGACTCTGCTGGAAGACCTCTAAGGATTGGGAGCCCACCACCTTTCAAAGAAGTCCATGACTCTCTAGGGCAATATTAACTGATCGGAAGCTTGTCCTTCCCTCCAACTTCAGTTCTCCTCCTTATGTCTTTCAGGGATTGCTCCCATTCTTGCCCTCAGGGGTGGAGGGGGGGGACAAGCAGAAAAATGCTAATCTCTCTTCCACATGACACCATCAATACAATTCTGCTGACTTTCTACTAACTCCTCTCTTTTTACCTTAACAATAACTTATGACATACTGCACATTATTGGGGTGAACCCATCAGACTGTATAATATGAAACATCCAACCACTGTGAGTTCCCATGATTCTCTTGCCTCAGACACATCTCTTCTTCCTTCATTTTTCTGTCTTGTCAAAGGTACCACCATTTTTTTAGGACTTTTTCACTCTTGTAATCTCTCTCTCTCTGCTACTTGATCTTTTCTAATATGCTGGTGAAACAGGACTCATGTGGCATGGGGAAATTAACCATTTACAAATCAGGTAAACAAAGAGACACTCTGCCTTTGATAAAAAAAAAAGTAAAGACATCTCAATCAAGTCCCCCTCTCCCCCCAAGGCTGGACTGCCTAAAGGATTGTGGTAACTACTACATTCCAAAAGGCCTTCTCTCTCTAAAAGAAGGCCCTTCATGAGACATGCATAAAAGGCCAGTCTTAGTGTAGAAAGAATACTCTTATGAGACAGCAAGAAGCAATGGAAAGGTCACAGACTATGAAGTCTCAGTATTTCACTTTGAGTCTCAGGTCTGCCATGTTTTACCTGTGTGACCTTGGGTAATTCCCTTACTCTCTCTAGGCCTCAATTCCCAAGTTCTTCATAGCAAAGATACTTCTTGGGAAAGGAGTATCCCAAGGTTCCTGTTGTACCCCTTCCTGCATCCTTGGATAGAGACAAATGGGGTTGACTCTTTGATATTGCACTGTCAGCAAGGTGGAGGGGGCTTACAAATTGCAGATGACATAGAGCAGAGTAGGGAATAGCAGTCTGCTTGTGGTATATCCAGCACCCATGTGCCAAAGGTGTCAATGCCCTGCCTGGACTGTGACCCTGATGAAGTCAACAAGGGCCACATGAGATGACTCAGGTCAAAAATGGATCTGTCCATCCAGGTTAGGGCTTGGCCTCTTCCCCCATCCATAATTGCCTTTCCCAAAGCAGAAACTCCTCCAGCAGTCAGCCACCTCTGATTGAGGAAATCAGAAGCTCATGCTTATGTAGCCCAAGTTACACGACCTACTTGCAGACACTGCTGACCTCTGAGCCTTGCCACCTCCCTCTGATTTGTCTTTAGAACTTCTAGCTATTTTTGTATGCCCTACAGTTGAACTTTAAGTGTTATTTCCCTAGTGCATGTGTCAGTTCCTTAGGAGAAGAAACTGTCTTGCCCTTACTATTTGTATGCCCAGTACAGTGTACTGCACATAGTAGCTGTTTTTTAAGTGCTTGTCGAATTGAATTCCATTATAAACATACCAGTAAAATTACAGATCTTCTGAAATAGTGATATAAATTATTATAATTATTATTTAGGTTTAGTAATGTCTAATGGCCAAGAGTGGAGACAGCAAAGAAGATTTACCCTGATGACACTAAGGAACTTTGGTTTGGGAAAGAAGAGCCTGGAAGATCGGATCCGGGAGGAGGCCAGGTATCTCATTGATGCTATCAGGGAAGAAAAAGGTGAGCACTGCTCAGGCAGAGGTATTTTCAGTGGCTTCTAATTGTCATTTTGACCAAATGATCATTAAAAAATATCTTTAATTATGGGTGGGAGGAGCAGGGGGAGAGAGGTCATCCCTAGACTGGAGATGGGCTAAATACCCTGGACCTCAGCCCTGGGGAAAGTCTTAAAGACCCAACATTGTCCTCTAGGAATAAATGAGGCAATAAGGAAAGAAAGGGACCCCTTGATGGTCAAATCTCTTAAATGCCTTTATCATTATATTCTGCCATCAACACACAAACATGTATCCATTCTTCAAATGCCCCACATGGAGTCCTTCCTTGTCTGGTCACTCCAGGAACTCCCTACACAAACACATGTACACACACCCCTGTCTCTATTCTCCTCTGCTGCCCTTCTCTAACTCTTTATTCTTCCTAATCACCTGTCTACCTTTCTACTTACTGAATCACCTGTTTCCTTTTTTTAAGTGTCTTCTCTCTCATTCTTCACTTTCTGCTTTTCTCTTTTGCCTTGTTCTCCCCTTTCTACTCCTTAGCATACACACACACATACACACAGACACACACTCACCTATACATATTGCTATCTTAATTTTTTTTAACATTTTGATTATTTGTTTCATTCATCATTTATTTTCATTCCTTATTTTTTTTTCCTCTCACTGGAGAAAATCCCAGTAACAAATATAAATAGTCAAGGACAAGAAATTCTTACATTGGCCATGCCCAGAAACACTTAACTCATTGTGTAACCTAAGCACATCACCTGTTTGTCAGGAGGTGGGTAGCAGGTGTCATAATTGGTGCACTGGAATTGTGGTTGGTACTGCATTGAGCCAAAGTTCTTAAGTCTATCCAAGTTATCTTTTTGTTGCAATGCTGTTATTGTAGACATTCATTTTTCTACTCTTCCTCCTCTTTCTATGCTTCTAATTTGTCCTTCTCTTCTTCTTCCCATCTTCCCCTACTTTCCTTTTTCTTCTCCTATTGTTTCCTCTTATTATAGATTTAGGGTAAGAGTGAACCTTGCTGCCCATCAATCCAACCTTCCCTCCCATTCTGCACATGAGACAACTGAGGAGAAGAGCAGTCAAGTTTCTTGCCTTATGTCAGTCACTCAGTCAGTCAATCAATATTTAGCATGTGCCTACTCTATTCCAGGCACTGTGCTAAATCCTGGGTATATAAAGAAAGGAAAAAGAGAGTCCTCTAGGAGCTCCTAGTCCAAGGAGTGAGATGACATGCAAACAGCGATGCACAGAGAGAAGCTAAACAGGAGAAACTGGAAATAATCAGCAGTGGGAAGGCACTAGAACTACAGCCACCCAGCTAGTAAATGTCTGAGCTTGCCTGGGTCTTGCTGCCTCCAAGTCCAGTACCTTATGCGCTACATGATACTGGCTCCCTTCCTTATTCACCTTCTCATATCTTTCCTTCCCATCCCAGTATCTCCAGTAATCATTTCAGTTCTACTGCTCACATGTATGCAAGGAGCCCAAAGGTGTATGTAGTCATGGGTTTTTATTTGTATATGCATACATACAACTTTATGCGTGTGTGTACTCATGCTTATTACATAGATGGGCACATCTTTGTGAATCTAGGCACATGACATACCCTAGACAGAAACTAGGAGGGCCCTGAGAGGTCAACTAGTCCAACCACCTGTAACAGCAAGCACCCTAGCATACTCAGGATGGCTGCTAGCAAAGGTTCTTTAATCTGTTTTTCTAAAGGAAAACAACTAAAAATGGGTTAACAATCTTACTTTAGTCAACATATATCATTCACTTAGTTCAGGGGAACAAGTCAGCACCCTGAATTTCAGAAAATAGAAATAGAAATTACAAGCAGACAAAAAAAAGAGACAGAAAATAATATGATTCAACAAACCAAGAGATAGAGCTTCTGGCTCTCTGATCATTACATACATACATAATTAACAAAGAGAGAAGCACCAACATCTGGGTTTTCAAAGCTGGGGGTTCAACAGCTACCCAGAGTCTCATCTGGCCAAATCACACAACTCTTTCCATAGTGAGCCCCAAAGGAAAACCTCACCTCGGGGAATATATATATAGCCTTCTCCAGGGTCAGAGGACATCACAACCGTGGTGACACACTGCCTAACTACAAAGTAACAAGGTGTGGGCATTCCTGAAAAAACAAGCCTCCCCTAAGCAACCTTCTCTTGTTGGGCTCCAAGCAAGAACCTTAAGGGGCAGGGAAGATCTTCAAATTCCCTTACCATTACACCCCTTCATTTTATTGATGAGTACATGTAGGCAAAGCCAGATAAATAACTTTCCCAAAGTCACAGGTAATCTATGTCTAAACAAAATATGCCAATTAAATCTCAAGTCTTGACTAAATATTAAAAATTAAGTGTGTTCTTTCCTTTTCTCTCACATCTATCCAAGCAGTAGCCGGTCACGGACAACAATAATAAAGTAGATTGTGCTGGCGGGTATGGGGTGGGGGAGAGGGGAGATGAAGAAAAAAATGTTTAGGAGAAAAAGGTAGAAAGCTCTGCTAGGTTCCTTTAAAGAACATGAGTGAAATGAAGAGTAGCCTGTTCCCTTTCTCTTCTGGTCAACAGAACAGCCCTTTGACCCCCACTTTCAGATCAACAATGCTGTTTCCAATATCATCTGCTCCATAACTTTTGGACATCGTTTTGACTATCATGATTCTCAGTTTCAAGAGCTGCTGAAGAGTTTGGATACTGTCACGGTGCTTGAAACTAGCTGGGAGTGTCAGGTAACAGACCTTTCATTCCTGGACAGGGCAGGCTCAGCCTCAATTTGGCCCTGTACTTCCTCCATGGGTAAAAGAAACAGGAAAAGAAGAATGGCTGTGAGAGATTGGCAGGAGCTAAGTCAGCTTGGGAGTGAGTTCCTCTAAGCAGTAAAAGGTAATCAGAAGGAGAGAGGAAAGAAATAAGATTTGTATAAAGAGTAACATTAAAGAACACACTTGAGAGACCCAATGCTTTTCCAGAACACCGTGACCCCCAAATAATAGGAAACAAATTTCTATACAGTTTTAAAGTTTTTCTAAGATCTTTACCAATATTATCAATTCACAAAATTCAATAAGTACCTACTGTGTGCCAAGTACTGTGGTAGGAGATGAGGATTCAATGACAAAAAGGACAGCTCCTGACCTTGGGTGGTTTATATTCTGTGGGACCAGATAATATGCCCTCAAGTGAGTGTATATGCAAATAGATAGATACAGTGAGAAAAGTTTTGGTATTGGCTGCATTAGAAGCCAGGAGGCCCAGGAAAGACTTCATAGAGAAGCTGTCTCTTGAGCTGGGTTTGAGGGAAACCAGAAATTTTATTTTATCCTCACCTCTGAAGGAGAGGGACAGAGATAGAGAGGGAAGGAGGGAGGGAGGGAGGGAGGGAGACAGAGAGAGAGAGAGA
>NW_027185850.1:16032070-16116615 GCF_028583685.1 Petaurus breviceps papuanus
GGGGAGAGGGTGGAAAAGAGGAAGGGAGAGAGGGCCAGAGACACAGACAAGAGACATAGAGAAACAAAATGAGAAGAGAAACAATCAGAGAGATATGGATTGAAGGGCTTACATTTGAAATTTATAAACAGTGTTACATTTATTAGCTCCCACCTCAGTTCCTTTGCACTGGCTGTCCTTCATGTCTTCAATGCTCTCCCTCCTCTCCTCCACATCTTGACTTCCTTCAAGAATCAGCTCAAATTTCACCTTCTATTGCTATATGTCTTTCCCAGGCACTTCAGTGCCTGGCAAATATTAAGTGCTTATTAAATGCTTGTTGATTGACTGATTTCTTTATATCCTCATAATGACCTTTTGAGATAGTTGCTGTTATTATCCCCATTTTACAGATAAGGGAACAGAGGCTGAGAGAAATTAATGACTTGTTCCATAGCTATTAAGTGTCTGAGGTAGAATTCTAATCCAAGTCTTCCTGAGGCTTACTCCAGCACTCCATCTGGCTCATGAGTCACTGGTTCATCATTTCACTTAACTCCTCAGAAGTCTGGCTATGGAAGAAAATCATGGCAAAGGGTGAATAACACTAGGTATCATTTCCCTAAAAGGACCAAAATGGGAATTCAAGATAAGGGAATTCTGTGGGCTAATAGGGCCCTTATTTAAGGGCCCAGTCCTTTCAGTTTCCCTAGAAAGAATCTCTCCCCTCCTTCTCTGCAGGTCATGAGGCTGCCTATATTGGTGATGTCTTGAAAGAGTTATTTAGGTGCATCAGGACACAGCCAAGGGACTGTTGTATAAAACAAAGATGGTGGTGGGAGAGTAACAGTATGGGAGAACAGACTTACAGGTTACAAGAAGGGAGAATTTCAGGAATGGTCAAACATGGAATGAGTTTAAATTCCATGACACACAAAAAAGGCAAGAAACCTGGCTTGCCTTAGGGTGAGGAAGGTGAAGAGATAGGGCAGCCTAAGAGGAACTAACACTCATCCTTCCTTCACTTCTCCCCTTTTATATTATTTAGCTTTTCAATATATTTCCCTGGATAATGAAATTCCTACCAGGACCTCACCAGAAATTCTTTAGAGAATGGAAGAAGCTGGAGTCTTTTGTAAAACATGAGATCAAGCAACATAAGGAAGACCTAAACCCAGAGGAGACCCTGGACTTCA
Source organism: Petaurus breviceps papuanus (assembly GCF_028583685.1). Lineage (NCBI taxonomy): Eukaryota > Metazoa > Chordata > Mammalia > Diprotodontia > Petauridae > Petaurus > Petaurus breviceps. Next base: position 16,033,246 of record NW_027185850.1, read on the forward strand.
TTGATGCTTACCTGAAGGAACTGTCCAAGGTAATGACCATAACAGAAAGTGGGCATTTTGTTTAAACTCTCCCCAAACCCCCCAAAATACAGATTTTGGGGGATAAGTGTGTTAAAATGTTCCAAACATCACATCTCCCTCATAATGTAAATATATTCTTCCAATGACCACCCTGGAAATTAAAGAGTATAAGTAATGGAGCTTGTTAGTAGAGAGCTCACTATTTTTATTTACAATTGGAAGGAACCATAGGGCTCACTGAGATCAACCTTCTGGTTTTATATGGATGGAAAGTGAAGCATAGTGAGGTTAATTGACTTGCTCCAGTCACACAACTATTAAGGAATCTGAGACTGGATTTGAACCCAGCTCTTTTGGTCTCTAGGTCCAATGTTCTTTACATTAGAACCTCCTCTGACTGAGATGAAGTCTTGCTCCTGGTATTTCATCCCTATGAATTCATCTCTTCGTACCTCACTTTTCTCATCAATAACATTGATATTCTATCAAATCCTTCTCATATGCAGAATTATTGTGTGTATATTCACAAGACCATAAAAATTAGTTAAATTTTCAATTTTATGTATGCAATCAAAATACAACCACCTTTGGGAATATATGCAACAGTCAAATATGTAGGAAGCATTTAAGCTCAAGTCACTCCTAAGTACTGTAGAATCAGATTAAAATGCAATTTAAATATATTTAACAGAATAAATAAAAATATATTAAAACATAGATAATGTAAGTTAATATGTAGCCCATAGGGATCCTTACATATGGTTCAGTGGTCCCATTTCTCTTTGAGTTTGATACTATTGGAGTTCCTTTCCAACTTCGGGATTTTGTGATTATGCCCTGTATAGTTCAAGAATGGACCTCTGGACCTCAGTTTGTATTCCACATCCTGAATTCATCAGCCAAGTTTGCTTGGGAACAAATCATTTCTCTAAGTCTCAGTATCTTCATTTGAAAAATGGGTACAATATTAGTGGCACTACCTACCACACAGGATTGTGGGAAAAATAGTTGACTTTGTGAAGCATTCTGATACTATTAGTTTTCTTTTTATTAAAAGAATGAATCAAGGGGGTAAAATAACTATTCTTACCTAAAAAAAAATAATGCTAAGAAATGACAGTAAGATGAATGCTTAAATGCATATGGTCTTTCAAGGCTTACACATGATTGTATTTTGTTTGTTTGTTTGTTTTTCCTCTTCCAAGTAATGTCATGTGATATCCAGCACAGGTATTATCTCCATTTCACAAATGAAGAAACTAAAACCAAAAGAGATTAAAGAATAAATTAAAAATCCACAAATGGCACGAAATTGAAAATCAAAGGAGAAATTAGTTAAACTGAAAGTGAGAAAACTAATAAATAAAACTAACAGCTGGTTTTATTAAAGGGGGGGGTAATAGACAAATCATTGATTGATTTGATTAAAAAAGAACACCAAATTACCAGTATCAAAAATTGAAAGGGTGAATTTACAACCAAAGATAAGGAAATTAAGGCAATAAGTAGGAGCTATTTTGCCCAACTGTATGGCAATAAATCTGACAATCTCAGTGAAATGGATAAATGTTTACAAAAATATAAAATGTCTAGATCAAAAGGAGATTAAATTAAATTCTTAAATAACCCCCTTTTAGAAGAAGAAATTTAAAAATCTATGAACTCCCTATGAAAATATCCCCAGGTCCAGATGAATGCACAAGTGAATTCTTCTAAAGAGCAATCAAAGTCCAATACCATATAAAATCTTTGGGAAAATAGGTGAAGAAGGACTTCTACTGAATTATTTTTGTGACACAAATATGGTGCTAAACTTAAACCATGAAGAGCCAAAATACAGAAAGAAAACTTTAAGCCAATTTCCCTAATGAACATTAATGCAAAAATTTTTGATGAATTACTATGAAGGAAATTATAGCAATATATCACAAAATTCATACACTAAAATCAGGTGGCATCTATACCAGGAATGTAAGGCTACTTCAAAGTTAGGAAAATGTCAGCATAATTGACCATATCAATAACAAAACCAACAGAAATCATATAATTACCTCAGTAGATGCAGAAAAAGTTTTGACAAAATCCAACACCAATTCTTGTTACAAAAATTGAATAGGAAAAATCAAGGTTTCCTTAAAATAAGTAGTATTTATCCCAAACCATCAAAAAGCATCATCTATAAAAGTGATAAGCTAAAAGCCTTCCCAATATGATCAGAAGTGAAACAAGGATGCCCATTATCACCACTTTTTAAAAATATTGTACTAAAAATGTTAGCTTTAGCAATAAAAGAAGAAAAAGAAATCAAAGGAATTAAAATAGGCAATAAACAAAACTTTCACTCTGTCATTATATAATGCTATTTTTAAAGAAATAAACTAAAAAAAAAAACCTACATGAAATAATTAACCACTTTAACAAAGTTACAGGATACACAATAAACCTACATAGATCATCGACATTTATATATATATATATATATGTATATATATATATACACATACAAATATACATATATGTATATACACATATATAAGCTAATTTAAAAAGTGTAAAGTTGTACCTCAGAGTTATTTTAATTTGTATTTTTATAACTGTGATTTAGCACATTTTTCATATGACTGTAGATAGTCATAGACAACAAAGACCAACAGGAAGGGACAGAAAAAGAAATCCCATTTAAAATAACTGTAGACAATAAAAATTACTCAGAAGTCTACTTAAAAATAAACCCAGGAAATCCATGAACACATATTACAAAATGCTTTTCACACAAATAAAATCAGATCTAAGAAAAATTAATTGTTCATGTGAAAGCAAAGTGAATATAATAAAAATGAGTTTTGCCTGAATTAATTTTCTTATTCAGTGCCACATCACTGAAACTATCAGGGAAAAAAAAGCATTTTATAGAACTAGGAAAAGTAAAAACTAAATTCATCTTTTTTAATTTATTTTTTCTCTTTTTAAATTTTTTTAAATTTTACATCATTCATTTCCACATGATTTTGAGTTACACATTTTATCCCCATTTTTCCCTTACCCACCACCCCAAAATAGCGATCCCACTGAATATCCCCTCCCCTGATATACCTTCTCCCATATTTTCCCTCATTACCCCTCTGACTTTCCAGTAGGGCATGGTGGGTCTCTACGTGCCAGTACTGGTATATCTTATTTCCCAGATACATGTAAAATAATAGTAATAATAGTGTGTGTGTATTAAACATTTGATTTTAAAACTTTGAATTCCAGATTCTTTCCCTACCTTCCTTGTCGCCCACCCTTACTGGGAAGATAAGCAATTCGATATAGCTTGTACATGTGTATCTAAGCAAAACATTTCCATAGTGGATATATTTTTAAAAACTGACTGTATTTCCCTCCATGCTATCCCACCCCCCACTTGTTCTATTTTCTAATTTCATCCTGTCCCTTTTCAAAAATGGGTGCTGCCAACATCCCTCCCCCTAAGCCTGCCCTTCCTACCATTATCCTCACTCTCATTCCCTTCCCCCTACTCTCCTGTAGAGTGAGATACCCTGTTTAGTGTGTATGTCATTCCCTCCTGAAGCCAAATTCATTGAGAATAAGATTGACTCATTCCTTTTTGCCTTCCTCTTCTTCCCCTCCATTATAACAGTTTTCCCTTGACTCTTCTATATGAGATAATTTATCCCATTCTGTCTCTCCCCATCTATCACATTATATTCTTCTCTCACCTCTTAATTTAACCTTTTAAGTATCATCCCTTTCTATTAAATTGGTCCTGTGTCCTCTGTCTATGTATACCTCTACACATATATACAAGCACTCACATATGTATTCATATGCCCATATACCCTCCCATACAGACATATAAATATATACATATATATATGTGTGTGTATATATATATATATATACACACACACACATTTCTATTCCCTTCAACTATTCTCATACTGAGAAAAGTTTCATAAGTTACAATTATCATTTTCCATGTAGCAATGTAAACAGTTGAACTTCAATAAGTTCCTTATTATTTCTTTTGCATGTTTACCTTCTCATGCTTCTCTTGCTTCTTGTATCTGAATATCAAATTTTCTATTCAATTGTAGTATTTTCATTGAGAATGCTTGAAAGTCCTCTATTCTATTGTATGACCATATTTCCCCTGAAACATGATACTCAGTTTTGCTGGGTAGGTGATTCTTGGTTTTAATCCCAGGTCCTCTGACCTTTGGAATAACATATTCCAAGCCCTTCAATCCCTCAGTATAGAAGCTGCCAGATCCTGTGTTGTCCTGATTGTGTTTCCACAATATTCAAATTGTTACTTCCTGGCTGTTTGTAATATTTTCTCTGTGATCTTGGAATTCCAGAACCTAGCTATAATATTCCTAGGAGTTTTCTTTTGGGGATCTTTTCCAGGAGGTGATGGGTGTATTCTTTCAACATCTATTTTGCCCTCTGGTTCTAAAACATCAGGGCAATTTTCTTGAAGGCTGATTTCTAGGTTCTTTTTTTTGATCATGGCTTTCAGGCAGCCCAATAATTTTTTTTAATTATCTCTCCTGGATCTCTTTTCCATGTCATTGGTTTTTCCATTGAGATAATTCACATTGCCTTCTATTTTTTTTTCATTTCTTTGGATCTGTTTAATAGTATCTTGATTTCTCATAAAGTCACTAGCTTCCCTTTGTTCCAATCTAATTCTGAAGGAATGATTCTCTTCAGTGAGCTTTTGAGATTCTTTTTTCATCTGGCAAATTTGGCTTTGTAAAACATTCTTCTCCTCATTGCCTTTTTGAGCTTCTTTTGCCATTTGAGTTCGTCTATTTTTAAGGTATTATTTTCTTCAATCCGGTTGTTGACTCTCATTTTATAATTTTCTTGCATCATTTTCATTTCTTTTCCAAATTTTTGCTCCACTTCTCTTATTTAATTTTTAAAATCCTTCTTAAGCTTATCTATGGCCTGCAACCAGCTCATATTTTTCTTGGAAGCTTTTGGTGCAGGAATTCTAACTTTACTGTCTTCCTCTTGTTCTATGTTTTGATCATTTTTTTAAGCAATAGGGGTTAAGTAACTTGCTCAAGGTTGCATGGCCAGGTGTTTCTGGGTGGGTGCTAAGTGTCTGAGCCCGGGATTCAATCCCCAGGTCATCCTGACACTGGAGCCGGTGCTCTTACTTGCTGTGCTACCTGGTCTCCCCTGAACAAGTAGTTTTTAAATGATGAAATCAAAGCTATCTATAGCCATATGAAAAAAAGTGCTTAATCACTTAATTATAAAAATGCAAATTAAAACAATTCTGAGGTACAACTTCATACCTATCAGATTAGCTAATATGAAAGGAAAGGTCAATGACAAATGCTGGAGAGAATGGGGAGGAAATGGGACCTTAATTTACTGCTGATGGAGTTGTGAACTGATTCATCCATTCTAGAGTGCAATTTGGAACTTTACCCAAAGGCAGTCAATCTGTGCATACCCTTTGGTCTAGCAATACCACTAGTATGTCTATATTCCAAGGAGATCATTAAAAAGGGAAAAGGACAGGTATGTGTGAAAATATTTATAGCAGCTCTTTTTATGGTAGCAAAGAATTGGAAATTAAGGAAATGTCCCTGTGTTGATAAATGCTAAACAAGTTGTGGTATATGAATGTAATGGAATTCTATTGTACTATAAGAAATGATGAGGTGAATTTCAGAAAGGCCTGGAAAGACTTAAATGCACAGATACAAAGTGAAATGAGCTGAACCAGGAGAACACTGTGCACTGTATCAGTAATGCTGTTCAATGATCAACTACGTTTGACTTAGCTTTTCACAGCAATACAATAATCCAAGACACATCCAAGAAACTCGAGTGGAAAATGGTTCATATCCAGAGAAAGAACTGATGAAATGTGAATGCAGGTCAAAGCATGCTATATTGATTTTCTTTTTCTTTAATTATCATTTAATGATTTTCTTCCTTTTGTTCTGTTTCTTTTCTCATAACATAACTAACATGGAAATATGTTTTATGTAAATGCACATATAGAACCTTTATCAAATTACTCACCATCTTAGTGAGGTGGGAGTGGTGGGAGGAAGGGAGAAAATTTGGGGCCTAAAATGTTATATTAAAAATCATTTTAAACTGTCTTTACATGCAATTAGAATAAATAATATTTCAAAGGAAGTAAGAAATTGGAACTCTCATTCTTAGGTACAGTTACTACATTCTTGGGTATTAAAGGGAAGCCAAGAATCTGCCAAGTTGATCTTTCCAAAACCCCATTAAGAATGCAGCCCCTCCTGCTTGGAGAGAGCCATAACTATTCTTTTTGTATTAACCAACTGATCTTTGTCTTTTTCATTTAAGGATAACATCCATTCTAGTTTTAATGAAGAAAACTTGGTCTTCTGCACCCTGGATCTCTTTTTTGCTGGAACAGAGACAACTTCGACCACCCTGAGGTGGGCACTGCTGTATATGGCCCTTTATCCAGAAATCCAAGGTACATTGATGGCACCAGGCTATGCACCTCTGTAGAAGGCTGCCCAGAAGAGCTGCTGTTTATAGAGAGCTTGAAAGTTTGCCAGATATTTCATATATATCATCTTCTTCCAACTTTCATTTGAATAGAGCAGTGATTACCATTTTTCATAATCATAGGAAGCCCTTTTTAAGATTAAAACTTCTTTCATCTCCCCATATGATAGCAGTTGCTCTCTAGGGCAGTAGAGTGTAGAATCTGGAGTCAAGAAGATGTGAATTCAAATCTGGTCTCAAGTACTTTCTAACCATGTGACCCTGAGCAAATCACAATATTTCTCTCAGCTTCTGGTTCTTCATCTGTAAAATGGAGAGAATAACAGCCCTTGTCTCAAAGAGTTGTCATGAGGATCAGCATAAAGTGCTTATATACATACCAGATATTAGCTTAATATTATTATTATTTTAGTGTACTATAACTGCTTCTTATCGAAAAGGTATATGATCACAAAAAGTAGCATTTTAAAATGTCTACTATATATTATAAATATTCATAGATTTTAAAATAACACTTAAGTGGACACATTATTAACTCAATCTACAGAAGGTCCTAAGGCCTTTAGATTTGGAATTGGAAGGCATTTTAGAGGCAATGAAGTCCAACTCCCTCATGTTGCAGATGTGGAAACTGAGGCTGAGAGAAATTAAGCAACTTCCTCGGGGTCTCACAGGTAGAGAGTTTCTAAGGAGGGATTTAAATGCAGATCAGCCTGATTCCAAACCCAGGGCTCCATCTCCAGGGACCCCTATTTGCTTCTCCCTCAAGAGATCTATATTCTAAAAGCCAAGGCATGATCAAAAGTTCTAATTCCTTGCGTAGTATATTGTGATATGTCTCATATCCTCCTTAATCTAAAGATCAGAATAAGGATCCATGGAACAAATCTGGATTTGCAGATTCCTACCAACAACTACTTAGAGAAATCCACAGATTTCAGTTTAGAAACCGCTGGACTAGACATGTTCAAGTTTCCCTGAAGTACTTCCCAAAATGGAACATCCCTTGTACCCATCTGAGACAATACCCCAAAGTAGCATTCTTAGCAGCCATTTGCCATCATGGAAATCAAGTCAAGTACTTATTGTGTGCCTACTGTGTGCCAGGTACTACAGACCCAGGTACAAAAAATGAAGCAATGCTTCTCCCCTTGCAAGGATCTGGGGGTGACAAAAAAAAAAGGTGATCAGTAGATTCTTTTAACTTCTATTTTGCCCTCTGGTTCTAAAACATCAGGGCAGTTTTCTTTGAGAACTTCCTGGAGGATGATTTCTAGGTTCTTACTTTGATCATGACTTTCAGGTAGTCCAATAATTTTTAAATTATCTCTCCTGGATCTATTTTCCAGGTTAGTGGTTTTTCCCATGAGATATTTCACATTGCCTTCTATTCTTTCATTTGTTTGGATCTGTTTAACAGCATCTTGATTTCTCATAAAGTCATTAGCTTCCATTTGCCCCAATCTAACTCTGAAGGAATGATTCTCCTTGCTGTGCTTTTGAGATTCTTTTCCATCTGGCAAATTCGGCTTTTTAAGGCATTCTTCTCCTCATTACCTTTTTTTTTTTCTTTTTAAGCAATTGGGGTTAAGTAACTTGCTCAAGGTTACATGGCCAGTTATTTCTGGGTGTGGGGCTGAGTATCTGAAACCGGATTTGATCCAGGTCATCCCAACACTGGAGCCAGTTCTCTTACTCGCTGAGCCACCTGGACGCCCCTAAGCAATTGGGGTTAAGTAACTTGCTCAAGGTTACATAGCCATGTGTTTCTGGGTGGGTGCTAAGTGTCTGAGCCCGGGATTCGATCTCCAGGTCTTCTCAACACTGGAGCCAGTGCTCTTACTCGCTGTGCTACCTGGCTGCCCCTCCTCATTACCTTTTTGAGACTCTTTTGCCAATTGACTCAGTCTGTTTTTTAAGGTGTTATTTTCCTCAGTCAGGCAGTTCACTCTCATTTTATAATTTTCTTGCATTGTTCTCATTTCTCTTCCCAATTTTTCCTCCACTTCTCTTATCTGCTTCTTGAGGTCCTCTATGGCCTGTAACAAGCTCATATTTTCCTATGAAGCTTTTGGTGCAGGAGTTCTGACTTTACTGTCTTCCTCCTGTTCCATGCTTTGCTCCTCTTTGTTCCCAAAATAGGAGTCTAATGTTGGAAACTTCTGTCTTGTTTCCTTTGCCTGGTCATGTTGCCCCTCAGTCACTTGACCCCTGGGCTTTTTGCCACAGTAGGACTCTGCCACCAGACAGGGGAGCTTTTTTCCCAAACTCTGGGGTTTTCTCAACTGCTGGAGGTATTAGATGGGCACCCTCTCTGAGGTTTCCATACGCTCTGGCAAGCCGGACACACACCCCAGGTCCTCTACCCTAGACTGCAATCCAGATCGAAGAAGGTTAAAGCAAGAGCAGTTACCCCTCAGATTGGTCGCTTGGTCCCCCTAAACTCTGCAGGCCAGGAGCTGAAGCTGCCAAGCCCTGGCTGTGCCAGCATCTCAGTGGCTTCTTGCCCCAGGGGCAAAAGTCTACACACTCCCACTTATTGGGTCCCAAAGTCCAGACTGCACTGACCTCTCACTTTGTCCTTAGCATCTATGTGTTGATAATTCTGGAAATGGCCACAGCTGCTGCTGATCTGGAGTCCCTCCAGCCAGTGGATGATCAGGCCTGCCCTGGGGCTAAAGCCTTGGGATGGGGCTCGGCTCACAGAGCTGTGCCGGCCAATTCCTGCCAGCCTGCTGGGCTGTCCTCAGCAGGAGGTTAGCATCTCTGTGTCATTTTGTGGGTTCTGCAGCTCCAAAGTTTGTTTAGAGTCCCCTTTTTACATGGATTGGGGAAGGTAGAGGCCAGAGAGCAGTGGGAAGGTCCTGCTTCTACTCTGCCATCTTGACTCTGCCCCCCTCTCCCATTCTCAGTCTTTTTACACCTTCCTCCCTGAAACCTATTCTTTGATTCACTACTACTGGCCGCTTGACTGTTCCACCAACAAGACCCTCCATCTCTAGGCTCTGGGCATTTTCTCCTGCTGTTCCCTTATTCCCGGAATGCTTTCCTTCTTTATCTTTGCCTCCTGGCTTCCCTAGCATCCTTCAAGTCCTAGATGAAATCTCACCTTCTGTGAAAAGATTTTCCTAATCACCATTTATCTCAGTGCTTCCCTCTCCTATTATCTCCAGTTTATCCTGCAGGTGTCTCATTTGCATTAGACTGTGAGCACCTTGAGGGCAGGGACTGTCTTTTGCCTTTCTCTGTATTCTCAAAGTTTGGTATATATTTACTGACACACAGTAGGTACTTAATATATGCTTGTGGACTTGACTTGAAATACTTTGTTTCTGTCAACATAGTTCATCACAAATACTTTATCAGTGATAAGCTCACAGAGGGAGACAAATTATTCTTCTTCTAAAATTACCATCTTGTTCTTCAGAACTGCCTTCCACATCTGATTCACTTGGAGTCAGGGATCATTGGACACTAAATTTAAACTATGTAATTAAATAAAGTATTCATAAATAAATTTAAAGAGCTTAGAGACAGTCTAGTCTGTGCCAATCATTTTACAGATGGAAAACGAGACCCAAAAGGTTCGATGTCTTTCCCATGGGCATTCAGATAATGAGGGGTAAAGCTGAAATTTGAGTCCAACCTTGTCCTGTCTCTAACTCCAGCATGGTTTCCATGGTACCTCATCCCCAGATGCCTTTGCAACAACACAAACATCCTTTTTTGCCATTAATCAGTCAAGTCTCCACTTTTCCAGCCTATAGACATTGGCACCTTTGCTGAAGTGTCAAGCCAATCACTCATCCAACCACAGGTTTTGCTGTGGTCCCCCATATGGTGAGAGAAAACTCAATGGGAAGGGAAATAATGCCCTCAGTTCAAATCTACCTAGATGTGTGACTCTGAACAAGTCAATTAAATTCTGTCTGCCTTGGTTTCATCTATAAATGAGGCTCAAAATAGCACTGTACTGGCATTATTGTGAGCATCAAATGAGATAATATGTGTCAAATGTTTTGCAAACTTTAAAGCACTCTACTTATGAGAGCTATTATTTAGGTCCCAAAAAACTCTCCTTTTCTTTCTAGGAAAAATACAAGCTGAGATTGACAAGATGATTGGCCATTCAAGGCTGCCCACCATGGCTGATAAGGAGAATATGCCCTACACTAATGCAGCCATTCACGAAGTTCAGAGAATGGGTGATATTCTTCCTTTCAACGTGCCCAGGATGGCCACGGTGGATACCACTGTGGGTGGATACCACGTGGCAAAGGTAAACACTTTCTCTCTCATGAACCTGAATGGTCTCCATGGCTTCCATCTACGCTGGGCCAGAGGGTAGCAGAAGGGGAAAGAAAAAAAAAAGACTAAAGAACAAAGATTCTTGGTCTAGAGTGTATAAACTTTGGCTTCAAAAATATATATTTTGATAACATTTCCATATAATTGGGTAGTTTTTATAAAAATATGTGTTATTTTATAATTTATAAAGAATTATTCTGGGAAATGGAGAATAAGCTTCACCATATGATTGTCAAAAGCCTCCATTTAAAAAAAAAAAGGTGAAGAAGCTTTGGACTAGATTCCTAAAATCTGAATCTCACAGTGGGACGAGAAGAAACAAACACTGGACTTGGAAGCAGCGTAACAGGCTTGAAATCCTAGTTTTACTCCTGTGTTTACATTGGTTGTGTCCACTTGGGTTCCCTATGTGTGATGTCTCCCTGGGACTCAGTTTCCTCATTTTAAAAAAGAGCATTTGACTAAGAATTTCCCTTGTAGCAACATCACAACCCCAGGAGAAACACATTTCTTAAGTACCTACTATGGGCCAGGCTAAGTGCTACTGAGCTTTAGAATTAGGTTTTCTGACCCAAGTTTCATCTCTTTTTCATCTGCTGATGAAAGAGATCACTTCATCGCTATGTGTAAGACCCTGTGAGGAATACAGAATACAATAAGGAGACAAGAAATAGCTGCCACTTCTGTTGCTCTGAAAGTTTACAAATCACTTTACAAACATCTCACTTGTTCCTCACAAAAACCCTGGGAGGGAGGGGCTGTTATCACATCCATTTTACAGATGAGAAAATTGAGAGGGGCAGAGGGAAGTGACTTGCCCAGGGTCACACAGCTACTTAGTGAGTATCAGGTACAGTTGTTGGATGAGTCAGGAGGAGGGAGAGCTCATGACAAGATGATTCAGTCTTCACAGAAGAAAAGGTGATCAAGCTGGACTTTGAAGGATGGATGGATGGGATTTAGAAAGTCCAGAGAGATAAGAAGGAAAGGAACACTTTGGGGACTTGGAGTGAGTTAGGCTTAAGTGTTAAGGGAGATTTGGTTTAAGTGTGGAGGCAGAGGGCAAATTGGAATAGTGAGGAGGGTATTGAACGTGGAGTCTGGAAATTCAGGGTTCAGGTCAGCTGTGTGACCCTGGGCAAGTCACTTAACCTTTTTTGTGATGTAAAATTATGGAGAGGCCTCTGGGTCCCTTCCAGGTCTAACACCATGATTTCATACGTCCTGGGAAGCAGAGATTACTCCCAAGATGTCATCTGAAGGTCATGTTTATTCTAGGATCTCCAGGCCCACAGCCAGGGACACACCTGCTCACTCATGCAAACAGGATACCAGAGGGCCTGGGCACACCTGCTTCACTACTCTCTTCTCTGCCCCCATCTTTGCCTAACCCTCTGAGCTCCACCCATGCAGACAGCTCCTTCTAAACCAGATTGTCTAAACACACCCAGGTGTGTTTTTATAGTTAGTCACAAGGAAGTTGAAAGTCCAACCCAACAAGGCCCTGTGGATATTGACCTGGAACTAGAGTCAGGAAGAAGTGAATTCAAATCCAGTCTCAGAGGCTGCCTGTGTAACCTTGGACAAGCCACTTCACCTGTCAGCCTCAGTTTCCTCATGTGTAAAAATGAGGAGGCTTGTAACCCTAAGTCTATAATCCTATATTTTTACTACCCAGTATCACAGATGTTGATTGGGCTTCTTTATCTCCAGAGCCTTCAGTCTTTCACAGTATCTGACATTTCTAACCATCATTTCTTACACGACTTCTGAAGGAATTTACTAATATAGTACGCATTGCTATCTGGGAAGCTGATTCACTTACAACCTAGTTGATAAGTAGGCATTAGGGAGAATGTGGTCCCAGATAGGACAGAGGCTTCCTGGAAGACAAATCACCCAGGGAAGCTGGGCATCAACCTTGCCCAAAAGCAGTAGTTTAGAATGAGGCACTTTAGGTACATCTGGCCCTTCTGACACTACTTGGGAGACCTTCAGTGAGTCCACCTTTCCATGTCTTAGTTTACTCATCTGTAAAATGAGAGGGATGGACCAGATGCCCTCTACAATTCCTACAAATTCTAAATTTATGACTCTCTAAGGCCAGGGTTCTTGACTCTGGGTCCATGAACTCAGTTTCTTTTTATTTTGTTTTTTTTTTTTATTGTGACACTTGTATTTGCAAATAATCAGTTATCTTCGTAATCATATGTGTTTTATTTGATTCATTTTAAAATGTGAGTCTGAGAAGGGGTCCAAAGGCTTTGCCAGCCTTCCAAAGGGGTCTCTGACCCCAAACAGGTTGAGAGCCCCTGCTCTAAGATGTCTTTGAGTTCTACAAAAGGCTTGGCTACTAAAAGCTCTGTGGCCTTGGCTGGCTCTTTGCCACCCTCACTCCCCCACCCTCCAGAACTCAATTCCCTCTTCTGTAAAATGAGAAGGTGGGCCAGGTCTCTTCTGCCTCAAAGTTCCTTGGACTCTGTTCTTTTCTCTTGTTTCCAGGGGACCGTACTGTCGACCAATTTGACTGCCTTGCACAGGGACCCCAAGGAGTGGGCTACCCCAGAAACCTTTAACCCGGAACATTTTCTGGAGAATGGACAATTTAAGAAGAAAGAGGCCTTTCTGCCTTTCTCAATAGGTGAGCCACACTCAGTAGGAGGGGAGCCCCCAGCCCAAGGGGCACCAACCTTTTTAACATTAAGAAACTTTGCAGACTCTACTTCATGAAACCCACAATATATGATGGTGAATATACTAGTCACATTCATTGATTGGGAAAGTCTATCACAATACAATTTTAAATAGCAGACCTTTAGATAGCTTTTTAGAGTCTACAAGACAAGTAACAGCCCTTTAGAGTTTCACAGCCACCGAATGAGGTAGGTAGTGCAGGTGCTCATTTTACAGATGAAGAAACTAAACCTCCAGGAGGTTAAGTGATCCACCCACAGTCACACAGCTTGGAAGGGTCCCAGATGAAATCAACCCCAAGTCCCTTCATTCTGTTCACAAGGTGCGATGGACTCAGCAAATCTCCCAAGTACATCCGTATCTTATTCACCACAAGATCACCTGCAGCTGTTTGAATGTAAAGCCAATAACCCAGTGTGCAAGGGGCATGGCAGATGTCTGACCCTGGGCTGTCCAAGGAGACAGAGGGCTGGTTTATGTTTTTCAAAGAACAGCTATGCGGTTGAAGTTTCACCCCCAGTTCTGGTTTTGCCTGATGGTTTTCCAGACCCTTTGCAAGGACCCCAGAACTCCCCCAGACCTCACCTCTACCCACAAGCTCTGGGACTCTTCCCCCTTGGTATCCTTTGGGGACCCTACTTAAACTTCTTAGGTCTCAGTTTCCTCATCTGTACCATGAAGAGATTGGACTAGATGGTCAATAAGGCTCCTTATGGTTCTGAAGCCTTGACCCAAGAATCCCAGGAATTCAGAGCCAGAGGACCTGAGTGTTAATTGTGCCTCTTCTTAGTTGTGTGACTTGCATTGACTCAGCCCCTCTCTGGGCCTGATTTTTTATCTCTAATAAATGAGGGCTTGGGGTAGGTGGCCTGGAAGGTCCCAGCACCTTCAAATCCATGATGTTCTTATCCAAAGTAAATGCATAGGTATTTCAGTAAGGAGAAAGCCCTTACACCTGGAGGCAGCCTCAGAGCTGAGCCTTGATGGAAGGTGGGAGTTCTAAGGGCAGGAGGGAGGAGAAGGTGCCGACTAGTCTGGGGAAGCGGCCTGTGCAGAGGGAGGGAGATGGGAGTCCTAACAAGCAGGGCGGCCTCATTCAGGCAACGTGGTCAGTTGTCAGGCATGTCATTTGGGGGAGCCCTTCCTTCAGGGCTAGTTCTCCATGACTCCTGAGGCATCAAATCCTGTTTACTTCTTTCACTTACAAACTTACATTAGTTAAAAATTTATTTGAAAAATTACCAAATTGTTAAAATCATTTAAAAATAAATAAATTTCATTAATTTTAATGTTTAGATTTTAATATTTAATTTTAAATATTAAACTATATTAAAATTTATATATACATAATATATACAACACTTTACAGCTTTGAAAGTGTTCTCATCCCTCTGGGGACTACGTCTCATCATCCTTCACCTGGATCACTGCAATAGGCTCCTAAGTGATCTCATCTCATCTCTCCCCAAACCAACCTATCCTCCACCCTGCTGCCACAATGATTTTCCTAAAATGTAGGTCTGACCACATTATGTCCTGCCCTCACTCCCACTCAGTGAGCTCCAGGGGCTCCCTATTGCCCCTAGGATCAAATATTAACTGCTCTGAGATTGAATGCTCTTCATAAACTGACCTCATCTTGCCTTTCTCCTCCACTGTCTTACTCCTCCTGGCGTGGGTACTATTCTGTCCACACCACGCTCTTATCCAGGGGTGGGGAACCTGTGGCCATGAGGTCACATGTGGCCCTCTAGGTCCTCAAGTGAGGCCCTTTGATTCCAAACTTCACAGAACAAATCCCCTTAATAAAAAGGATCTGCTCTGTAAAACATGGACTCAGCCCAAAGGCTGCCCCCGAGGACCTAGAGGGCCACATGTGGCCTCGAGGCTGCAGGGTCCCCACCCTAGGTCTTATCTCTTGATTCCACACCTTGGCACTGGCTGGAATGCCGTCCCTCCTCACTTTCACCTCTTGGGATCTCTGGCTGCCTCCAAGATCCGATCCTTCCTGGTCCCTCGGCTCTGTGTGTATCTCCTGTGTACCTCTTCTGAATGTGGTCTTCCCTTTCTCATTAGAATGTATGCTCCTTGAGGGCTGGAATCCTTTTTGCTTCCTCCTTTTATCTCCAGTACTTAGCTCAGTGCCTGGCATACAGTGAGTGCTTGATAGACATCGAGGCAGCTGGGTGGTACAGGGGGTAGAGAGCTGGGCTTGCAGTCAGGGAGACCTGAGTTCAGATTTGGCCTCGGACACTTAACCTCTGTTTGCTTCAAGTTCCTCATCTGTAAAATGGGGATAATGACAGCAGGGACCTCCCAGGGTTGTTGTGAGGATTAAGCCAGATGATGCTTTTAAAGGGTTTTGTCAACTTTAAAGCTCTCCATGAGTGTTAACTATTATTATTGTTAGGCTCACCTGGCGGTGATAATGTTAAATGACTATTTTGTGAACCTGAAATCACCAGAGATAAGTTATCTTCTGTTATTCTGGAAGATCTTGTGTCTGCTACTAAAAGGGGGAGGGGAGGACATGACCATATCACTTAACTTCCCTGAGACTCAGTTTCCAAATCTGTAAATTAAGAGGGCTGGAGTAGATGGCTTTCTGAGGTCCCTTTGAACTCTCAACCTCTGACCCTCCGATCCTCTTGGCTCTAAGGCCTGCCCTCTCTCCATTTGGATATGAGTTTACATCTCTTTTCTTCCATATCCTAAAAGGACAGCAGAGGGAGCGGAGCTGCTTTCCTGTCATTTGTCAGAGAAACCATAACAGACTAGGGCTGGAACATCAGGGGTATTGAAAAGTCACAGGATCATTCAGTTAACCCATCACTTGTTTCCCTGATACTAAACAGCTGGTTTGGCCAGCTGTTGTCATGGCACTGAGGGTTGTCGCACAGCCTCAGTCCCTTGACAGCCAGACTGGCCCCTTCTCCCATCACAAATAACACGAGCTTCCTGAGAGTGGAATCCTGGAGAAGGAAGCAAGGACAGCTCCTTTGTGCCTTTGGAAAAGGTGGTCAGATGTTGAAGGCTGCTTACACAGCTAATAGGGTCTGTTCAGTTCTGTCTCCTTCCTCCTAAACCTCCTGTTCCTGGGAGCTGATAGCTTCAAGTCAAGCTGGCTCTGAGATAGCGGACCCACTGCCCCTGACTGTCCATCTTCCTTGGCAGGATCTGCCAAAGACAGGTTGGAAGTTTCTCTACTGCTCAAGTCTTAGAAAGCGGCTTTGGGCCCTGAGAGCCTGTGACTTGCCCCAAATCACACAGCTGGTGAGTGTGAGAGGCAAGACCCAAGCTGGACTTTCTGAACCCAGGATCAGAGGTTTTTCTATGATGCTGATGAGAGCAGATCGGTACTATAAGGCTCACAAAGGCCGGATCTACATTATCCCTTTCAGTCTTCACAGCACCCTAGTGAAGCACATGCCAAACTGTTTGCATTTGACAGATAATAACATTAGTTGAAGTCACAGTCATAGTAGCAGTAAGTAATAATTATATAATAGTCCTGTAAGGTTTGCAAAGGCCTTTCATCTTTATGTTGTGAGTTAGGTGATATCAATATCCCCATTTTACAGGAGAAAACTGAGGCTATGAGCAGTTAGATTACTTGCCCAGGGTCACTCAGCTTCCAAGTGTCTGTGGCAGGATTTGAACTGAGTTCTTCCTGACTCTCCAATTCACCTGCCTGGTTTAAATTCAGAGAACAGCCAGTTTTCCTAAGGCTACACAGAAGCAGAATCTTAGATCCACAGTTGGAAGGATACTTGGAGGCCACATCGTCCAACTCCATCATGTCACAGATGAGGCAACTTGGGCCCCCTCAGGTTGTGACTTGTCCAAAGCCACCCTGGTGAGAGGCACCCAAGGTAGGATCTGAAGCCAGGTCCTCTGCCTACAGACGCAGTATTTCAACTGTACTAAGTCTCTGAGGTTGGCAGCAGCATGGCATAGTAGATGTGGTGTCTGAAATGGAGCAAGGAAGAGGGGTTCAAATTCCATCTATTATTAGCATTGTGGCTGTTGGACAAGTCACTGGATAGCCTTAAGGTTCATCCCAGTGCTGGGATACAGACCCAGGCCCTGGGGACTTCCTGCCCCACTCACTGCCTGTGCTGAGCATGAATGGATTGACTCCTTTCTTGTCTCCTTGCCTTTCAGGAAAGAGGGTCTGCCTGGGGGAACAGCTGGCTCGGGCTGAGCTCTTCCTCTTCTTCACTTGCCTGCTCCAGAAATTCACATTCCAGGCTCCCCCAAACACCCAGCTGAACCTGGATGTCCGATTTGGGCTAACCTTCTCTCCTGCCTCCTACCAAATCTGTGCCCTCCCTCGAGTGATATAGGCCAAGCCAGGCCTATAGGGTGGTCTGCCGCTTAAGTGGAGAAAGGGACAGAAGTCAAGGAGGAGAGAAGACAGAGACAAAGGGAAGCTATCTGCGGCCTGATTTGAAGTTTTCTGCTGTGAAAAGGGAGAGGTATTAATGCCATCTGAAGAAAGCACGAGGAGTCCTTATTGCACTTGGAATCCAAGGACCTGATTCAAATCCCAGTCCTGGCACTTACTAGTTGGGTGACCTTGGGCAAGTCACTTGAACTTCTGCCTCAGTTTCTACAGATGTATGAGGAAGAGGATCTCTAAGTCCTCTCCATCTCTAAATCGAAAACCTTGTGATGCCATGAACAGAGGACCAGTGCTTTACTACCCCTTTTACAGTGGGCCAAATTTTTGTTTGTTTGCTCAGTTAATTATTTGTTTCTCTCCTGCTCTCATAAACCATGCAATGGGTGTGATTTTAGGGGAGAGCTCAAAGAGCTCACATTAATTACAGGAGCCATTCACAGGCTGATGAGGACAATCCTTAGAGATCCTTATAGATTGTAAACTCCTTGTGGGCAGAGATTGTTTTGTCTTTGGATCTACAGCATCCAGCCCAGTGCCCAATATGGGGAAAAAAAAACCAAGAAATATTGCTGATTGTTTCATCTTTAACCCACTCACTTTCATAGTCATTATTTCCTTTGACTTTCACAGTGTGAAATATTAATACATCCAATGAGGAGCTGGGTTCTTCATTCCTATTAAAAACCTTGTTATAGAAGATAGATCATAATCACTTCACTATTAATTACAGTCACTAATATAAGTATACATAAATACATAATTAATTAATTAATTGCAGGAGCTAGGAATACCCACACATTGAGCATTGCTAATGTCTTAAAGTTCTATGTTCCTGTAAAGGTTCCCTGTTCTTTTCAGAGATGCTTACACAAGACAGATTTCCCTGCTGATAATGGAAAGTTTTGCAATACCCCAGTCAACCAGAAAGATGTAAGTGCAGATGTGAATCAGTGTGATCAATGTTCCTCACTTATCACTTATGCTTCTCTTTCTAATGTTCCTCCATGATACCTATAAATATTGTCTGTGAGTTCACCATGAGGTCCTTGTACCACATGAGGTGGTCTCAGACCCATTTGATTGGCTAATTGCTAGCCATTGCTAATAAACCAATCATGTCTGGAACTCAGCTTCAGTTTCTCTAATTTGCAAATTCTAATCATGACAAAGCAACACCCAGTTTACAGATGGAGAAATGAAAAGGAGTTTATTAAATCAAAGTCTTAAAATGAAAAAAAAAAAATCCCGAGAAAAGGAATCGATAGTAATCTCTGCCAGTCTTTAGAGGAAGAGCCAGTGATCCCATTCCAAAGTGACTTCCTATTTTTCTGAATAACTTTTCAGTTCACTTCAGTTCAGTGAATTGAGTTCAATTGTACAGGCATTATTAAGTACCCACTGTTTGCCAAACACTGGGAAAGCTGCTGGGGATTGAGCATCAAAATAAGAAATGGGGAACAGGCCGTGAGTTTGTTCCGCTGCCCAGACAGTCGTCCACAGAATGAGGTCTGTCTCCTAGATGATCATTTGGGATATGGAAAGAAAATATTGGGACTTTGATTTATCTTTATTTTCACTTAAGTTTTAAAAAGGAATCAAGTTCTCCAATATTTAATGTATGAGTTTATTCTGAGATGCAACCTCCTCTCTTGGTACACAAGCCGTGCTTAGGAAAGAGCTGGAATCACACCACACGGAGGGAGCGGACGCTCAAGCTATCATAGGCTCATGTGGTCTTGGTATTACTCATTTTATCAATGAATCAAGGCTATATTAAGCACCGATGACTGCGCTAAATGCTGTTAAAGATTCCCCTGAGCTTGTCTCTCTGAGTTGCATGTTTTCCAGTAACACTGGGCCCAGAGTATGCAGGAGGCCCTGGACGTGTCAACAATGAAGTCCCCTGAGCTGACATGCTTGTATCTCAAGCCAGAATCCCTGTGTGTCCTTGGGAGTCAAGGCAGGTGCCAGCCAGTCTGCTCTAGGCTGAGAAACTGCTTGTGCCTCGGGGAGCCTCAAAGACAAGCAGAGTCCTATCTCCGTGGCCTAGCAATGTCCAAGGGACAGAATGCTGCTTTTGCCATTGCCTGGCTCCTCTTCTTTGGGGGGAGGGGCTGAACCTCCCACACCTTTACTGTACCTTTCCCCCTCCTGGGCCACGCCTCTTCAGCTGGAGACTTTGGCTTCCTCCTCCTCCCTTCATTGTACTGTCTTGAACACGCACACTTCTGTATGGATCGTACATTCTTTTGGTTCTACAAGTATGGTCATTTCTCTTGTAATGAATCTAGTTGCAGTCAACGTCTCATGGATTTATAATTTTGTTTTTGGTTAACAGTAAATGGTGACAGTGGTGGGATATGAGGAGAGAAAGTGACTCAGACTCCCCAGAGGCTTCAGATTCAGGGTTAGGTACTAGCAAGGTTTTGTCTGCTTGTTTTTTATTTTTTTAATGGTGCCCCCTGCATCAGAGCTCTGGTTTGGGGAGTTTCACTTTTCCACTCATATTTCAGATGCTCCTATTTTCGTTGAGTTTCTTATTATGGAAGAAATTAAGTTGTCTGCAGCTGTGGGTAGAAAAGTAAAGCTGTCCCCGTCCAAGGGTATCCTAGCTGAAGAGATTTGAAAGTGGAATCTGGATAATTGAGCTGAAGGATAATGGTTATCCAAGGACAAGATTGGGTCTGGTGGTCACTAACTTAAAGACTGTGCTAAAGAGAGCCATGGGAGGAGCTCTCTTTTCTGGGGTTGTTTGGCCCAAGGGGCGGCCAAGGAGAGCTAGGTTTTAGGACACTGTGTCTACAGGTGGCCAGTAGAAGAAAGTTGAAGAAAGCTTGATAAACTTAAGATCTCTGGTTCTCATGGATGTCTGATTGATAAAATTATACATATGAGTGCGCATGTATATATGTATATAAGTGTGTGTGTGTATATATGTATATGTATGTATATATATTTGTGTGTGTGTAAAATAAGATCCTTATATGATCAGTTTTCCTAAAGGAAAGTAGTTTTATGGAATATTTGTATTACATCAATGGAAAAGTCCATTTTAATTTGAGCTTATTATTTAATGTGAAAATGACATCTGATCATAACACATGTCCTGTTGTATAAACGTGTTATAAACAATTTGATTTGCACTGCTTTGAAATTGATTACTCAAGCGTCATCTCAAGTCTTTTGCTATAATTAAAGTTGTAAGATTAATTAAATCTTGTAAATTCATTTGTGTATCATACGTCATCTTCTTATAAAAAATGTTCTATAATCCTACATTATCTGAGGATTAAAATCCTTATTTGTTGCTGTTCTTCCCAAAGGTAGAGGGAGAGGGGTGAAATTGAATAAATGAATTGAATGAGAATTCTTTTAAATTAAGTAATATTTAAAATTGGAATTCTATAATAATACTTGGTAAAAATTGTAAAGTAAAATAATTTAGTAAAATTTGGGGGAAATAGGATTTTATACATATATATTATATACAATTTTATATATATGATCTTATTTCCTCAAAATGGTAATTAAATCATTTTATTTACAATTTTTACCAATTATTAAAGATTCCAAATTTAAATAGAAATAAATGTATATACAAATATATTGTATAATTTGAAAGATTTTGAGAGTTCTTGTCTTCTAAGGTATTTAAAATGCTTAGTTTATAGTTGGATGTCTTACATATATAATGTAACAGTAGATCTTTGGGCTGTTGTTAACAGTTTTTCGGGACTGGCAAAGAGTTTAGATAAAGATAGAAATAGCATGGCCATTCATACCCTAAATTCCCTGAAGTTGCAGGTGAACTATGGGCTCCAATTTGATGACCCCCTTACAGCTCTATTCTTAATAGGATCAGAACTATAAAAAGGTTTAAGCTTTCTTTCACAACATGAATCAGCTATTGGAGAAGTAAATTTTGAAAGTTTGTGCAAGCTTGTTCAGAGCTTTGTTTCCTAAGCAATTCTAGCAGGAACGTCCGAGGAACCTGTACAAGGAACTTGGAAGCAGAATGGAAAATACCATGTCCAAATCCAACATGGCGGCACAGTGGATAGAGCCCCAGGCTGTGGAGTCAAGGCAACCTGAATACAAATCCTGAATCAGTTTCTTGATATCCGTATGACCCCAGGACAGTCACTTCACCTCTGTTTGCCTCAGTTTCCTATAGGTAAAATGGAAATAATAATAGCACCTACCTCTCAGGGATATTGTGGGGATCAAATGAGACAAAATAGGGAAAGAGCTTTATAACCCATAGTGATGTCATGTTATGAATGCTACTGTGACCATGCTGTTGCACCTCTCTTCACTTGGCTCACTCTTGAGAACCTTCCAATTTGGAACTCAATGATCGGAGTGTGCTCTCTTGCCCTCTTTCTATTGAGACTAAGCTAAAGCTATTTCCAAAGCCCAAGCTGTGTCCTGGGAGGGTTTGTTCTTATTTTTAGCAGCCTTATGAATATGAGCTTGGTCATTCGTCCCCAAAAGTGCAATGACTATTTCCACCCCCAATTCCAGTTAATTAGCCATTCTGATGATTCTTTTTCATTGTGACTGGTTTGCCTTAAATGTTTTAAAGGAATGCCTTTATATACCCAGGACCAGTTCTGATGACATTGCCAACAAATCAAGATTTCTCCCACGTTTTTTTTTTTTAATTTTTTAAAGCAATCGGGGTTAAGTAACTTGCTCAAGGTTACACGGCCAGGTGTTTCTGGGTGGGTGCTAAGTGTCTGAGCCTGGATTCGATCCCCAGGTCATCCCAACACTGAAGCCGGTGCTCTTACTCGATGTGCTACCTGTCCACCCCTCTCCCACATGTTAATATGTTACCTTCCATCCATCCCACCCTTCTTTAATATAATCTTCCACAACACAAACATGGTCTTACCTGTGTCTGTTACCTTGGGTATATTGTCTATTGTCTCTAATACTGAGCTGGAGAATGTAGAAATAAGGAATATATGATTGTACTGGCATAAAAATAAGTCTCTGTCTTCCCTCGGATTTGAGGACAATCAGAGTGCTAGCAAGCATAGCCCAGAGGCTCAACCCACACTGGAAACTTCTCACTCATCTGGCTAATTGCCCCACCCAGGTAGAACCTAGAAGTCATTATCTGGTGCTCCCCAGCTGTAGCCACCAGCTCCCATTACAAGCACAGGCTCAAAGGCTTTAAAAAACAGAATAATGCTATTTGTGCAATAAAGAAGATAGGCAGGTTTTGCATCTGAATCTATAGAGAAACAAGAGACCTTCAGAGACCTGGTCAGAGATTCTCTGCCATCTAATAGGAAATTGGGACAGTCTCAGAGGGAAGGCACTAAGATTAAGGAAGATTGAATGGCTTCTGGCTTCCCTTTCCACCAAGAGAGTCCCATCTGCTTATACCTCACTCCCCTCCATGTACTCTGGGACAGTAACTCTGGGCTTCTTGATGTTCCCTGAACATCTCATCCCTCCATCTCCTGACTCCAGGCATTTTCACTGGCTGTCCCCAGGCCTGGAAGTCTCTCCTTTCTCATCTCTATCTCCAGGGTTCCTTCTAGTCACAACAAAAGTCCCACCATCTGCCAGAAGCCTTTCCCAGACTTAGCACCTTCCCTCTGAGATCACCCCCAATCTATCCTGTATAAATCTTCTCTATATATCAATCAATCAACAAAAATTAAACCTCATTAGATTTTGAGCTTCTCAAGAGCCTTTCTTTGTCTCCCTAGCTTAGCACAGTGCCTGGCCCACAGTGGGCACTTAAGAAATGCAGGCTCCAAAAAAAGCTTTCTTCCAGTGCTGCTGACCTGTACTTGGAAGGTATAATGGATGGAATATTGGCTGTCATCATCACTGCTCTAAGCTCTGCTTTTCCCAGTTGTCCATCCCTCTTCTGGCAGATGGAGATAGTATACAGGCACAAAGTACTCTTTGGACATTAGATCAGTCCACAAGCATTTATGAAGCGCCTACTATATACCCGACAGGGCATTATCATTGTTCTTTCCCACCCTGAAAGCACTGAATATGACTGGGCTACTTCAGCTTTCTGTTGCTTCACACCAAGGTGCACTCCTGGCCTCCTCAATCTCTGTGCACAGGGCCACTTCAGAGAGCTGTAGGGACTTGTTTTTTCCTCACTGTTCTCAAACAGGCTGTTGTTTTCTATTCCAGGTCAAGTCATGGCGAGCTGCTGGCTATTTCTCTCCCCTTTCCCCAGCTTTGGGGCATGATACTTTTGACTCACACCATCACCTGCCAACAGAGGCTTAGGGTTTGGAGGAATGCTAGGTCATCTTTCTACCTCCCATCATGCCCTGGGGGTGGCTGGGCTCAGTTATGCAAATTATCCCAGCCTGCTTCTTGAGTTTAAAGGCGGTAGGAAGGTGAGAGGCTGGATGAGAGCCTGCCCCAGGGAAAGGGCCTAGCAAGTAGAGGGAGAGGTAGTTTGAGCCCTTTCAAATAGACTGCATTTTGGGGGTTCCCCAACATTCCTGAGAAGCAGCCATCCAGCTTCTGAAGGCAGACCAGAATTTACAAACATTTTGAAGGGGTGCTTAGCACAGTGCCCAGCACAAGTCGGTGCTTAATAAATGTTTATTGCATTAATTTAATTGCAGGTCCAAGAAAATTCTGTGTCACTCATCATGCCTAATCCTTCTGATCTCTTCTCAGCCTTCAGTGATGGGGAACTCACCACCTCCTAAAGTGGTTCATTCCAATTTTTGAGAGTCTAATTGTTAGGAAGCATTGCCTCTAACTCTACAATCTGGAGAGCAAGGAGGATGCTGGAGTGCCTTGAGCCCACATCAGATGAGGACTGGACGAAGGCACTGGATGTTTAGGCTGAAGACTTAATGGGCACATGACAGGGCTGCCATACAGACAACGGATCAGACATTCTCTTTGACCCCAGAGGCCAGAACCAGGAGCAAAACAATGATGGTTGAATGTTGGGGAATAAAAAAGTTCTACTCATAAGAGCTTTCCTAGCATGCAATGGGCTCCTCCTTCTTGGAGACCTTCAGGTACAGGCTGGTGATCGTTTCTGTCAAATATCTTATAGCCAGGAATGTCTTCTGCAAAGAGGCTGGACTAAATGGCCACTCAGATTACGCATTTCTGTAACTCCTGCCTCTTGTTCCTAGTTTTAACAGCTGAGGCTGCAGAGAAAACATCTAATTCTTTGTTATGTGACAGCCCTTAAAAATTCACCCAGTTATCAAGAACCCTGATAAGCTTTCAGCTCCATCAATGGATCCTTAGATGGCAGAGTATGGAGTCACCTCATCCTCATGGGCACCTTTATCAACATCCTTCCTAAACTGTGGCATCCAGACCTGAACCCAATACTCAAGATATGGGCTATCTGGGCAAAGGACAGTAGGACAGGTGATGGGGACATTCACTGTTCCAGACACAAGTCCTTGTTGATGTCGCCACTAGCCCTAGTGTGGGAGCTCTTAAAGACTTAGCATCTGTGATTTTTTTTTTTAATTTTGATAGCTGAATTCCAACAACATTGGCTTCCTTTGTATTTAAAAAAAATTAAAAAGGAGGCAAAACCCATGACTCTGAGAAGAGATCCACTGGCTTCACCAGACTTTCCATGCAGCTGGAACAGCGTGACTGATGGGCCTCAGATACGGTGAGTCCCTAGATAGAGGACAAGGCTCTGAACTGTCAGAAAGTCAGCAATGGTTTATTGTGCACCCCTATATGCCAGGTAGGTATCATACCAAGAGTGGGGGATACATAGAAAAAGGCAGTCCCTGCCTTCAAGGAGCTCACAATCTAATGGACACACAAGCTATAGAGAGGGTGACTTGGTGGTAATCCCAGAAAGAAGGCCCCAGGATGGCTAGGAAAGGCCTGCTGTAGAAGGTAGGGCTTGGGCCATTTCAACTCCTTACCTGAAATGCTCTGGTCCCCCACCTCCAGCTCCCTTCAGGACTTGGCTGGACTGCACATTCTTTAGGCCTTTCCTGAGCCCTGGCAAAGAACGCCTCCTCCTTTCAGATCACCTTCACATTCTCTGCATATTGCTTAGATGGACTCCAGGATAAACACTGTCTCCCCCATTGGAATACACCATCCTTGAGGGCAGGGCCTGGGAATTTGTTTGTTTTTGCTTTTTATAGCTCTGGTAATTAGTACAGTGCTGGGCACATAGTAAATATAATAAGCATATAAATAATAAATATAATATGAATAATACAGTAAATAACGTAGTCAATATAATAAGCATATAAATAAGCACTTCTTGACCAACTGAAAAAGGCCGGGGAATCAGAAAGTTTGAAGGAAAGAGGAAGAGCATACTAGGTATGAGGGGCAGACAGGGCAAAGGCTTAAAGATAGGAGATCCAAGAGTTGGAAGGGACCTTCACTCAGACAGAAATAAGAATCCCCTTTACAATCAACCCTGCGGCTTCTGTGTGAAGACCAGAAGCAACTTGCCCTCTTATATATGTATGTGTGCATACACATACATAGGCATATATACATACATACACACACAGGGATATATCCATGTATGATTGTATATTGAGATTAAAATTTTATTGCTCCTATGTACAGTTAATTGATTTGATCCTATAACTGCCTAAGTCATGGCTTTTCATCTCTGAACTTAGTGCAGTAATTCAGCTGACTTACAATCAGTTCAGCTCTCCTGCCAGTCACTGTTCAATGTTTGCCTCAAGGAAATCTGCTATCCTTGGGGCATGGGGGGAGGATACCACCAAGCCATCCTTCAAGGATGTCTGCTTTGTTATTCCAATACGTCTGGGCACTATCTCTAACCTTGCAGGTGGATTCAAGCAGTGAGCCCTTCTCAGGCAATGGGGAAGAAGGGGGCTGTTCTAGCCCCCATTCATTGTTCTCTTCACCTCAGCTATGTAACTAACCACTAGGAAATCCCAAAGCAGTTTTCTCTTCCCTTTATCAGCCTTAATCCCAATTATCTTAAAATTACCTACCTGCTCAATCCCAATTATCCTTCCTTGGCATCTGCCTTTGGTCAAAACATCTGGCAACATTGGGCCCTGAAGACTTACTTCTTATACCTCAGATCCGCATATGCACAGGGGTTATTTCTCCACTTCTGACTGACAGAATTTTAGAGTTAAAAAAGCCCAGGGAGGTGCTGACCTGTCCACAGCTCACTAGCCACGTGGTGGTATGGTTAGAACTAGGGTCTGGCTCTCTCCACAAGTAACTTCATGAGCTGGTCTTTTGTTTTGTTTTCACAAATTAACATAAACTTTGTGCACATAAGATTTGGGGAGTCCTGTATTATAACTTTTAAGCAGAAGCCTACAGTGAAGACTGGACACCTTGATCTCCCAGCCCCTCTGTTCTTGGGATCCAGAATCCCATCAGAAGCTTCTGTTTGATCTATTATTACCCAAGACCATATGACAACCGAAGGTGAAAGTTCTTGTGGAGAATTTGTTCAAACTTTCACTAAAATTTTACTGTCTTTTGTCCTACCACATTATAAGCAGATTCAATATGTTTAAGGTATGAAAAGGAAAAGGCATTTTGCAAAGAGGGTGCAAACAAGGTAGGGCTTCTTGGCGGAGTTCCTGCCCCAAGAACAATCATGACCAAAAAAAAAAAGAGACAGACCCAAAGTCACTTTCATTGGTTTTTATGTAAATATAAAACGAACATTTTCAAAGAAGGGAAGAATAAAAAGTAGTGCAACATTGTTTCCAAACCGACTGAGGTGAATGTACACTGGAAAGTTAAAGGAGGCCACACACATCCTTGGAGTCCCCTGGGCGCTTACGTGCCACTGGAGAGGAGAGCGACAAAGGTGTCAGGGAAGCTGACCACCACACACTTCACTGTGGATCTGTCTGTCTGCTGGATAATAGGCGTGACGTCAAAGGGCATCCTGGCTACTCAGGAAAATGAATCAAGTATTGCTTCTGTTGTGTTCTAAACTGCGTCCAAGCAAAACTTCCCCACAGAAAAGAGGGAGGGCCTTCACGTACCTGTGACAGGTGAAATGTTACACAAAACTACACTGAGGTCAGGAAACTGTTGGTTTCCTTTTAAAAAAGGAAGCCGATGCCTTAGTGATCCCATAAATGATTTCACGGAAAGTTCAAGAGAAAATTCACAAGAAGGCAGATGTGTTTACATGCACACTCATTTCCATAAAGCAAGAAGCTTCTGACTAAACACAGTAGGATAAACTAAGAGAGAGATGAAAGGCGCATAATATTCACTTGCTGGAATGATTTTCTACTGGTTCAGAAGTGTTTTGTAAGTAGACAAAAGTAGCCTCAGATGAGGAAGAAATTTAACTGTTAGCATTCAACTTATCACAACATTAAACATGAGATGACAAAAAAAAATTAGCGGGATACCCCATTTAGATTTCCAGACAAAAGTTTAAGAGATATATGAATAATTTAAATCTGTACTAAATCATATGTTCAATAACCTTAATTATTCACTGGAAAAATAGAGTAAAATTCAAATATTTCTCAATATTATCAATAAATCTCAGATAAACTAAACATCATTGTCACAGTATATATACACATACATAATTGTACACAAATGCATACGTATGTATGTATGTACACCACCACATTTTGAAAGAGAAATAAATAAAAATCTCAGAATAGAGACTCCAAATGAAGGACTGATCCTGAATTGGTTTTATAGAAATATAAAATCACCACTAGAACAGTCCTTTTCTTTTCACATGGATAAATGTGGTGCATTTCTACTCCAAGGTAAACCCACCCCAGCTCCTAGAGAATATACACTCTGTAAAGAAATACACCAATCCTGGCTCATCATAAATCATTTCTAATGCTTTATCACCCACAGGGTGTCAATCTTCTTCAACCAACCAGGTCGGGTCCAGAAGTCTGGTCAGTCCTTGAACTTCCCCATTAGTATTACGAGCCATCGCAGTGAAGCCCTACCTCTCCCCTTCCTACGTGAATACATTTCTCCTCCAACTCTCACAACTCCGAATGTTGCTGTCATTGTTACTGTAAATGGACCTGGCCATGCCCCGTGCGCAGACACAGTGGTGCTGTGACTGCAGCTGTTAAATTTCACTAGCTGCGGAACGAGGGCACCCAAATTCTATTTAGCACCTGACTGAGATTTTATGAAAAGTAGCAGGGCCAGCTAGAGGGAAAACTAATAAATCCCATTAAAAAAGCGAACTTCTGCTTTTGTTAAGTCTCATTTATAAATACGTATTCAACACTGAAGTGACAATCCTTCCTACTTACTTACTAGGATGTACTGCAATGTCACAGTTAGAAAGCTTTACACAGCATGCTAAAATATTCATACAGGCTTTTTCTCCATTTCTATAAAATCACAGACAAGCAGAGCTTACAAAGATACAAATACAAGCCAACCACATCATTGCACAGGTTAAAATCATCAAAAGCCCAGAGGTAGTCAACAGAAGTGGGCAGCCCTGCAGAAAGAAATGTGGCTGTACAAAGTGTGCTGACACGTGCTCACAAGGATCCAAGCCTGCACCGGACGAAGCGGTAAACTGGAGAAGCTTACTGGGACAGTCCCTAAACCAAAGGTCTAAACACATAATACTGCAGATAGAACAGCACTCGACATTTTGTAAAGAAACACTAGCAATAAATGGGTAACTAAGCATGAGACAGACAACATGTCCAAGGTTCAGACACCGAGAAGAGAGTTCTTGGAAAAGCCTTCAGAAGACAGAAAAGCAGGGATCGGGTCTTAATGCTGGGGATCACTCATCTTCAATGTGCAGTAAGTAACCTGCCCTCATCATCACTCCACAATTCTCTGCCTGAGATGGGAGGAACCTGTTATCTAAACAGAGAACGGACGGTTGACCAACGCCCAGAGAAGGACTCGACACATATCGCCACAGAAGATGAAAAAAAATACATCCTTTAGCGATTATCCAAAATACACTGACAACTTTTGGCATTGGTGAATCAAATACCACCAAGTGGCTCCCTAGGGAATAAGCCAAATTAAAATCATTTCATGTGGCTTCCTAAAATAATGCCACCTTTTTAATCACAGAGGCAAAACGACTCCTTCAAGTCAGCTCTAAAAACTCCGGAATGTTTAGAAGCAATAAAGTATTTTGCCCTGCCAACTGACTCGTTAAAAATGGCTATGAATATATCACACTAAATCTTAGATTTTAGCTTATTTTCCAAGGATAAAATAACTTTTTAAAAGTCAGTTAAATTCCTGTCTAAAATTTCAACAAAATTGGGCAGGGCCTAATCCTAGGCATGGTCCCATTTATGAATAATAGCTGCCCAGAGAGATTCTGACCTCTTGAATATCTGAAAATGTTTCTTTTTAATCGTTTGCATTTATAGAAAAGCTATTGCAATTAAAAAAAATTTCCCAACAGGGGAATCATTTTTCAGTAAATACTAAAATCATCTCATCTAAGGACAGGGATAGAAAGATTAAATTGAGTAAGTACTGGTATAGCTGAAACGGCACACCAACCCACCCAAACAAGATTTCCTGTTTGTTGTGCTCGCCTCAGTGATTTTTATCTTGTAGGATAAAAAGGAGTTAGCATTTTTTCAAATTATAAGTTTCCAATGATGCCTAATCATTGTTACCAGGTTAAATGGACATCTTACACTTAAACATACACTGCCAATTTGTAATTCTAAACACTGTACTCTGAAGACAAATATAATTCTTTGAGATATGTGCTTTCTGAAAGATTTCAATTCCTCATTTCTGACCATCTGAAAAGAGGGGTGCAGCTGCTACGACTGCTTTACAGAAATCCATTTCAGTGATTTTCTTCCTGATGAGCAGATCTGCATCGGGCCAGCACCATGACTGGCTCTTTATAATCCACAAGGACTGTGGAAGCTACAAACGGGTTAAGGGCACTTAAGGGTTTATGTTTCTTTTGGAGTTTAATCAGATGTTGCAGCAGGTACTTTAACAGAGAGATTTCTTCGAGCATTGGTGATGTGCCGTTGCTGTGCGAGGAAGGAGCGTGCAGGAGGGCAGGCACCAGAATCCTTGCAGGCATCGCTGCCTCCAGTCAGTCTGGATTCCATCCCCAGCTTCTGGAAAGCGAGACTCTAGAGAAGAGAAAACAACATTGAAAGCATCCACGGAAGATGGCGGCTGACAAGGTGAGGACGGCCAGGACAAGCCATAATAACCACCCTGCCTGGTGGGAGAGTGATTTCTAAACCACTCCCACAGATAGACTTTGGGCTCTCTGGGGCCCAGATAGATACAGTCTGTCAGACATTCATTCCACCAACACTGACTAGTCATCTATAGGCATAAGCAACTGCCCCACCGCTCTCCATATGCGTCCCTGTTCCCCAGGTCGGAGACGACTCTTCCCCACCCCTGCCTGTGTCAAGGCTGAGATGCTGCCATTTTCGTGTTTCCTGAGCATTCCCAAAATGACTTCTCCCTCATGCGATCTCAAAGCACTCTAGACTTTAACGCACTTTGTCTAAGAGGCAGGACATGTCTTTTGTGCTCTTTGGCATAGTGCCCAGCATATGAGGCACTCAGCCAATTCCCAAAGCCACCTCTCCCCAATATCCACACATTAAACCTCCTACTGCCTCTGGAGTTCAAAGAAAACCAGTGAACTCACTCTCTGCCTGAGAGTGGCACCAGCTGTCCCCCACACCACGGAGGATTCACATCAGTGGCTGCCAAGCTTGCCAGGCATTTTACATGCATGGTTCACTGGGTCTTGTTGACGATGGCAAGGTGCAGACCGCTCCCTCTCTGTGGCAGAATTCTAGCTCAGGCCGTGGGGGCCAAGGCCAGGATCCTTCTGATGCTCTTCCACTCTCTAAAGGCAGCTGCCAGGATCTCCTGACTTCCAGGCTAAGCTCCCCATGCCTCTTTCTGTTCTCCGTACAGACAGCACCGCTCAGTCTCTCCTGCTCTTTCTCCCACATTCTGCATGTGGCCTTCATCAATCTGGGGCAGTCACCAATGCCGTGAGTCCACACTGTTCTCTGGAGAGGCCTCCCCCTCAACCTCATCATACATGTTCTCTTACATAGGGATTCCCCAAACCTCCTGCCCTTCCTGAGTTAACCCCTGCCCAGAACATTTTAGGCTTTCCTCAGATGGATTCCCTAATTGCAAGGAGCCATGCTCTCCCAAAATCAAAGAAGCATGTACGCAGGGACTGGCTTCTCTGCCATCACAGAGTCTAGAAAAGAGAAGATGTTTTCCCATAAGGATTCGAACACTTCTTGTTGGTGAGAATCAGATCCAGTACAGATGTTTTCCTGGTACTTTATTTGAAGAATGCAATGTCATAATGATAATTAAGACAAAAGGGCAAAGGATGTGAACAATGCTCAAAAGAACTGAAAACTATTAATAACTACATGAAAAAATGCTCCAGATCACTACGAAGAAGGCAAACGCGAATCACAACAGCCGAGGTTTCCCTTCAGACCCTTTCTTGTCGATGCCATGGAGGTCTGTGGGAAGATGGGCACACTGCAGCAATGCTGGTGTAGCTGGAAATCAATACAACCTGCTTTGGAGCAAGTGGGCATTATACAAATGATGTGACTAGAACATCCATAGCCTGTAACCTAAACGTTTCATTCCGGGGCTCACACTGCACAGAAGCCACTGAAAAGAAGCAAGCCACATATACCAAGATACTTCTATAAGCCCTTTGTCTTATGGCAAAAGATTGGAAACCCAGTAGGCGTCCACTGAGTGCAGACATGACGATAATGATGAGTGTCACAAATACAGAAAAGCATGGAAAGCGCTACATGAACTGACAGAAAGCAAAGTCAGCAGAACCAAGAAAACAATATACATGAATACAACCAAACAAATGGAAAGAACCGCCACCACCAAACACAGCAAGACAAACGGAATCCTGAAAATGTATAAAGACTGAGACTGGCTTGAAAGGAGAGCTATGAGAAAATGCCCTATCCCACATGTTGCAGAGGAGAGAGATCCATAAGTATGGCATACATTTTCACACTTTTTCAAAGTATTAATCAGGTATGCTGATTTTTTTCCTTTTTTTGGCCTTTAAAAATATACTATTTGTTATATGGGATACCTCTCTAGGAAGAGGATCCTAAGAGAAAATTCTGACAATGTAAAAAAATAGACAAAAAATCAATAGAAATGGATTATTTTTAAAGAAATTCTCATTAAGGCAAATAAAAAAAGCTATTAGGTCGGTCCTCACTGTCAAATTTAATTTGTCCTTTCCTCCAGCAGTTAGCTTAGGATCTTACATGCAAAAGAAATCAGGATGGTGAATGAGTATGTCAACATGGTAAAGAGTGGAGGAAATTCTCTGCTGCTTCAAGGGACCTTTCACACTGTTTAATCATGCACTGAAGCCCACACCTCCATCTTCTGGTTCCAATAGGTATAATGCCTAACATTTGGATTATGTGAATAATACCTGACTGCCTTCATGCCAGTATTATTGTACTAATGATACTAGGAAGAAAGTATTAAAAGGTTGGAGAGGCTCTTTTATTTCTATTTACTTCTGTCCTTTTTAATCTAAACAGTACAACTGTAATTCGACAGAGAAAAAACAATTTTAGCTTCAAATTCAATTATCTACATTAGAAAGACAATTGTGGATTTTTATCCCAAAGATTTTTTTTTAAGCTATGTTGTTCATACATCCATGGATCTATAATCTCCTTAGTGCCAGCACTCCTTGTCACATATCATCGCCCTGGAGTGGCAGGAGGAGGGTCTCCTGACGTGGTTCGTATGCCAACAGGGCACGTGGGCCGCCTGTATCATCCCCCCTTCTCACTGTGTAACTGGCTCGTCCTTTCTCTACTCACAAATCCCGGGGACGTCATCCTCTACGCCCTCTTGCAGAATGCCTCACTTTTCCTCTTCTGTGCCACACACCTCTCCATTTCCCTTGAGATGACCCTCAACTTTAACTCTCTGAAGAATATGTATTTCAGGACTCACAGCACCAGAGGAACACAGGCCTTTCCAGCACAAGTTCCCACACGATGTCCAAAAACGTGCCTCTCAGTCTGCTTACTGAGTCCGACAGGAAGTGGGAAGTGTGCTTCCTCATCAGCCCGTGGAATAGAGTTACCAAGGCTTTACTCTTTTTATTTCTTCAAGGAAAGAAAAATTAATGCTTACTTGAAAAACGTGGGCCTTTGTGGCAGGGACAAACTTGGGATTCTGCAGCACAAATTCCTATGACCAATGCTCTTCCTGTATAAAATCCAGGCTTTTGCAGTGCACAACCAAAGGCCACACACACTGCTCAATGAGCCAGCCACACCAATACTGTGGTCACAGGGCCACATCACAGGGCCACGAAGTCTTCATTCAGAGCTGATGCTTCTGAAAGATCATGACCTCATGGAGGGACTCTATGGTGTTCTGGAGCTGGATGCTCTAAGATCAACACTGCCTCAAACAGGAGCATCTGGAGGATGTCCCCTGTGGAGAATCCCTCCTCCATGGGGGTTCTCTCAGGACCAGTCCTCCTCCTCCAGGAGTGTTTCTTCACTCCCCAGAACCCAACCCAAGGCCGAGTGGGACCTCCCATGCCCGGCACCTGTGGTAGACCAGTGGTGAAGGCTCTTCTGTTTCCTCCACAGACCTTCATCAAGGATGTCCTTGGTATGTCATGAGACTCTGCCCAAGTTCTAGGGATTTCTTCCTCTTTCAGTTCAAAGGCAGAATCAGTGGTCAGCAAAGCTGCCCTTCCTAGCAGGCATCTCCTGTCGACGTGGTGACGGAGCACAAGGGCGTCTGTCTGTCTCTGCCCTCCTCACCGGAACAACGTCCATCTCTTCACGCAGCAGATGGAGCAATGGGACGTCACAGCCCTGATGTTACGGCTCCACTGTCATCAATGAGGAGGACAAAGTCCACTCGGAGAGGCTCCACATCTCAGTCTGTGTCCCCGCTGCCCAGTGTCACCAGGGTAATACCCAAACAGCTGAAGCTCACTCCTTAGCTACAGGCTAAGTGGGCCCCTCCCTGCTCCTCAGGAGACACCGCCCATTCACCTCCATCTCCAGGTCCGGCCCCCAGGGCTCACTCTCCCAGTTTTCCAAGGATGTCTCCTCCCAGCCTCCATCTGCCTCCAGCCTTTATGCCGGCCACATTCCATCATTTTTCTGTGTAGGTCCCAGGTACATCCCATCCCACTCTACCTCTAAACCCCCCAAGACTAAAGCCCACAGAGGAAAGGGTTTATTTGGCCTTTCACCTCAGTATCCCCAGGACTCAACAAAGTACCTTAAACACAAACAGCCACTGAATAAACATATGCTAAACTGAATCTGGTGACTTAAAAGAAATGATTTTTTTTGGAACATGTTTATGGAGCTAGAAAGCTGTTTCTGATCAAAAAGTTTTTTAAAAATATTAATGAAATGAAGTTGGTTAACATTTTTCTTGCTAATAAATCAAATCAGCTAGATTTCAACCCACCTTATTATACCAGGCAGACACGATAAGTTTCTCTTCATAATCACGGAATTTTGCTACCTTACATTCACTCTGTGAAAAGATAAAAGAAACAGGAGAAAGATCAGACTGTCCCAGGTAATACAAGCATGATTTCCTTCTACCAAACATTTTAGTACACTTCATTTCTGAGAATATATAAGATAAGCCTGTAATTGCATATAAGACTGCAAAGTCTGAACATGATCACCTTTTACACAAGGCACCTGGAGGCAGGGGGGAGAGAGTACTGTACTGGGAGTCCGGAAGACCTGAGTTCAAATCGAGTCTCAGGCACTTAGTCACTGTCTAGGCAAGTCACTTAACTTCTGTCTGCCTCAGTTTCCTTATCTGAAAAATAGGGATAATAACCACACCCTCCTCCCAAAGCTGTAGTGAGTCAATGAAATCATCTGTGTACAGTGCTGAGCACACGGCAGGTTCTAGAAAAATGCTAATCTCTTTCCTTCCCTATAATGGCACTCTCTGCTCCCAAGCGGAGATGGGACCATAGCACAGAACACTGCATGACTCCTCATGCTTAGCCCAAGTGCTGATCAGTATTGCTAACCTGCCTCTGGGAGGGGAAGGGGAGGAACAGAACGGGAAGCGTAAGTGATGTCAAAAACAATCAACATGTTTTAAAAACTTCCTACTAAGTGCCAAGGGCATAAATCATAAATAAATAATTTATGATTCTCAGGTATTTTTTAATGTAATAAACAGGACTGGACAGGCTTTGTAAAGTCATTATCTGCATATGGGTATATATGTGTGTATGACATTCTTAAGAATAAAGTGACTTGCAAGATTTTAAATTAATCTAGAACATCTGCTCTTTCCACAACACTTATAAAGTTTGCAAAGATAATCTATCGCTCCTCAGCTCCCCTCTGATTCCCCTCATGCCAGTGCCTTCTTCCCAAAATCAGCTCTGATGTCTTTTGTATATGTTTACATGGGGAAACGTAGAAGCCAAGAGAACGTGAGGAGCATGGGAGTGGGGACCGTTTTCATCTGTCTTTGTATCGCCAAAGCCCAGCCTAGGGCCCGGCACATAATAGGGGCTTTATTTTTTAAATAAACCAAAAGGTGTTTTTGTTTGCTATCTGTTTAAATCTGATCTGTGATTTCATCACAAAAGAGGGTTCCAAGTTAAGGATGATTACTTCCCTCAAAATACTGATAGCAAAAGGCAATATTGAAAGTCAAAACTCAAAGGAGCGAATCAACACTGGACCATTGCTACTGGATGGAGGGGGAGCCAGGGAAGTCCAGGGCCCCCACACAAGGCAAGTGGTGCTGCACATGGCAGAGAGAGCCGAGCACAAGTCAAATGGGAGCACTGGGCTCTGCTGTGTGATCTTGGAGACACATGGTCTGTGGAAGAGGTGCTGTGAGAGTATTCTTCAAGGGATCAGCCTCCCTGGCCATCCCCGGGAGGCAGCAAGGTGACTCCATCTGTCCAGACCTTGGCTGGAGGAGCCATGACTCGGGCTTAAAACTGTTCCTTGGGAGGTCTGCCAGCAGGCCTGGGCTCATCCTGCTGTTAATGTGACAGAAGAGCCTACCCACAGCCAACCCAGATGATTCTCTGCCAATCTGCTAAGAGATCTGGTCCATTTTTAGAAACGCTTCCTCCTGATTCATAAACCATCAGCTGGGGATGACTGGGCAGGGCAGGAAAGAGGCCTGGAGATGAGGGCTCAGAGCCTGGCCTAGGCCTGCCCCTGATTAACTCGGATGCCAGGGCCAGGTGCTCCTGCTCCATAACAGCCACACAAGGCCAAACCCAGTGCTGGGAGCTGCGGAGAAGAGAGAGAGCCAGAGCAAAGACGGACAGCATACCTCCAGTATCTCAATCCTTCTGTCCTTCTCTGCCAGGTGCTTTCTCAGCAGCATTATTTCCGCTGATGCTGGATTTAATTTGGGATCCAAGGTTCTAATTACCTGTCCAGAGAAAACAAATACCGCATATCAAGATTTAATTATAGGTGGAAAACGTTGCAGAACTAAACAAAAACATGACGAACAAAGTGAAGAGAAAACCATAATGGTTATGGGAACAGGGCGAGCTGTGGGGTAATCTGGGTTCAGGAGTGACACCAGCCCACTGTCAAGTTGGCTTAGTGAAAACACAAAGACCATGTTCTCTGTAAGTGGACCAGAAGGCGCTGGGCCTGGAGTCAGGAAGACCTGAGGTCAGGTGCAGCCTCTGATACTCCCCGGCTGGGTGACCCCTGACAAGTCACTTCAGTTCTACTTTCTGCTTCGTCTTCTGTGAAATGGGGACGATGGCAGCACCTCCCTCCTACTTGTAAAATGCCTGGCACAGGTCTGGCATGTGGCAGGCGTGATTTCACACCCAAGGCATCAATCCACTTCTAATCCTCCCAGGCTAGGAATGTGACTCTTCATTCTCCAGAGCAATGAACCAGGCCCATGAGCCTGACACAATCGACCAGGCCTGGCCACGGGTCCCCATCTTCCTGAGGCTTGGCTCACAGAGTAGAGACAGGGAGAGGGGGCACGAAGAGACGCTGCTGAGGACACAGCAAACACCCACCCAGAGCCAGAATCCTTGCCTCGACCCAACTGCCTTCTGTCTTTCAACATCAAGGAGAGCTTTGAAAAACAGAGTGCCTACCTCAGGAGGGCATGATGCTTTTGCTCCGAACTGCTAGGCACTTCCAGCTTGGAAGGATCCCACCCCTTCAGGCCCTCCCCCGTCGAGCAGCCCCCCCTCCCATCTCCTCCCAATGAGCAGAGTCTCCTGAACACAGTCACACCCTGGCTGCCCTTGATACTCCCCTTAAGAAGGGGGCTAGCCCCATTCACCAGGCTCAGAGGGATGGCCTGACTCTGGCTAGTTACTGATCCCCCCTTTCCCTTCTTTGGGCTGTCAGCTCCTGTCAGGCATGGACCACATTCCATGTTCCTGTAGCCATCACAGTCCAGAGTACATGCTTCATGAAAACAGAGTACACAGGGAGGGAGACCAATGCATCAGTGCTCTGGGTTATCCAAGCAGGAGAGATGCTGGAAGGTGCGGGGGGAGGGGCTCACTTATCCAATGAGGAGAATGATAGGGTCTACCTCCCAGTGTTGTGCTGAGGGTCAGACAAAAAGCACATCTGTCCAGGCTCGGTAAACTTCAAAGCAGTCTCCATACAGGCTGACCAGTGTTATTATCATTATTAGTACTGCACTATATATGTGTGTGTATATGCATACTACATATATATACACATATATTATATATGTGTGTGTGTGTGTGTATATATATGTATGTATGTATGTATGTACACATACCCACACACATGCTGGCTATTATTATACCACTATGTATATGCTGGTTATTATTATGTTTTTAAAGCTGTACACATATGTTGGCTAGTTCTGTTATCATTATCATGATTAATATGCAAATTCCTGCTAAATGAGCATTACAAACATCTTTCCCTACTTAAATGGACATGGTTTTGACTGTTCAGCATGCCTAGTTATGCTGGTCTCCTCACAAAGCTTCTACAGGGCCCTCCTTGAATGCCAAGCCTGCCGAGGATGACCTTGCCACAAGCGCCCTCAGTGATTTTTTAGAAGTAAATAATCAGGAAGGGTCCAGAACGTCATGGGTGAAGGGCAGCAACAGCAGCAGCATCCCCACCGCCCAGGTCTGGCTCACTGGCAGATAAAGGGCACAGGGGCTCTGCCCAGGACATCCAGGAGCTAGGAGACAATGGAAGTGTTACATTGTGGGTCTGCTGCATTTGTCCAGTGAGGTTGTTGAAACCTCCTAGCCCATAATCTGTCAGGAATCAACCACTGGAGAAAGAGGCAAAGGGGAGGAGACAAAACGGCCTTCTAAAGTCAAACCACAGATTCTTTATTGTAGTTAATAATTAAGAAACCTCTCATTATGTTTTGTAGGCCAGAAAGGACAACACTGCTTAAGGCAAACAGGTGGAAAATCCTTACAACAAAATTATTTAGGAGGAGAACTGAGGCCCCAAAGGCATTTCAGAAAAACTGAATGGACTGTTTTCTAAAGGATCTGATATGGTGAAAGCCTGAGCTGATGCATTCACTATTTGAGCAAGGTGTGATTTCTTGCTGGATTGACAGGCTATGACCACAGGCAGGAGCAAACAACTCATTTTTATAAAAAAGTAAAAGGCTCAAAAATTTTAGTTACAAGGGCAATGAAATACAGGACCTTCTGCTTCTCCTATCAATTAATATTATTAAATACACACATTACTGTTTGCAAATGATCCACGAATAAGACTGGTGTTCCTTTCCTTTTTCATACCAGCTCATGATATCAAGAGCTAGCATTTAGGACACACTTTAAGGTTTAACAAACCCCAAGGATAGATAATCTCAGTGGAACCTTGGATTACGCTCTGCGTGGATTTCAAAGGGTATCTAGACATCATCTTCCAAGAAATTATCAAGGAAAACTGCCCTGATATTCTAGAACCAGAGGGTAAAATAGCAAATGAAAGAACCCACTGATTACCTCCCGAAAGAGATCCAAAATGAAAACTGCCAGGAATATTATAGCCAAATTCCAGAGCTCCCCAGTTAAGGAGAAAATATTGCAAGCAGCCAAAAAGAAACAATTAAACATTGTGGAGCCACAGTCAGGGTCATCACAAGAGTTAGCAGTTTCTACATTAAAAGACTGGAGGGCTTAGAATATAATATTCCGGAGGGAAAAAGAACTAAGATTGCAACCAATAATCACCTACCCATAAAAAAGTGAGTACAATCCTTCAGGGGAAAAATAAACATTCAATGAAACACAGGAATTTTAAGCCTTCCTAATGAAAAGACCAGAGTGGAAGTGAAAATCAGACTTCCTAATATAAGACTCAAGAGAAGCATAAAAAGGTAAACAGCAAAGAGAAACCACAAGGGATTCAGTAAAGTTAAACTGTCTGATATTCCCAGTGGGGAATGATCCTTGTAACTCCTAAAAATGCTCTCATTCTTAGGGCAGTTAAGAGAAGTGTAAATAGAGGTCGTGAGTATAAGTTTACTATGATGGGATGATATCTAAAACATAATAATAAGGAGTGAGAATGAGGAAGGCGCTGGGAGAAGGGGACACATTATCTGACAAAAAAGGGGTGTGAATGAGCTTTTCTGGGGGGAGCCCGTCAAACTTATTCTCATTGTAAGTAGCTTAAAAAGGGAGTAACATACACACTCAGTTGGCTATAGAAATCTATCTTAACCGATAGGAAAGGAGGAGGGAAAGGGAATAAGAGAAAGGGGGGGGAGCAGGACAGAAGGGATGGCAGATTGAGGAAAGGGGTACTCAGAAGCAAAGCACTTTTGAGAACAGACAGAGTGAAAGCAGAGAGAGTCACAGAGTGAAAACAGGATGAAGGGGAATACACAGTAATCATAAATGTGGGGCAAAAAATTACATCAAGTTTCTCTGATAAAGACCTCATTTCTCAAATAGAGAACTGAGTCAAATTTATAAAAATAAGAGACATTCCTCAACTAATAAACGGTTAAAGGATATGAACAGGGAATTTTCAGATCAAGTAATTAAAGCTATCTGCAACAGTCATATGAAAAAATGCTCTAACTCATCACTATAGAGAAGTACAAATTAAAATAACTCCGAGGTACCACCCCACAAGGATCAGATTGGCTAATATGACAGAAAAGGACTGAGACACTAATGCAGGGTTGGTGAAGTTGTGGACTGATTCAACCATTCTGTAGAGCAATGTGGAACTATGCCCAAAAGGCTATACACCTCTGCATACCCTTTGACCCAGTTATATCACTACTAGGTCTGTATCCCAAAGAGATAAAAAACAAAAATATGTACAGAAAGAGCAGTTCTTTTAGTGATGGCAAAGAACTGAAAATTGAGGGTAATAGCTGAACCAGTTGTGGTATAAAATTGTGATGGAATACTATTGTGTTATAAGAAACAATGAGCAGAATGATTTCAGAAAAACCTGAAAAGATTTACATGAACTGATGAATAGTGAACAGAACCAAGAGAACACTGTATACAGTAAAAGCAATATTGTAGGATCATCAACTATGAATGACAGCTATTCTCAGCAATACAATGATTGGAGAGAATTCAGAAGGGCTTATAATAAAAAATGCTATCAACCTCCAGAGACGTGATGGAATCTGAATACAGATGGAAGCACACTTTTTCTTTTTTTTTCTTGGGCTTTTGTGCCTGTGTTTTCTTCCACATGGCTAATACGTAAATATGGTTTACATGACTGCATATGTATAACCCTATAACAAACTGCTTGTTTTCTCAGTAGGCAGGAGGGTGGGACAGAAAGGAGGGAGAGAATTTTGAACTCAAAAATTTTTATAAATGAATGTTAAAAATTGTTTTTACATGTAATTAGGAAAAAAAAATAAAGTATTAATTTTTTTAAAATAAAAAAAAAAAACATTCAGCTCTCATAAAAGGACACAGGCAATGATGTTTGGGCAGCTGTCAATCTACTTACATTTCTGGCTTTCTCTAGGTACATTTTATATCTCTCTTCCATAGCTTTCATATCTTCGTCTTTCTTCTGTAGGGCAGCTTCAAGTTCATTTATCTTTTGTACTATTGGTAGAAATGAACAAAAACATAACCACTTCAAATTTCATTCATGGTATTCCACTACTTGAACAGAAAAAAGAAAGTATTTTATATTTTACTTATCTTCTGAAAGACCAGAGTCAACAAAGAGAAAAAAAAACTATATAAGTTTTTAAAAATTCAATCTTTGACTTTCTTCTTTAATGCAATTTCCCTAGAAATACAACTGGTCATTTACAAGAGATAATGTTATGATTTGCTCCTCAATACAAGAGTTGAGGATGAAAAGACATTGGATTTTATGGAATTGAAAAACTTTTGCACCAACAAAATCAATGCAGCTCTAATAAGGGAAAAAAATCATGAAATCCAATCTCTATGATTAGGGTCTGTATTCCTTATCAATGCTGACTATAACACAGATATATAAGATGAAAAGCCCTTTTCTAA
The DNA here is from genome assembly GCF_028583685.1 of Petaurus breviceps papuanus. Classification (NCBI taxonomy): domain Eukaryota; kingdom Metazoa; phylum Chordata; class Mammalia; order Diprotodontia; family Petauridae; genus Petaurus; species Petaurus breviceps. The sequence continues at coordinate 16,075,731 of NW_027185850.1, forward strand.
TATGGAAGGGATCCAAGAAGATGAACAAATAGCTCCCTGGAAGATCACAAGTGATGAACTACTGTAGGAAAGCCTGCTCCCAATCAAGAATAAGTCTAATGCCAATCAAATCACAGTGAGGTGTGACGTCCCCTGGGACACAGGTCAAGATAAAAAGCGATGGGCTGGGGTTGGCCATGGAGAGTCGAGGCTACAGACACAGCATGGGGCTGTGTGCACAGACAATGACACCATGTTCTCCCTGGGACTTAACTATCTGCCTTGAGTCAAAGAGACATCATGCTGTAAGGGAAAGGCTCAAAATGTACCAAAGTGTGCCCAGCATTTCTCCTTATTATAGCTAAGAACTGGGAGCAAAGGAGATGCCCAAGTGGTACCTCATGGCACAGGGGTGATGTGGACTATCGAGGTTCCTTAAGAAAGAAGGAATATCCAGAACTTAGCAACAAATGCAGAGACTTAGAGCAACTGATGCAGAACCAGGGAACACTAGAGAATGGAGACTGTGACGATAATAAAAAAGGGAAAGAATCTAAAAAACTGAAACTAAACACTGGAATTGTGATGCCCAAGCTTGGCTCTGGAAAAATGTTGAGAAAATGTGCCTTCCAACTTCCATGAAGAGCTGGGGGACACACATGGTCACAGAATACTAAATGTGCTCTTGGTTATAGCTGATTTACTGGTCTATTTGTGCAAATGTGTTTTTCTCCTCTTTAAAAAAAATATACTCACACATATATATATATATAAATAAAAATATATTTTATAAGGGATAGCTTACTGAATACAGAGGCCAGGGAGCAGTATACTCAGAAATGAAGGCATTATAAAAACAAAAGATATTAAAATAGGACTCAAAAAAGAGTAAAGTAACTAAATTCTTCCTATTTTTTGATCCAGAGATTGTACTACAAAGTACATAACACAAAAGTAGGTTAAAGACAGAAAGAATCCAGTTATACCCAAATATTCAAAGCAAAACTTTTTGTTGGCAGCAAAACCCCCACCCTCACTGCGACCCCCTCAAAAACAAACCTGAAACAGTAGCTGCCTGTGCATGGGGACCCTGTTCTGGTTATAGTCTATGAATGTAGTGAAACACTGTTGTGCTTCGAAAATTTAAGACATAAAGAATTTAGAAAAGCACAGGGAGCTTTGTATGACATGAGGCCAAAGACAGACAGCAAAACCCCAAGCCAAGTGACCGTGAAGCCCAGCCTGCAAGGAGAACTTGGAGGCACCGTGCACTCAATACAATGGGGACAGAAAAGAGGAAGCCCTGAGGGGGGTGGGGGACTCTGGATGGGGGCTGAGAACAGGCACAGTCTCTCAGTGAACCTGGTTTGCTTCCCTTTTTTTTCTTTGTTACAGGGGAGGATACTATGGAGCACTTGAGGATGGCAGGGGACAAGGAAGCTATTAAACCAGGAAATAATAGTTGAGCAAAAAACAAAAGGAATCAATAATCTTAAAAAAAAAAAATCTGACAGAAATTTAAAACTAATTTAATAGAAAAATGGGAGACCAGTGAAGCAGCTAAAATGTTCCAGGTGAATCAGCACCTGTGCCCTACTAGCCAAAAGACCCATTCTGTACCATCAAGAGGGCGAAGCAGAAATTGCCTGAGCTAGGGTGGAGGAGTCTTCCTCCTCCATGTGCCTCCCTCTCCTCAAGTGCAGAAGTGGGTGTGGGGTCGGGTGGAGGGTTAGAAGAACTGAGTCCAACAGCCCACCCAAGCCAGGGCATTTCTGCCCTTGGGACTTTACCATTTTGAGTCACATCAGGCTGGAGATCTTCAATAAGTTCTTGCTTCTTCTGTAATTCTTCATGGACCTCAGTAAGCTTTTCCCTAAAGAATTCAAAGGATGTATTTTACTACAGGTTTTTAAGCACTCACATCTGCATATCATTTGATTTAATAAGGGGACCCTGCCTAATTCATTAGGCTCAAGTCACACTCTACCCTCCTGGAACTCTGGGGTATGAAGGAGATCCGCCCCCCCACCTCCTTACCTTCCAACAAGGCCTGAAGCCTGGGGTTATGCTGTAGAAAGAGGGATATTTAATCAGCCTGAACTCAGAGCACTCCCAGCATGCCAGTGATGGTGCTCTTTCTCTTTCCTGAGAGATGTAAGGTCTGGAAGGGCAGGTGCAATGTTTTATTTCATTGTTTCAGGTCAGGTTCTTAGCTCTGCACGTGATAATCGGACCTGCTCCTTTGGTTTCATGGAGCCTATCGGGAATGGCTGGCAGACCAGACCTATCCAAATGCAAACCAGCTCCAAATGAATGTCTCATCAGAAATTTGGTCATATTAAGAGAAGACTTTAAAAAGTCAACAAAAGACATATGCCTTGTGAAAAATGTCTTTAATTTCAAAAATGTCATTAACACATGGTATTTTTATAATTCTGTGACTGGGACCTTGGTAGGAGGCTCAGCATATTTGTGAATAAACAGGCCTAGTAATATGATTTTTAAAAGCTCTCTCTGAATCTTGATGGTTTTAACTGAAGTGATCATTTATTTTCATAATGCAAGAGGCAATTTCTGGTGAGCATGCTAACTTTTGCAAACAGAATCAAAAAGACATAAACTTTACAAGCATGTAATCTTCCTCCTTGTATATAGGAAATGCAATACTGATTAGTCCAACTTACATATGAGCTTCCAGCTGCTGCTTTAATTTGCTGGACTACAAGATAAAATACAAAAGACTGTTAGGGGATGGCCCTGCCACACAGATATGAGCTACAAAGCCAAGTTTTCTACTTATGGTGCATTCTGCCAGTTAATGAAAATCACACTGATAAAGACTGGGAGTTACACCCAATACTTGGGGCTAAAGTCATAAAATGCAACTTTTGGCAAGTGTCAATTTCTTACTTCAAAGTACCTCAGAAAAGAGGAAATAAGGAACAGAGAGGAGGAAGGCAGAAGAGAAAGCAAGCTAATGAGAAAATTCATAATACAAATGAATGTCACTCATGAGAGGCTGATGCTGTACAAAAAGGCTCACGAGGATCTCAACATGATACATGGATGTCAATTACTACAAAATGTGCTGTTACTAAACTGCTTTAAAAGTTTGATTTAAGTCCTGAAATTAGACTGAAATAATTCTATCTAATATTTAGCACCTCCTCGGGCACTTTCAAAGGCTGTAATTCAACATCCTCATGAAACATTTACCAAAGTAAGCTCTAAGTTCCCCCCTCGGCAGGAATGGAAGGCACTCCTACTACCGAAGCCCTTCACTTTATAGCTGGAAAGCACCACTGAAGGCCGAGGGAGTTAAAAATGAAAGGCAGAAAGCTACTGAACTCTTTGAAAGAGATTTCACCCCAAGAAGTACGGCTTAACAACAAATATTTGTATTAGAGAGGTTACAATACCGTATATATGCACATATGAGATGCCGCCACGTATGAGACGTTTTCTATTTTCCAAGCCCCCAGAGGAAAAAAAAGAAAATCATACATAGCGCACACAAGACAGAAAGGAAACTCACCTCCCTTCTGGAGTTACCACTCCCTTATTCTGCCCACTAAGTTTCCTCCCCTCTGCCATGAGCCCCAATGTGCTAATTTAAGAATTAGCCCCTGACAGTTGTCTCTCACATATAAGCACTAACAGACAGACAGACACACAGACATGTATCTTTCTTTTCTATAGGTTAAATCAATCCCTCCCCATAGCTGACTTTCCCCTCTTTCCCCATGCAGCTAAGGAGACCAAACAAAGCTAAGTAAACTGAGGACCTAGTGAAACTGGGCCTTGAAGCCCCTGGAAAACAAGGAGGTCAGTTGGCAAGCAGAGCCTGAAAGGCAGTGTCCTGTAGGACAAAAAGCCTTGAAGGTGGGGCAGGCCTGTGTTCAAAGCCCACCTTGGGCCCTCCTCTGTGCCCATGCCAGCATCATCACAGAGTTGTTGTGAAGATGATCTCGGGAATTCAAAGTCGTTTATCACTGTCAGTGATTGGCAAGGAAAGCCACATTCATGGAAGGTGATGGAAAGAAGACAGAGAACTCCAAGAATGTATTCGAGGGCTGTCCATGGGGCTGGGAGCAGAGGGAACCTCTTGGAGATGTTCCCCTAATGAAGATCCCTCTTCTCTGTCCTTAGCTCCCGGGTCTGCCTCACCTCCCCCTATCCATTAGCCCAGAAGTCTCAGCTATCTTCCAGGCCCTCAAAGACCCCAGAACAGCAGAAACTTCAGGTGTAGCCAGTCCCACCTCTAACCTTCATCTGCTGGCACTATCCTGACCTGAGGTGAGCCCAGAGCATCAGCCCAAGGAGGAACTGTCTTAATTGACAGGCTCCAAATCTGAAGAACTGCTGCATCTGGTATGCAGATATATACGGTATTTGACGGCAGCCTCACTTCTAAGACAGATTAATGTGGGTGTGAAAGCATAAGAAGGCCCCCCTGCCCCCCCCCCCCCCCCCCCCCCCCGCATCACGGTTCAGAACACACTGGACTCCTCTTTTTAAAGTTCCTTACACTTTCCCCTTCAGGCTTGGGCCCTTGCTCTTGTAGAGTCTTCTGAAGGTCTTCAATCTGCTGCTGCAAACCTCTAATATATTCTTTGCTAAGCCTATGGCAAAAAGAAACCACTTTCAATTCATTTGTAATTAGAGAAGGCACCCTGTCATGAGGGAGGTAAAGGGGGCAGAGGGAGGAGACCCCGGCTCCGGTATGAGAAAAGGAAAACACCGTCAGCCATGTGGTGGCAGGGGGTTCGAGCCCACAGAAACCGCTTTAGATCAGGGAACAGGACTCATCTTGGTGTGGCACAAGAGTAGCTTCAGCCCCAAATTCGAGCTTGATGAGCCTGTTACAGCAAACGTTTCTGTCACACACAGGGACTTCAAAAGCCCTTTCTTCACCATCACCCTGTGAAGGAGCTGCTGACCCATTTCCTAGATGAGGACACTGAAGCTCAGGGTGATATGATTTGCTTGGGTTAGGCAGCTAACGAAGGGCTGGACCAGAATCCAAGCTCGGGCCTTCTGCCTGCCTGCCCTGGGCATTCTCTGCTGCCAGGCTTACCAAGCCTGCTGAAAGTGAAGCTCCCCCATTCCTTATTCCTGGGGCCCTGGGCCTTGTCATCCCCACCAGGGGAGCCTTGGGGCTGCCAGCCCGGCCCGCACAGGTGGGGGCTGGAGGAGGCTCCACTTTTCTCTTGGCATCCCAAGCCTGGCACAGTGCATGGCACACAGTAATCATTAATAAATGCTTTTTCATTCATTCACTCCATTTCCCCACTAAATCCATATGAAATGCCAACTGTATGCAGTTCATGTCCACGAGGGATACCAGGAAGAGGGAGAGAGGACTCTGGGTCTGGGGGAAAGCAGGGATTCGTGGTAATCAGGAAAGGCCTCCTGGAAGAAGTAACACTTGGGCTGGGCCTTGAAGGCAGCAAAGATCCCAAGAGTCAGAAATGAACAGCATGTTCCAGGCATGAAAGACAGTCTACACAAAGGTCTAAGGGGCTGCCAGGACAGACTGCCAAGCTGCGGCCCAGAGGGCCTGGTGTGTGGAGTGGAGGATGCTAGTGATACAAGGTCACTTCGGAAAGACAGGCACTAGACTGCAAAGTGCCGCCAAGGCAGCCAGGCCTTCCGCCCAAGTCACCAGCCAAGGTGCTGACAGAGGGAGGGACATGAGCAAGCTTCCTCTGGAGGCCTGATGGGGGGAAGGTGGGGCAGGAGGAATAAGGGAGGGAAGGAAAACAGAGGAAACAGGAGAGAGAAAGAGGAGAAGTGGAGAGAAAGGAGGGGGCACAAGGGCAGATGTGAGCACAAGGGGCCGTCTCCAGCCCACCAGATGTGGCCAATAACGGCCAGTGCTGATGAGTCTCAGGAAGAAGGCCAGCCCGAGGCTGGTGGCTTGGCCAGGCACGTGGACATTCATGCGCGCTAGCCGTGCATCAGTGAACAAGCCAGACAGCTGTCCAGCAATGGCCCCTCAGGTGCCTTTGGAGCTGAAGTCAGTGAACTAAGTGGTCATCAGCACTAATTTCTAAAAAGGAATGACAGAGCCCTTCCTCTGTGCCAGGCTCTGTGACTAAGGCCTGGAGACTTTTTAAGGCTAGTACAAAGATTCCATTAGCCAAGCGAGCTACTCCTGAGCAGGAAACACCATTGAACAAAGGCAGACCAGGGCCAGCAGGTAGGGGAGTCCTGGAGCTGCTGGGCACTCCCTGAGAGTGACAGTGACCTTCCAGGGCCACAGAGCCAGTTGATGTCAGTGGCAGAGCCAGAACCCAAGGCTTCCTGCATGACTTCTGAGCTTCCCCCTACTCCCGCACCCCCCTGCCACTGGCAACGATGCTGGACAGATAATGAGCATCTGAGGCCAAGTCCACACTTCTCCCACCCTGAATTCAGCATCAGTCCATCTGCTGTTGAGAAATAAGCAGCCTGGACTCTTCCTCCAGAAAATCCAATGCTGTTTCCCCTTCGGTGCCTCAGGGTCTGGGCCCCACTTCAGCAATAGAGGAAGGAGAGAAAGGGGGGAAGGAGGGAAGGGAGATGGGAGGGAAGGAGAGAGGGAGGAAGAGAGGGAAGGAGGGAAAGCAGTGCCCCAGGTCCCCGTGACCTTTGCTCAGTCTCCATCTCGCTGGTTTTCCTGTGTTTCTGCTCCAGCTGTTCTTGGAGCTCTGCTATCCGCTCATTCTCAGACCCTTCCTGCTGTAATCGAAGCATCTTATTTTCATGCTGAAGGCGAATAAACACTTCTCTGTTTTTTGAAAAGGAGAAATTTTGCTTTAATTTTAAAGGTCTTACAAGTTTTCGCTTTGGTTCTTAACATTTAAAGAAATATTTTAAAAATGCAGTTCTATCTTTTCAATTATTATTATACAACCTGGTGAGGCATTCTGAATGGGAAACCTACTGAAAAGGTTTTTACAACAAAAAAAATGTGACACGTAAGAGCCCCCTGGAAAATTCTCTAGGTCCTCATAAACTACGATATGTGACATGTTGTATCAAGATTCCAAAAAAATAAAGCATACTGCATTCTACTATTAAACGTAACACTCTGTACAAATGGAAAAGGGAGTTTTGAAGTATTTTACCCTCTTGATAGGAAGCTTTATATAATATCCTATTTTCAAAAGAACACAAAATTCTGAATAAGGTCTGACAGATTTATGAAGAGTAAACCATGCCTGCAAATATTAATTTGACCCATGTAAATTAATGAGAAGCAGCAGATGCCGTCCAGGGCTGTGTCCTATCCCATGTGCTAAGAATATAAACCTGGCCTCAAAGGGAAGAGCTAATGACTCAGGAGCAGACAGCAGTCTCCGGAAGCTAGTCTGGAGGTTAGATGTTAATATGGTTGGTCTGAATGCCCCTGCATGGGTCAGGGCAGAGGAAATTTCGTGACAAGCTGCACAAAACTGAACCGAACAGGAAGTGGTTGGGGAAAACGTATTCTGATGTTAAAAACTGGGATGTGCCGATAGTGGGAGCTGGGGAAGGGCTGGCTCTGATCACCTTTCAGATCATGACAACAACTCTCTGCAAAGTTCAGGCCAGCCAGATCCCGGGCTGTCGTTCCTAGCCCCACGATTCCATTTACAATCATTAGTTTTTGTTTGAAGTATCACAAGAATTAACAGATACAAAAACTCCACTTTCCATTTTCTTACCTATATTCTACTGGCATAATTTCAGCAGCAAGGTTCTCGAAACTTGAGGAGACAGAGGTACCTGCAAAGACAGAGCCTGTGAAGACCAAACACTCCCCGAGGAAGCGTCTGGTGAGATGCTGCCAGCCCCTGCACTGACCTGCCTGGCTCAGGTGGTCCTGCTGCACCTGCGAACACCGTAGCTCCTCATTGGTCTCCTTCAGGGCGTCTCGCTGTATGATCAGTCTCTGAAAACAAGGCGGGTGAGGGCTTCACCACCATTCCAGGGTGAGGACTGCGCTGCCCCCAGTCACTGACATCTGCAGCCTCCACCAAGCTGCTCTGACCCCCGCTGGACACAGGAACTCCCTGAGGCTTGGGAAGGCCCTCCAATCAGCACAGCAGCGCCAGCCTGGAGCCCAGACATGCCTCTCCCTCTGCCCAGGCTGCTGCCCATCTCTCCAACAATTGCACACCCCAATTTCAGACAATTCTGGGTCTAACGGCTGGGACTGTGTTTACATTCATGAAGTCACAACCCTGTTACTTCAGGTGGGTGGAGGTGGGGGATGACTCTCCAGCACATCCGCCAATCCATGTACTCATTGGAGGGTCTTCACCAGACACTGCTGGCAGCAGGCTGAGGATGAGCATCTCTGGACTCAGCCAGGCTGGGTAGCCCTCAGACACCCAGCAACGGGCCTTCCCTGAGCCTCAGCTCTGCCCACAGAGCTTAAAGAATCAGCCTCATCTCCATGCCACACAGAAGCCTTGAGGAGGACTCACTCCCCAGGCACTGAAGGAACTGTGCTTCCTCTAGATGCCTTGTTAAAGAGAAGAGGCAGAGTCCCAAGCCCAGCAGACTTCTTAGCTTATCATTCGTGGGCAAATGACTTATCATTCGGGGCCTCTGTTCCCTGTTCTATAAAATGGAGATAACAATACTCCCATTGCCTACCTCAGGTTACCTATTAAAGATAATATCATTGGGAATGCAGGCCCATTAAGACCCAGAGCTAAGGGGCCTTCTGGGGCCACCTGCCCCCACCTATCCTGTGACTGCTTCAGCCTCGACCCCCTGAGCTGCCGGAGCTCCTTCTGCTTCTGGCCACCTCTGACCCCAGAGAGCTTGCCATGCCCTTTGGGATTGAGCAGAATGGGAGCAATGCCCCTTCCACAAGAAAGTCCTCCAAATGCATGAAAAGAGCTACCAGGAGAAGTGTCCCCAGTTCCACCAATCAACATCCATAAGGCAGGAAGGCCGGGGGCTCTTCAGGTCCTTTCTAACAAGGATTTTTGGAACTTGAAACAAATATTCCTCTGTTCACCTAGAGTGTACATAAGATCAATGGTGGCCCACCCCTAGAGCTTAGCCCAAAACTCTAAGTCTTGACTCCGAGCCCTAAGTTGTGTTAGCACTTGAGGCAGCAGAGGGGACAGTTTCACAGGATGAAAGACCTCCTTATGCAACAGCAGAAGAGGGGAATGGGGTTCAGGGGTGGAGGGAGAGTGCAGAAATAGGGAAATGTCACTGGAGAAATTTTTGGGCATGGGGTGACAGTGGCTATGTGTATCAATGGGTCGTCATATCACAAGTTACTTAAAATCGTGGGCTTACAAGGAAAAACCTACACACAGACAGAAGCAGTACCATGAACTTCCTATAACCTTGACACATTCTTGGTGCCAGGATCCCTTATTTTTAAGGAAAAAATTAATATAATTGCACCAAACAATTACTAGCTTGTACCTTGTGATGATAAAATCACAATGCCCAAAACTCTTTCTCAAGACAACCATCATTAGCAATCCATAACATCTCCCCTTTAGACCTATGTGGCTTCCAATTTGAAGGATAGACAGGAGACATGATTAACATTCATGTCCAGAATGGATGTTTTCTAGAACCTAATCAAGATATCTGGCTTCCTCAGTCTTGTGTTACATTCCCATGGTGTCTTCCTCAGACTTCGGATAACCCCAAGAGCCCAGTGCCACACTTCACATAAATGCACAGTTAATACACGATGGACACTAACACTTGTGCACACTTCATACATGACAGACACTCACATCTTTTTCCTTGAGTAAAGCTTCATGCTTCTCTTCCAGGCGCTTCATCTCAAAGGCTAATGTGTCAGCTCTTTTGGACTCAGCAGAGAGTTTAAAATGAAGTTCCTGAACCTGTTGTTTGAAAAAACCCAACAAAACAAGGTCTTAGATATAACGCATGTACCTTACACTGAAGCAAAAGCAAAGAACCCAGGAATTCATAAAGGCAGATGACAAATCCAGAAGACAGTCAAGTCAGTTCACAGCCATTAGGCTGGGGCTCCCCAGTGGAGTCATTTCTGGACTTCTGAACCCAGCATTCTCCTGGCACGTGACGCAGCTGTGTGATGTAAAGCCACAGGCTACCAAGCACAGCAACTACAAGCACCAAAAGGGCCAAAGCTGAGTGCATGTGGGCGGGCACAAAAGGTGCCCTTTGGTGACCCACGATGCCTTGGGCTTGAGAAGCGAGAGCAGCTGAGGACAGATTCCTGGAGTCAGCTCTAATAACTATGCCCAGAAGAAGCAGCTGAATCAGAGCAGTAATTAGCCACAACAATGAAAAAGGGCCAGGTCAGAGAGCCTGAGAAGTGAGAGGCGACCATCCGGCCACAGCAGAGCCCAAAGCGGCGGCGTTCTGGGCCAAGGCCTGCTCTGCTCCCCCTGGGCCTCTGACTGCCAGGCAGCAGAAGCAAATGAATGGCCGAATTGCCAAAGACGACTATAGAAAGGAAGGAAAGGGAGTGGGCGATGCACGAGACTGGGAAGCCCTGCTTGGAGGGAGGGAGCCCCTGGGTCCCCGGCCACTCCCCGGGCTGGCCGCCCGCCGCGTGCCCCCAGCTCACCTGCCTCTTGTATGTCTCCAGCTGCGTGCGAGCAGCGTTCGCCTTCTTGAGCTCCTCCTCCAAGCTGACCGTGTTGTGCATGTACATCATGTTGGTGTCCTGCAGAGATTTCACCTGCTTCCTCAGGTCATTCAGGTCCTGGAGCTTCTGCCTATAAACCTCCACCGTAGACTCTAATTTACTCGCTTTGTCAGAGGTAGTCCTACAGTGAATAAAGTGAGAGCTCAGAGCAAGCCGATGGAGGCCCCACGATGGACCTCATCCTTACCATGAAATGATGCCCCAAACAGCTAAGAAAGGAAACTGCTGGGCAGGAGGAGCCTGAGCTTCACACGCGGCAGAGGGGTCGCAGATGGAGGCCGCCAGATGCCCCAAACAAAGGGCAGCATGGGCTTCCTGAGCACTCTGGAGACTCCTGTTAGTCTGAACGGAGAGGCTCATTTGTGGACCCAGAGCAGCTTTTCCCCACATACCTGATTCTATTTTGTTATTAGCAGAATCCTTTCTAACAAGCTAAGACGAGGAAGAGAGCCACCACAGCAGCCTCACTGGCTCGGGTCAGGAGGCTGCCTCTGCCTGCTACAGAAGAAAGAGCAAGGACTTCTAGAAGGCCTACACCTCAGCTCTGCCTAGAGACCCAAGGAGGCGTGACCCATGCACCTTCCAACAATGGCCCTGTCCCCACCCCCCCAACACACACACACTCACACATGCATGCACACTCACACGCACACACACATGCGCACACACTCACACACATGCACACGCACGTATGCACACTTACACACTAACGCACTCGCACACATGAACACACACTCACACTCACACACACACTGCCTCTGACCATAAAAAGCCTGATGGAAAGGGTCATGGATCCCTACAGCCCTTTGTACCCCAGCCCCGGTCCCAGGCCTAGGGGGAGCGCAGCAGCTCAGGCAGAGTCCCTAAGCTGCTGCTCTGTGCCCCCCATCCCCCTGCCCTGCCTCCTGCTGATCACCTGACCAAAGCATGGCCATGCCCCAGGGAGATCTCCAAGGGAAACACTAGGGTCTGTGCATGGATCAAGCTCCACAAAGCCAATTTTCCCCTTTCCAAAGGCAGTTATAACAATGCTGGGATTCTAAGGGGAAGGTTTTCATGTGCTAAAAACCAGACAGCCTTGTGTTTACGTCTGAGCACAGGACTGCTGGACTATCTGGGGGCCCCTCTAACACCTGAGCTGAGATGGAGCTGAAGATCGCCCGGCCCACATTTAGCCAGGACAGACACAGTGTGTGCAGGAGGGAGGAGGGGTAGCAGGCCCCAGGCCGGGGTCACGTAAGGAGACCCCGAAGGGGAAGAAGCAGCTGCACACCTGAGAACGTCAATCTCATCCTTGAGGGCGCGCGTCTCCTCGGCCAGGCCCGTCAGCTCGTCGTTGCGATGCTGAAACTCAATCAGCTGCTTCTCCAGCTCCTCACAGTGAAGCCGGTAGTCATCTTTTGCCGCCTCCAGCCTTTTTGTAAAGAAAAGCAAAGCGTTATTCTGTGACTGTTTCCTGATGGGGGGGGCACGTGCGCCCAGAGCCAGCATCTGACAAGAACCACCATGTGGGCAGCGAAAGCTCACCTGGGTGATGACCTGGGAAGCCCTGGGATCTCCCGCAGGCAGACTGCACCAGGCCGAGGTTTTACAGACAGCGACACTGAAGCCCTGAGCTGCAACTGTGGGCAAACCTCTTGGCCTCAGAGTCATGACCAGGGCCCAGCACCTGAGCTAAGGGCACTTCCCTTCTCTCCAAAGAGACAGAGACAAAAGATCTACTCCACTCACCACCTTAGGGGTCTGGTGTAAGCAAAGCCTTCCTCTGACACTTATGCATGGACACTTTGATTTTTCCTTTTACATCTTAGGAGGAAGAGGAGGAGAAGGCTTACTTACTCCCCAATCCTCAAAGGAAAAAACAAGCCACGATGGGGTAGATACGTGGCCAGACAACCAACTGCCAGCAGTACCCGGGCACAGCTGGCCAACGAGATACTGGGGAGCCATGCACACTGGAGAGGCCTCAGAGGCCAGCTGTCCAAAGCATCCCGGAGGAGGGTCTCACCACACAGGGCAGAAAAGCAGGGAGCGTCCTGCAGCGGGCACTTCTAGACACAACAGCACATACTTGTTTAAGCTGTGCTGAATTTAATGGACACACACACATGTATGTAGATGTGCACATATGCATTTATATGTTATGTAAATAAAATACGTGGGGCAGCCAGGTGGTTACAGCAGACAGAGCACTGGGCCGGAAATCAGGAGGGCCTGAGTTCATATCTGGCCTCTTAGTAGCTGTGTGACCCTGGGCAAGTCACTTAACCTTTGTTTATCTCTTTCCTCAAACTGAATGGGGATAACACCCCTCTCTCCCAGAATTGTTTCAAAGCTCAGATGAGATAATAACTGTGAAGCCCTTATCCCCACACCCGGCACTGCATAAATAAATAAAAGGTGCTACATAAATATGAGCTATGGTTCTGTGCATGACAAGTGATACAGGAAGATGAAGAAGAATTACAAGATGACAACCTCTCTCTTTGGCTCACCCAACAGCACCCTTCCTCTGAGCCCAAGTTCAAGTCCACCTCCCCAGGGGCATGGCCAGGAGGCCGCAGACCTCCATCCCCATCAGTACTTCTGAAAGTCTCTAAGATGTGCTTTCTCAGAGGACGAAAGAGGGGAGGTCGAGAGAACAGGCCAAAGGGGTCTCCAAAAGGGCGTTTAGATGTATGGGAAGGGGAGAATAAGGGATTGTTGTAGGAGGGGTAGGCTAAGCAAGAGGAGTGGGGAGAAGTAGAGGAGTCAGGAGAGATCTCTATATAAATAAATCTGCACTTAACCAGCGTGTCAGGGAAGAGGAAGGAGGAAAAAAGAACACAGTAAAAAGTGCACAGGGGGGAACAAAAGAAAATTTACAAGGAAGAAAAGTTATGATGGACGCCTCTCAACACAACATGGGGTATTCACCACACAGGCTTTCTTGAAATGAAAACGTAAGGCCAAACACTGAAGCCTCTCTTATGTTGTGCACAATGCTTTTTGTTCTAACTTTGATTTTAAGTTTCAGTATTTAAGTCTATGATGTTTCTTTTTTTCTATTCTCTATTTGAGCTCTGGTGTTGCGAGTCTAAAATAAGAGAAAATGTGCTTTCTCTAGCATTTGGCTGGCATCACACTACCATACACTCCCTCAAGGGGAGGACTTCTGTCCTCACGTCTGTCCCCATTTCCCAGCTTGTCTGTAAATTTCTGAGGGCAGGGAAGACGCCTGGAAGGGCTTCGTCCCTCCTGTGTCTTAGCCTGGGGCCCTGAACATAGCACACAAGCACATAACACCAGAGCTGGGAGAAACGCAGCCCATTCTACAAGTGAGGGGCCTAAAAGTCAGCCAGGAGCAAGCCTCGCCCACGTCCCCAGGGGAAGTGGCCCCGACTCCTGAATCCCTGCAAGGCCTTCCACGCCACACGCCAGCACTGACTGTGACAGAGGCCAGAGTCCTGACAGGGATCCTGATGAGCTCATACCGAAAGTTCTCTTCTTGAAGCTGCTCCAGCTGCAGCTGGGCATGAAAGTATTTCTTGGCCACCACTGTGCTTGGGTCCTCCAAGGAGCCGTCCAGCTGCTCCAGCCTCTCGTTCATCATCTCGTTCTCAGACACCAGGGTGTTCTTCTCGTCCTGAAGGGCGGTCACCTGGAGAACACAGACCCCTGGGTCATCACAGACTCACGAGAGGTGAGTCCCCACACACGGCCAGCGGCAGGCCAGGAGAGCCCGCTCCCAGGGGATGGAGAAAGCATGTGCCCTTCTCCTGATTGACACAGGCAAGCTCCTGAGGGCTGCTATTTCACAACCCTCATCCCAACTTTTCCCATCCATGGCTGGTATTCTGAGGGGTCACTGGTGAAGACAGAAAATAATTTTAGCTCACTGTTAAAATGAAAACATCTCCAAGCATTTGCTGCTTCATGAATTCTCCTTTCACCTCTTCATAGGTGGTTTTGAAATAATAAAAACAACTACAGTAACTAGGCAAGCATTTAGTAGGTGCTACTATTAACCCCATTTTACAGATGAGGAAACTAAGGCAGATATTAAGGAACCTGCCCAGGGTCCCACAACTAGTAAGTGTCTGAGGCCGGGTTTGAACTGAGATCTTCCTGACTCCAGGCCCCACAGCCTTGTCTACCACAGAGACGACAGGCTTAAGATTACCTGTTCAGTGAAACAGAAAAAGACCTCAGTCTATCCACACTATGGAATGGGGGCGAGTGTAGTCACCCCAGGAGAGCTCTGCGCCCTGCCCCCTCCCCCCACCCTTCTGCATCCACCTGCATGTCCAGCTCTTGGCATCTTTGCTTCAGCTCTTCTTTCTCTGCTAACGCATCCTGAAGCTCCTCTAAGGCTCTTTTAAGCTACAACAGGAAAAGGCACAAATTTAGGTTTATACTTTTTAAAACTGAAAAATGTGTATTTTGTCTGGTGTGCACGAGCACACACACAGACAGATGGGCTTTTCTGTGTAAACACAAACATACAAGGCTTAGAAATCATTTAAAATATGTTATCTCCTTATTAAATTTTCAGTAGATCCATACACAAAGAGGCCATTCAGTGCCTAATGAAACCAATACTTAAGGAGCCTCATTATCTAGAAATAAATTTCCACAGGAACTATATGCAATTAAGCAGGATACAATACAGTGACTGAAAACCCACAGTGAGTAACATAATTTTACAGACACAGGCAGTGGGGCTGGGGCAGGCGCTGGAGAGGGGAGGTGGACAGTAAAGTGGGATGATGAGTCTGGGGAAGGGAGTCATGCAGTCCCGGGAGGAGCAGGACTGGACAGCAGCAGACAGGCAGGCAGTGCAGTGACAACAGAGGCCTGTTAGGCAAACTAAGAAGAATGTGCCCTTCCTTCCGGCTTCTTGAAACTTGAGTATTTAAGAACAGAGAGGAGGAAAAGTAGATACTGTAGTCAGCTCCTGCAGCCCAAACAAAGCCATTTTGGCAAATAATCTCACTTGTCAATCGGAAGGTGAGTAAGCCCACAATCAGGTCTGCCAACCACCCAATGCACTGACCACCTTCCAGGAGGAAAGACCCCAAGAAGCCCGAGAGGGAGGGATGCTCGTGCAGCCACCCTCTGTGCCCCCCTCACCCTGCTCCCACATGACCGTGGACAGCTTGGACACATGTCACCTAGGAACAGACCAGGCAGTGAAAAGAAGGCACAAGGATTTTTACAGGAGGCTTCATCTCGGTGAACAGAGCCTTAAGACATCTGATGTCAGAAGCCATAGCTTGCCACTTCATAACTGTCTCCACAGTAACAAGCTGCCTCTGATATCACCTGGACTTGATTCTCTCCAGGTAGTCCAACCACCCTCCAAGGGAAACACAAGCAGCAAGCATGCTCCAAACTCTCTGCCCAGTGCTTGGCATGGAGCAGGTACTTAGCTAATGCTGAGGTGGGGGAGGTGCCCAGGATGCCCCTGTTCTGCACCAGGCACCCCCCATTACAGAGGAGGGCATTCATTACCTGATGTTCCAGCTCTCCAGCATCACCTGAAGCACAGCTCACTATTTCTTTACTCATTAACTATGAAAGAGAAGAGTCAAAATTAGTCAAATACAATATAAAAGACAAGTGGAAAGAAACACATGTTTAACAATTTAGAATTGGCTGGATCAGACTGAACTCAAACCACTCTCAGCCCACACGCTGCTCCTATACCAGCTTCAGGAGGCCCTGAAATGACTGACAGCCAAGTAGAAAGGACAAGGAAAAGAGGCATGGCACCTCATGGCACAGGCCTCACTGGCCCCAAGAGGAGGGTCTGCCGGCGGTTCTGATTGTGGCACCAGGCCAGGTGCATTCCTAAACTAAGGTGAGGTCCTAGGAAGGTCAGAGGTTTAGCCCCAGGAATGGTGGAGGCCAGGCTAAGGTATGTACCTGGGATCTGTACAGGCTAAGGAAATACTCACTGACCAATGGAATCAAGTACAGGACAAATCCCTTTACTTAAAGACAGGACATTTCCATATTTTGGTAAAAACTGATTTTTAATTGAAAACCACAAGCCTGGTTTTAGAAAATTATTGAAAGAAGAGAATACATTTTGTCAAGTAACACTAATAAAATTAGACCCAGCACTAAACACTTCAAAGATACAATGTACTAAATAACTAATTAACTATTCATTTCAAAAGACTATTTTCAAATTAGGGTTTATAGCAAATGACAAAAATAGATTCTATAAAATCATCTTTAATACACATGCACAAGAATACACACACATGTACACATGAAGTACACATGCATGACAAAGATTATCCCATGTAGTGCTTTGGAGACAAACGAAAACTACACTAAACTGCATCTAGGGGAAGACAACAACAAAAGCATTTATCCTAGATGTCGGACGAAGGTTGACTGCCCAGTGATTCCCTAAATATCATCCCCCCCAAAACTAAGCCCTGCTATAAACTCCAAAACGCACCCAGGGTCTGCTGTCTATTTTTTCATTCTTGGTTTGTCTTCCCTGGCCTCATCCTTCTTGGTCCAAGAGACCTTGGATGGGCACCAGGGCCATTTCTTTGCTCCTCGATTTTTGTCTGAGAACATCTAAGCTCAGAACAATCCAGATCAGAAAGAGAGCTGTCAGCCTGAGTGTAACAAGACCCAGCCCCCTTCCCTCCCTGAGCTGATGCCTGAACAGCCACCCTTCTTGAGTGGAGGGAGCTGTCCATGCAGGACCTCAGAGTTCAATCCAGTATTCTCTCTTCATTGAACTGATCAAAGTATTCATTTTGTTAAATGCCCACTAAGTGCCAGGCACTATGCTAGATGCTGAGGATACAAACACAAAGAATGAAGCACCCCAATGCCCTCGAGGAGGTGAGTATATGTGTGTTTACATGGGTATGCATCTACACACACAAGACTTTTCTCTTCCATCAGAGATTAGAGAAAGACAGAGCTGCATAAAACACCTATCTCTACAGTCTAAGCCTGACTCTTCTCCCCCTTCCTAACTACATGTAACGCTTCTAGGGACTCCTACCCTCTACTTCCTGCTATAACCCGACCACTGCTTACCTCCTGAATAGCAGTCATCACAACGTGTTGAACAGATTCCTCCAGAGTCATAATTTTCTGAATGTGTTCTAGGGTACAAAATACACGAACACATTTGAGAAACTCTTGCCTTTTCCCAGTCTACACTGAGAACTGTTCACAATAGAAGGAGCAACAAAGGGACAGGGGCTATCGTGGTGGAGACCAGCGTGAGGAGAGGCCCTCAAGGAGCTCAGGGTCCACACACAACGAAACAAGAAGCAAGCTTCATGGAAATCAATGAACAAGACAGGGCAGATACAAGGTCCAAGACGGCAGGATGGAAGAGGAGCAAAGGGCATGAAAGCGATGACCCTTCCTAAGAGCCCACCTAAGTCCAGCCTCTCGAGGCTCATGAACCTGCAGGGAAACTGCCACATAGCCTTTGCAGGTAAGTGCAGGCACACGCACCACAGCAAGGCTGGGAAGGGAGGAAGGCCTACAGAACTCTGTTTAGTAGATCATGGGAAATCAGGGCAGAGTTTTGGAGGAGAGGAACAATAGAGTCTTGGTATGAATAGCAAAGAATGGCTAATCAGCAAGGGGGAAGGGGGACCAGGCAGGACAAAGAGAATAGAGGCTGTCTCAATAATTCCAGGGGTGGGACCTAATAACAAGAGGAGATAAGTGTGAAACACTCCCGAAGGGAGACTCAGAAGAGGCCACTAGCAAATTCACTCTCTGAGATGTAGTAAGAGAGAGGGAAGAATCAAAGCTAATATTGAGATTTCATTTTATGATTTTTTAAATTTTATTTTTGTCTAAAACAATTAACATTTTTTTAAAATTTTGAGTTCCAAATTCTCTCCCTCATCCCCTAGAAAACAAGTAATTTGATAAAGGTTATACATAACATTGAGATTTGAAACAAGAGGGATTGGTGAGTACCTGACCACTGACATAGATGGTTAAGTCAGAAGGAGAAACAGAGGAAGCAGCATCTGTGCTTTGGCCGTGCTAAGCCTGAGACGTCGCCGGAATGTCCTGATACTCTGCTCCTATGGGCATGTGGATACATGGGCCTGGAGCTTGGGGAAGGAGGGAGGGCTGCAGCTACGTGGGTTTGGAATTCATTTACGCCAAGTTCAGAGTTAAAGTCAGGGAAGTGAATGAAAGCTGAGGGCAGGAGAGTCTCGGAAGGACACCGTCCTTTTAAAGGGTAAAGAGGATGAAGCAACGAGCGACTGAGATGGACGAGGGAGGGAGTTTCTACAGGACAAGGAGGTGACAGTCAGGAGGTCAGGACTTCAACGAGGTGAAGGAAGACAAGCCAGAAGCAGCAATGCCTCCCTCCTTCTTTCTGGCTGCCATAGCACCTGATAGACTCAAACAGGGATGACTGCCCACAAAAGGTCTCAGATGAACTGCTGTCTCATCCTGCCTCCCCCATCCTGGACTCAGGAAATCTGTTACTTGAACCCAAGGGGGAGACGTTGTTAAGAAAACTGAATCCAGAGGAGCAGAGCTTTCTGGGCACTTCGGGGTCGGCTCAGCCAGTCCTTCCATTTCACCTGCATCGACCAGTAGAATGAATCACTTGTACCCAGCAGGGAGAAAGAAGACTTGTGTGCCACAGATATGGCTCCTCAAGTCTACGTCTCTGGGGAGAAGCAGAACTCATGCCCTTCCCCACCAGATGAAGTGGAAGACAACCCTGGTCTTTGGATTCTCTACATCCAAGTCGCCACAGCCTTATCTCCAAGAACTGGGGGCCCGAGGTCACACATACCTACCTGCACACAAAAGTACCTCCCAAACCACACATACCTAATGACACCTATGTGTAAACTACTTTTGTGAACAAATTTAGAAATAATTCTCCTCCCCTGACATTGCTGCTTTGCTTTTCAGAAGTAACCTGCCAAGGGCATACTGAGTCCAAGTCACCACAAGGGTCATTTCCAGGAAACAAACACCCCCACAAAAACCATCCCCATCCTACACATACCTTGTTTCTTTTCACAGTTGACTGCACAGCCTAAAATAAGCTGGAGGAGCCTGCCAAGCTCTGCAGGGTCTGAGTGTTCAGTTATTTGGCTTAAATCAGGTATAAGTTCTTCAGAAATCTGCTGACCTAAAAACTATGACATCAAAAGGACATCAAGTCAGGCTTCTAATGTGATGTGAGGCACATTGAATCAATGACACTTTCAGTGTCATTTCATAAGTACACAGCTGATCAATGTATGGAGAACATTAAGAAATTACAGACTGGAAGCACAAACGGGTTAAAGGAAATTTGAGATCATCCATACAACAAAAAAGTATTAATAAGGATGAGCTGGAAAAGTAAAAAAATAAATAAATTTAAAAAGAAGTAGCCTAAACACCTTTACCACCCAAGGAAACCTATAAAATTTTGTCACAAAATGTGCTTTTGTGTGATTCCTGGCAGTCAAAAATATACCATCATCAATGTAAGGTAAATAAAGCAGTCCTACAGAGGTTGTTAGATACAAAAAAGTGTAAGTCATTGAGGCCTATAGCCATCATTTCTTGGTGCAAGAGTACTATCTGTAGAGTAACTGGAAAGGGTAACCTGAAGGGACCTATTTGGAAATGTAGTAGAGTTCACTTTTCATTTTTCAAATGAATACAAAAGCACTCTGGGAAAGGGTGAGTTTAGATAAACTACAAAGACAATTTGGAAAGAATCCTTCAAAAGGGCTCTTTTTTGGACTACAGTGCCAACCTGAAATGAGGAAGACCTGAGTTCAAATCCAATCTCAGACACTTAACTACGTGACCCTGGGCAAGTCACTTTACCCTCTTTGCCTACATTTCCTCAACTATAAAATGAGCTGGACAAGGAAATGGTAAACCACTCCAGTCTCTTTGCCAAGAAAACCCCAAATGAGTTCATGAAGAGATGGTCACAATTGAACAGTAGTAACAAGTTTAAAAAGGGCATCAAAAATATCTTAACAGTAAAACCTTCAATATCCCTCATTCAGCAGGCCAGCCAAGCCCATGTCTGGAGCTCCCACTGGACCCAGATGGCTCTGGAGGAGAAAGTGAGGCCAGTGACCTTACCCAGCCCTCCCTCTCTCAGATCAAAGTGAATGCAAGCCACGTCATCTGATGCCATCCTGGAGCCACTTCGAGAACGAAGGACAAGCACAGCCTGGAGCTCGCAGCAGACTATCCTGCTTCTTGTCCCAAACAATGAGGCTAAGATTTACATGAGCAGTAAGACATGCGCTACACACTTCTCTGACTGCCTACACTGTGGGCAGAGCTCCAGGCTGAGAACTGAGAGAGATCCAAAGGACAGGAAAGGCAGAGGCCCTGCCCTTTGGAAGCTTACAGTCTCAGGCAGTTTCTTGATACAAGGCCCTTCTATCCAGAGCATTTTGTGGGAATTAGCTCCTGACCCTTCTAGAGCTTCAGACACCGGGACATCAGACATTCTCATCATGCTATTAGCTGCTACAGCATTACATGAACTCCCTTGCAGTGGTGGTGGTGGTGTTCAGAGCCATGCTCTTGGCAAAGATACTGGAGTGGTTTGCCATTTCCAGTTCATTTCACAGATGAGGAACTGAGGCAAACAGAGTGAACTGACTTGCCCAGGCTCACACAGTTAGGCAGTGTCTGAGGCCATATTTGAACTCAGGTCCTCTGAACTCCAGGTCTGGTTCTCCATGCATAAAGACCCTGTCAACTGCCTGGCAGTGCACAGATTAATGGTCAGAGTGCTGTGTCCTCTAGCTTCTGAAAATGCAGTTCATTTGAAAAAAAAATGAAGCCCAAATGAGGATTGTGTAATTGCACAGTGGGCTGTTAAAACCAGCAAAGTCAATATAAATACTCCAATCATGACTAGTTTTGAATGAAAAGTAAAATTACAAGTGATCCTTGATATGTAGGTAAAATCAGTCATTCTCTACTCATACCTCATGATAATAGCTGGTAATTCCTTGAAGAACCTTCTTCAAATTACTAGCCTAAAATTAAAAAAAGATGAGAGATAAACAAATGACACACATCACTGTTCTATATTAATGCGAATATCACAACTTTTCTCCTGAAGCAAAGCTTGAACACCTCTACAGAGCCTGCATTTACCATGTGAGCCTGTCCCATGGCGAGCGCTGTCCTAGGTACTAGAAACAGGAACAAAACAGGAACACTCACAAGAGTTTCTGCCCTTGAGGACTTGACACTATTTCCTGGGAGGTCATATGTGGGGATGGGAGTGCCCGGACAAGGAATGTGCAGGTGGGCACCATCTAGCACCAGAGAAGCCTGAGCCTGAAATGGTTTGCTCAGAGTCACACAGCCAGGATGTGTTGGAAGCAAGGCTTGAACCCAGGGCCTCCTGGCTCCCCGAGGCCATGTTGCCCATCACATCTAAGAACATGCATAGTACAGACAGAAATACAAAATACAAGGTAATTTTCTACAGGAAGGCACCAGGTCATGGCTGGGAAGGCTGCAGGAGATGGAGGCCCTTAAGCACTCAACCGCATATAAGGATCCACAAAGTCATACACTCACTTAAAAAACACGTTGGCATCAGTCACATCCTGTATCTGTATTTTTCTTTTCAAATGCTTTATTAACTTCTGGTTTATATCATTAATTTCTGCCAGATTTTGAGTTACAAATTTTCTCCCCGTTTTTCCCCTACCCACCGCCCCCAAATAGCAGTCCCACAGGATATCCCCTCCTCCAATCTGCTCTCTCCCATATCTTCTCCCATACTCCCTTCAACTTTTCCAGTAGGGCAGGATGGATCTATGTACCCATCCCTGTATATCTTATTTCCCAATTACATGTAAAATAGTATTAATAATAGTATTTATATATTTTAAACATTTGATTTTAAAACTCTGAAATCCAGATTCATTTCCTTGTCACCAACCCTTACCGGGAAGATATGCAATTCGGTATAGGTTATACATGTGTGGCTATGCAAAACATTACCAGAGTAGACATATTGTAAAAGACTGACTATATTTCCCTCCCTCCTATCCCATCTCCCACTTGTTCTATTCTCTACTTTGATCCCAACCCTTTTCAAAAGTGGGTGCTTCCAGCTTCCCTCCCCCCCCCAGCCTGCCCTCCCTTCCATCGTCCCCCCTCTCATCCCCTTCCCCCCTACTCTCTTATAGGGTGAGATACCCTATTTAGTGTGTATGCCATTCCCTCCCTGAGCAAAATTCAATGAGAACAAGGTTTTGCCTTTTTGCCTTCCTATTCTTCCCCTCCATTGTAACCATTTTCCCTTGCCTTTTCTATATGAGATAGTTTACACCATTCTGTCTCTCCCCATCTCCTCTCGTTATATTCCCCTCACCTCTTAACTTCACCTTTTAAGTATCATCCCTTCCCATTAAATTGGTCCTGTGCCCTCTATCTACGTATACCTGTAAACATATATACACACATTCACAAGTTTTCATATACCCTCCTATACCGACATGTATATATATGTATATATATATATATATATATTTCTATTCCCTTCAATAGTTCTCATACTGAGAAAAGTTTCATCAGTTACAATTATCATTTTTCCATATAGGAATGTAAATAGTTCAACTCTGATAAGTTTCTTATGATTTCTTTTCCCTGTGGGCCACTGTCACAACAGCTCTTTCCCAGGCTCCTCCCAGAACTTTCTGGTCCATTTGTCTCCTGGTCTCAAGTCTCTCTCCACTCGCGGCTGCTAAAAGCAGCCTTTGCTGATGTCCCTGACAGTACTAGAGGCAGCCAGGGTGTGCCAGAGTCAGAAGGACCTGGGTTCAAATCTGACCTCGGACACCGGCTAGCTGTGGGACAGTGTACAAGTGATTGAACCTCTGTCTGCCTCTATTTCCTCATCTGTATAATGGGGATAATTACAGCACTTACCCCCTAGGGTTATTACAAGATCAAATGAGATAATGTTTGCAAAGTGCTCAGCCCAGTGCCTGGCACACAGTACGCACTATGGAGCTGTTAGCTATCATTAGAATTGTTAACCTCCTGCTTATTATCTCCAACTTAACCTAAATTTTTCTGGTTTGCATACAGTTATTTTCAGGTTGTCTCCACCATTAGACTTCAAGGTCCCTGAGAGCAGGACCTTTGCATCCCTAGTACTTATTACAGTGACTGCCCCCAGGAGGTGCTGGATAAACACTCACTGACTGACAATGTAGGTAAGGGTCAGTGTGACAGGATGGTTGACTGCCCAGGCAGGCCATGGAACGGCAGAGGCGGAGTCAAGAAGGACCCAATGCCAGAGGTCTTACTGAGGCCCTAAAGAACCCCACGAAGCAGAATGAAGGAGAAGGAGCTCTGCATTCCCACAGGACAGCCACAGATTGGAGGCCACAGGGACTCTCGTTAAAGATCTTGTCAGTCAGGATCTCTCTAGTTTCTCTGCTTCCCCAAATGGGACCGAGTTTGAGAATCCCTTGCCTAGCCTGGCCACTGCACAAAGCAGTCACAACCCCCTTGTGCTGCCAAACTCCCAACACTATCTACATGCATCACCCACACCTCCCAACCCCACTGACTGCTCTGAGAAGTGGGCAGCAAAACCCACAACTGCCAGGGGCCTTTTCTCACAGTCCTAGGACACTGGGGGCCATCCCTTCCTTCCAGAATACTGCTCACTCCTGATTCTCCTGTCATCGTCCACTTCTTGGCCATAATAACAACATCGATGGCATTTATACAGCACCTACTATGTGCCTACTATATCTAGAACAGTTTTACTCCCCTGTGACCATGAAAACCTGCTCTTTGAGAACATGAAAGAATCTTCCTAAATCCTAGGCCTAGCACCATGCCTGGCACATAGCAGACATTTAACAAATGCTTGTTGATCAACTGATCTGGCTGAACCCCCTACTGAGTGACCATTTTTTTCCCCTTCAGACCAGGCTATTAGACTTTGAACCGTCTGCTTCCAAGATCTCCCAGGATTCCCTATTGCCACTGCCAGCTAGAACCCTCTACCATCTGTCTTCAAGCTGATTTCAAAGGATGCTTCATGGTGTCTGAGTCTCAGTCAAAGCCCATCTTGACCAGACTCTACCTTTGGCCTCTGGAAGTCAGCTCATGCTGTACTCCCTGCTGATCCTCTCTCCTACCAGACCTAACCCAGAAGCCATGTCGTGGTCTACGACCTGTCAAGTTATAATACCAATGCAATATTCACAGAACCCACAGAGGCTACAGATATGCTGGTATAGTTGTAAATAACAAAATGTAACAGACTGTCCACATGGAACACAGAACCAAGACATTTATTCAAATACCAGAAAGCTAAATCCATCATAGCAACCAAGGAGTTGGTACACATAAACAACAGCATTCCTAAGCCTTCCCTCCATCAGGCCTTCAAAACAGAAGCGCCCTTAAGCAAAAATGTCCCTCTCTCACTCCCACTAGCTGCTCGGCCTCCACTGCTTACTCCCAGGGGTTCTGGCTCTGTCCTGCTCCTTCCTGCTCCACCCTTTCAGCAGGCTCCTCCCCCAAAGTGGGCTCCATGTGATTACATCTGGCCTATTAAGGGGCAGGGAAGATCTTCAAATTCCCATTCCCATTATACAAGTTCACAATGCCCTCTCCTCAAAATGCCCAGGGCTTGCATTATTTGTGTCTGCAGTGGGTTCTCCCATAGAAGGAGAGCTCCCCGAGGACAGGGAATACCTCATCTAAACGAGGCAGAGAAGAAGCACTTTTAACAGAACTGAGGAAACCAAGGCTCACCTCAACAGCACCCTCCATGCTCTAAAGTACTTTCCTCATGACACACCTAAGAGGTCAAAGTCTAAGTACCACCATTCCTGTTCTAAAACCAAGGGCACTGAGGCCAAGAGAGTCAAGCACCTGGGTCACTAGAATCCTCAGATGACCCTAACAATTCTGCCCCCTCCTCCCATTTTGGGTGCAGAGCTTTTCCCACAGCTCCCCAACAGCTCTGACAGAAGGGTGGTTAGAAAGCCCCAGTAGTAGGAAGTGACTGGGCCCAGGAGCCTGGACATGGCCTCCATCCTGAGCCACCTAGGAGAGAGAGGGGATGGTTCTTCAAGGAAGCCCCAAATGGCCATCAAGGCTTTGGAGCATCAGGCCAGAGATCAGACTGTCACAGAAATGCATCTGAATCTCCCCACTCTCTCCATCTTGGGCACTAGAAATTAGAGTGAAACCTCCCTGTGTTAAGCTAATTAAGCCATAAAGGCCCATGAGACCTCTCTGGGTGAAGTATGTGAAGTATGGCAGATACTAAGCTTAATACTGATCTTACCATTGGTGACAAAATACAAAAATTTTGACCTTAAAAAACAACCAGACCACGTTTACCTAAAGAGCCCAACATACAAACTGAGTGTGACAAGAAAGGCTTTAATGAAATTCTTATCTTTCCCTCATTTTCAAGTGAACAGTAGGAAAAAAAATCCAACTTCCTTCTTTAGAAAGGGGAAAATAAGAAAGAAACAGAGACTTTTATGTTGTAATTTTTAAGAGGGAAATGCCCATTTGGTGGGTTCTTTGTATTTTCCTGCTAACAAACAATTTTTTTTTTGCTTTATTTTTCAAATTGTTGATATAATTAAGAATGGGATAAACTGGTACATTCAGTTCTAGTCCTTGATCATGCTATTTAACTGAGATGAGTCTGTTTAATTAAATTAGGTTAAAATACATGAAATATTTTTTACTTTTAGATAAATTCAAATTATTTTAAGACTACATTGTAATTTTTTAGGAAATTCAATTCAGATCAGGTTTTATAAACTTTTGAGAGCACAGGGTCATATACCTTGAGCAAGAAGGGACCTGAGAAGTGATCTAGTCAAACCCCCTAATTTTACAGATAAGGCTTAACCAAAAGCCCAGGGAGATTAGGTGAGCTTCAGAGGTCACCAGGTAGCATGCTTTAGAAGCAGAATCTGAACCCAGGCCTTCTGGCTCCAGACACAGCACTCTTTCCATTGCTCCAAGACATGTTTGAACTTCCGCAAACTAGTCACTGTCATCATGGATACCTTTATTCTCCAATTGTCACCAACGTCTTCTTTGATTCGGCCTAACCAAGAGTCATTAAACCAAGCAACATCTCTGAAAGAAAACACAGGGATGAACCAACCATTAACACCTTTGAATGCAGTAAGAATACATCAAGAATGCCCAACTACTTCACCAAGAAAGCAATCACTTTAATACGCAAACATCTGTTAAGCAAACAGTACCACAAAATGTTTAACTGTATCTGTTGAATGCCCTCTAGGGTCCCCTCGAACTTACTCCTTGTGTCAGTCTTTCAATGGAACTAATATCTTGCATAAAGAAAATGTGAAAGGACAAATTGATTTGAACTTATAAGCCTGTAACTATACGACTGGTCCTGCTCTGCTGTAGCCTTTTGAGGCAGCTGCATTTGGAGGGGCACCAAGGGGCTCTGCTCATCTGTAACTAATACAACTCCCATGCATTTATTGATTCAACAAATATTTACTGAGCCATTACCACATGAAAGGGGAATACACAAATTATTAAGATGCCATCTCTGCCTCAAGGATTTTCTCACTTTAGGAGAGGAAAAAGAGTAGCCCACACACTAGTGCTTGAGATCTGCCAAGGGTGGCAAGCAAGCAGGCATCAGGGTTCTAAGGTCAGGAAAAGTTGCCTGGAAGAAATGAGAGCTGTCTAACACTGTTCAGTGGCAACTGTGAATTCTGCAAATAGATGCTCTCTCTTAGGTCTTCTCCACTTCTAGAGAAACACTATTAAGCTTTCTTAAACCTTTCCCAAAACCCAGATATTATGGCCTGATATGTATAAGGCCTATTAATAACCAGTTCAGCAGAACCAACCAGATCAACTCGACTGGTTGAAATCCAATGTGGTTTCTGACACTCAGCACCCCATAAGGACTGAGAAGTTTAATACTAAATAGCACCAGGCTGGTGGTGGCTATGATTTTAAGAGATGGCTTTAAACACTGGAGCTACATTCAACTTCCTCAAGTCCTCCAGGGGACTTTGCTCTCTTCCCCATGATAATTTCTTCTCTTCCAACCTCAAATCTAACCCAGAAATAAGATGTAGCTTCTCCACTTAACAAAAGCTCCCCTATCAGTCACCAACTACACTAAGTGAGATTATTTTAGAAGAAAGAACAAAAGAGGAATGAACATTAAAAAATGACGTGTCTGAAATAGTGTAAAAAATAACAAAAACAAATGATAACTCCAAACTTAAAATTAAAACTCAGAACTTTCTAGTTCTTTTCTTTGGGGTTGCAACTATCAAAATCATAATTCCCAGGTCTATTAGAAAAATAAAATCCTGTTTTTATTAACTGAGTTAGAACTAAGATTATTCTATAATAATAAGACTCTTAGAAAAATGGAAATTTAAGTATTTTTAATAATAAACAAATCTGTATTTGAATGCTAGGTGAAACATAGCAAATTGGGTGCTCCCCTCCTTTCTCCACTTATCAAGTTAAAATGTAAAAAAAATAATAATTTAGAAAAATACAGAAGTTTTGTAAATATTACCCAAATATTTCACTTTGTAAGACGGATATTTCCATTAGAATAAAAAGTAATTTTCACATAGAAATGATTAACTATCGCTTCCTACAGACATTATCCCATACGTCCTTACCTAATCTCAAATTTCTACACTTAATTTCCAAATTTAAGGCACCTTCTACTACATGTCCTTTATTTAGTTCCTATAAAACAATCATCTATAATAGACGTACTTCACTTTATAAATGTAAATGATGTTTTGAAAACTGCAATTTTACAATAATGAAATCACAGAATATAGCACCAGAAGGGTCTTAAAGATAAAATGATAAACATTTGTTTGCAGATCAGGCAGCAGCTGAGTACCTACTTGTATAAATCTTGTATGTATATGCTACATATGCTACTTTGACCAAAGGAGTAAATTAACCTGTGTTTGTTCTCCTGTTCTCTCTCTCTCTCCATCTCTTCCTCTCTTTCTCTCTCTCTACCTCTCTTCTCTCCCTTCCCCTCCCTCCCTCCTTTCCTCCTCTATCCCTTCCTCCTTCACTGATCTTCATTGGAATGATTCCATCCAAGTCTTCCTCCCATGCATTCATGAGGTTTGGAAGTGATCCAGGTTGTCTGAAGGCTATAATCATGGAGCATATGCACACAGAGGTCCTAGTGAACTGGGAAAATGTTTGCATAGAGGGCTGAGGAAGAACACAGGTCACCTGAGGATGAGGTACTCAGCCCTTGGGTACCACAGTCACTCGTGAAATTTTGGCCTGAGACAATAGAAACCTGCCATCTGTGCTGGTGGAGGACAGTGACAGTGACAAGGCATGAAGGGGTTAGCCAAGAAATATTTATGCAGCATCTGTTATGTGCCAGGTGCTGGGGATACAAGCACAAGAACAGAGACAGTCCCTGCTCACAAGAAGCTTATACTCTAATCATGGTGGCATCCACAGGTGTGCAGCTGGCTGGGAATGGTCCCCAATACATGGGACAGTGGGGCCTCTGACATTCCCAATTAGTGACTAGTAAGTTATCCGCAAACACAGAAAACCACAAGGCTCTTTGCTGCTTAAGGAAACAAACTTGGCCAGCCAGTGAGAGGTGAATCAATTACAGGTTCCTATAGATATGCTACAGTTCCCTATTTCATCCATTTAATTCCTAACCCAACAGGATACGTAAGACTCACTCTGCTCTTCTTCCTTTGTCTGATCTGCACAAAATATGAGAGGTCTAAGTGGGCTCAGATCTGGGCTCTACCTTCTGGAGCTCCATTTCCTCCAATGCAAAACAGGAACAAGGACAAAAGCTGGGGTGGCAGTTGGGAAGATGATCTCTGAGATCTCTTTCCAGCTCTAATCCTCTAAGTCACCTCAATTTATGTGTTTTGCAAGTTAAATATTATTAAACATAATTATAAAAAATGCATTTGCACTGAAATCTTGGGTTCTTTACCCTGCCCTGCCTCATTCTAGCTTACAGAAAGGAACATAGGAAGAGAATTTAAATAACAATGAAAATCAAAATCTCCAAAGGCCAGTAATAGCGCCAAAGTTGACCTCCACTCTGTCTTTCATCAGGAACTTTTAGTTCTAAGACTGGCAGAGCACTACACTGCTGATCTTCACTGGCAAAAGGTAAAGAGTTTCACTAAAAACTACAGAAGTATTATCATTTTCCTGTGAAACCTCTCACCTGTGGTTAGAGCCCAAAGCTTTGTCCTGACCCCTCTTCTCACATGGCAATGACCTCATCACGTCCCTTGTGCTCAATCATCATCTGTTAGAAGACAGTTCTCAGATCCATCTGTCTCTGTCTCTGTCTCTCTCTAGCTACCCGTCTGTCTGTCTGGGGTCTCTGCCAAGCTAGCTATCTACCAGTGTACATACCCCCTACCCCATTTTCTCCTCTGAGCTTCAGCTCAGCTATACCAATTGGATGTCTCAGATTCATTTCAAATTCACCATGTCCAAAGCAGAAATGATCATTCCTGCCCACACTCACCTCTTCTGAACCTTCCCAATTCTAGAAGGCATCATCCATCCTTCCAGTGGGTGGTGTTCTCCACTCCTCAAATACCCAGTTGACTGCCACTTCTTACTAATTCTTCCAGGGTGCCATCTTTCCCAGCAGCCCTTTCTCTACACTCAGACAGCAGCCATTCTAGTACAGGCCATCATCCCCCATCACTTGGACTCTTGCATCAACCTCTTAACTAATTTTCCTGCATGCAGTTCTCCCCTCTCCAATTCTTCCTTCACACAGCTGTCGAAGCTATACTCAGTTCAGATCTCACCTGTCACGTCCGGGCTTCAGGAACCTCCAGTAGCTTCCTATTGTGTCTAGAACTAAAGACCTACTCTTCCATTTGGTATTTAAAGCTCTTCATAGTGTGGCTCCCATCAACTTTTCCAGGCTTATCATCCACTACACTTCCCCTTCAAGTACTCTTTGCTCAGGCCAAATTAGCTTTAATGATCTTCACGTTCGTTATTCATCTGCTAACTCTGAGCTTTGTCTGATCCCTGGAATGCCCTCTCTCCCTCCTCCCCTGTCTTTTAGCTTCTTTCAAAACTCTATTCTCCTTCAAGAGACCTTTTCTGAGAGTCTCAGCTGTTACTACTGTCTAGCCCACCACCTGAAAATCAGCTTGCATTTATTTAGTATATATTTACATATATTTAGACATGTACATGTAGTCAGTCTCTCCATATACAATGCAAAGTCCTCAGGAGAAGGAACATTTCATTTATGGCTTTCTATGCCCACTACCTAGCACAGTACCTGACACACAGTAAGAGCTTACATTCTGGTTGAATGACTTCTCATCAGATGCTGATTACAAAACTTACACTTCTTTCTGAAAAGAAACCTAATTTTTGGTCCAAATGTCAAAATACAAACTCCTCTATTTAGGACTTAAAGTCTTTTGTTATCTTCCATATGGCTTCTGCCTCTCTCTCTGGCTTGGCGTCACATTACCAGCCCCCTTTACCAGGTACTCTTCCAAGCCTTTTTTGCTAATCTCCCAAACCTCCACACCTTTGCCCAGGCTGTGCCCTGGAATGTCCTCTATCTCCTCTTAAGAAACAACTCCACTCCCCCATCCCACACAAAGCCATTCCTTTTCCTGTCCCTCCCCCCCTCCTTCAAGTGCTATCCAGGACTTTATACACATTGTGTGCTTACTTCTCTGTACATATATTTCTCCATCAGAACCTAAGGTCCTTGAAGGCAGAAACTGTCTGGTTTGTTTTTGTCCCTGAATCCCCAGCCCCTCATTATTGTGGTGCATGGCATGCAGGAGATACTTAAAGAATACTGGATGAGATTGAGTGAATTTTAAAGGCCCTTGAGAAAAAAAAAAAGACTAAAAGACTCCTTTTCTTGGGAAGAACAGTGAAAAGCTCAAAGGGAAGATGCCCGGGGCCAGAATGGCCCATGTCTTAATGCCTTCTCAAGCATTCTTAATGCCGATCACCCATCGCTACTTACATCTGATGAAGAACTTGTGCCATGGCAACCCCATTCGTTAATTGCCGGACATTCTTGCAAGGGGCAGCAGTATTAAATGTCTGCAACTAAACAACAAAAAGCAGGATGAGACGTTTTCCTTCTGCAGTCAGCACAATGTTACCCACGATCAATCTGACATTTAAAACAAGGGGGGGGGGAGGCAAACAAACAAAATCTGATTAGAAAAAGACCCCAATAAAATATAATCATCAAATTTCCCTGGGCACAGAATATATTAAATAAAAATAATAATCCACATACTTTTTATAGCAATCAGTGAGATAGTAAAAACACACACATATACATTTTTATTGCATGTTTCTTTTTTACACAAAAAAGCAACAAGCCACCCCAGTTGGGGAATTTGGGGTGGAAGTGGGAGTCTTTATTAGTAACTTGAGGGTAACATCTGACAATGTTCACCCGATCTTTTAAAATATCCCCCTGCCCCACTAGGATACTTCTGAAACCTGCTCAACAGAAAAATCACAAACTTTTTAAAAAGTAGGTCCCCTGTCTCCTCTCCATTTGTGACTTTAAAATTCAACTCACACGTTACCACCTTATAACATGCCTAAGGCTAGAAACTTCAAGTCTAAAACTGTTTGCAAAGTATGTCATTTAGTTTTGAAAATAAGACAGAAAGGCAGTCTGACAAGATGCCTGCTCTCCCAAAACTGGTCCAATGCCAGGGCTGCCCTGAGGCTAGTTAACTTATAACAGGCCCTTGTAAACCTTCCTCAGGGAACAACATTGCTCCATCTCAACTTGACACTATTCCCAAAGACACTGTTCTATGCACAGTGACTGGGGGGAGGGAGCTTTATAGGTCAAACTCTACCACAAAGACGAATGAAATCTTACAGTGAAACGACTAAAGTGACAAATGGACTCTCCCTTACAAAAATCAGCATTCACTGCCAGGGAAATTTCAGTATGACCCTCTTTTAGTCTGGCAAGACTTTCTCCCCGAATTTCCACAACTCAGGAATAGAATTTCACTTCCTCCTCCCATTCTTCTTCATCTACTCCCAATGCCCTCTCAAACATAATGACGGTATCCTCTTTCAGGGCATCATTCTCCCACCTCCTCCAGCTCAAATGATCTTTTGGTCAGGGCTCAAATTCTTCAGTTTACCACCTTCCCAACCCTGATAAAAACCCTCCTACCTTCCTCAGCTCCCTCAAGTGGCTTCTTCTATTTTGAGAATGAACTGTTATTGTTAAGCTAGAATATAAGAGATAGCATGTATATGGGGCTTTAAGGTTGCAAAGTGCTTTATAAATGCTATCCCAATTGGTCCTCACAACAACCCTGGGATGTAGGTGCTATTAGTATCCTTTTTTTTTACAAACAAGGAAACTGAGGCTGGGAGAGGTTAAGTGATTGCCCAGAGATCACACAGAAAGTTAATTTGAACCCAGTCATCCAAACTCCAAGTGAAGCTATCTACCGCACCACGCAGCTGTCTGAGTCTGCCGTTCTCGCTACAACTGGGGCTGCAAACGACTGTGCAGACAAAAGTGGAAAAGGTTTCTTTCTTATCAATAAGTCCCTGAATCCCCCCACCCCATCACCCCAGACATCAACAGAACAGAACTTAAATGCCTTGCTCTTACACACTTCCTCATACACCATCCCATTAGTGTACTATTTGCTGAAATCTGTTGAAAAAAATCAGACCATTTTGGCCAGGTATGATATTATGTAATACATTATGAGCTGACTCCACTTTCCCTAGCTAAGAATCTGCCTCAATGCCCACAATGCCCATATTGAGGTCAGTTTCTCCTCCTGACAGTCATACAAAACATAAGTGCCTCTTGGCAGAGTTTAATTTAGCTACATAATAAATTAGATAAGATACAATGTAATTTCATTTGGGTAAACTGGAATATTATATAACCAAGTGCAGTAGATGAATTCAAAAACTGGGAGTAGGAGAGGGAGGGAGAGATGGAGGGAGGGAGGGAACAGACTTCTTCATACTTACTCCTTAACAATGAGATTTAAAAGCAAAGCCTCTTTAGTGAGTGACCCAAAAATAACAGATATCCTAATAGGGCCACAAAGGAAGTCCTCCACTAATCCCAGTGGCCAGGCAAAGGACAATCAAGTCCTGGGAATTGATCTTATTTGCTTTACTCGAAGTAAATATCAAGAGTGTGAAATGCTGCTTCTAATCTATGCCCTTCTCACTAGCCTGTACCTGACAGATGGCTCCCCTACCTGGCCCCTGAAATACTTCTATTAGTGGGTATCACTGGCCAGAAGCCGCCCTCTTGAGCCTCTAGGGACCAAGTGGGTTTCTGCTGTCTCACACAACCCAAGTGAGGGCTGGGATTCTTCTGTCCTTGGTGCTGCCAGCTTTTCTCTTTATACTGGGATTTTTCTCAGAGATTTCAGCTTTCCCATGATTTCCACTACCCTCTTTGTTTGACATCTAAACATGTATGAACACACATGTGGAAATACATTTGGAAATATGTATACACACCCATACATATAAACACACCTATATGTGTACGTACACACACACACACACACACACACACACACACACAGTTCTGAGCTCTCTCTCAGGTTCTGACCTCCCCCACTCCAGGACTCCAATGTATCTGAAGGTACCTGGTACACACCATAATGTCTCACTAGTTTCTCAAACTCTGCAACCTTCTTCCTGTTTACTCCACACCCCTGCCAAACCTGCTCTTCCTCTAGACATCTTTATTTCTAATAATGGTATATTCTTCTAGTCATCCAAGGTCAAAACTTTATTTAGAGTTATCTTTTGATTCTTTCCTTGCCCTTGGCATCCACTTGGTGCCAAGGACTGCGAGTCTCATTTCTTTCCCATAGATTGCTTTCTTTCAAATGCCACCATGACCATAACTTGTACACCTTTGCTATGTCATGCCTCGGTAGATGCTTTTCCTCTTGACCCCCTGTTCAGGTGCAATTCTCTACAATCCATCAGCTGTGTAGAAAACAAATTGAAGAGAGCTTGCTGCCATATGGAGGGCAATTAAAAACAACAACAAAAAAAAACTTAACAGGCCAGGACACTGGGCCAAAACTAGCAAGAAGAAATTTAGTCAGGACAAATTTATCTTACAGTTCAGTTAAAAACCATCATCTTCACAAAGACAAGATGGAAGTTAGGGGAAACTAGAAAACAGTTGATCTGAAAATGACGTGAGACTGTAGGGTTAGCTCAGTGAGTCTACAAGCATGAAGAGACACCATCCATCTAGGCTCACGCCCCCTCTAGGCAGATGACCAGGCCTAGAGAGGTACAGAACTGGCCAGACCCCATCTAGAATGCTGTATGTCCAGTTCAAACACCATATTTTGGGAAAGACACTGATAAAATGGAGATTATTCAGAAGAGGACAAACGAGATAATGAAGAGCCTTCAGTTGATGTCATATGAAGCTGGATTGGAGAAACTGAAGGTGGTTTAGCTTGGTGATGAGAAGACTCGGGGCTATAATTCTTGCATGGGGCCCCCTCTAACTCTGTAATCAATGCTACCTAGCCAGCCTTACTGCAGGAAAAGCACTGATTAAAGTCAGGCTACTTTCCTAGTCTGCAATGACCACCAAAAACATTCCTAACTCTTTGGCCCAGCATCCAACTCCTTCCATCAAGGGCCCTACTGGATCTTCTCAGGCTTATCTCCTGCTAGTCTCTTATGGAGTCTACATTTCAGCCAACATCTGCCATCATTCCAAAGAGGTGTTTTCATACCTACCATACATTTCTATTTGAAAGCGCTACCCAATTCCACCTCTCTAAGTCCTAGCATCATGGCAGAGTGCTCTCTATAAAACTGGCCTTGGAGTCTTGGAAGATAAGAATGCCCCTCCAACAAAAGAACTTGGCCTCCCAGTGCCCTACACGAGCACAGCTTGTAGAAAAGCCACATCCTCAGCTCCTTTCATTCCTTGCTTTCACCCCCACCAAGGCAATCCATTGCCAAGGCTGCACTCACAGCTGCTACCTTTCCCAACTCTCCACTCAACACAGCTGACAGAGCAAGGTGCAGGCCTTTATCACTGTGCCACTAACTGCAAAAGCTTTCTGACTGGCATCCTTGTCTCAAGTCTCTCTACCCACTCCAATCCATCTCCTCTTAAGAGCCAAATGTCACTTTACCCCCACGCAGTACTCAATAACCTCCACTAGCTAGATCCCTATTTACTTTCAGGATCAAAACATAAAAAAGTTCTCTTTTGAGCTAAATGTCCCCTGTACTATTCTGCTCCAATCGTTAGACTGGCCTGCTTGGATCTCCTGGAACAGGTCACTTTGTTTCTTGGTGTCTATAGCTGTCAGTCCCTGTACCTGGAATTTTCTTCCTCCTCACTTCAGCTTGTCTTCCTTCAGGACTCAAACCCCGACTTTTCCAGGAGATTTTTCCTGGTCTCCCATCCCCTACCCCCCAAATACTACTGCCTTCCTGTCTGAAATTCTTCCATTTAGAATGGGTATATCTTGTATGCACACAAGTACTTGAACTTTGTCTCCGTCTTACAATATGAACTCCCTGATAACAAAGACTGGTCTTGCTTCTGTATTCACCATGCTTGGAACAGGGCCTGGCACAAAATAAGGGCTTAATAAATACTTGCTGACTGAATGACTAACACTGGTAGAGGGAGTGTCTGCATCTGGGAGTTCCCTCTTTCAATAAAATACTAAATCCAACCTAGCCTCCAAGACTCAATTAAAATGCTACCTCCTGGAGAAAGTCTTTACTTCTGACCCAAGACTTAAGAATCTCTTCCTTCTTAAAAAACCCAGTAACACTGTGGACCACTCCTATAATACTTATTACACTCTGCCTAGTGTTGAAGTTTTAAACACATACACACATGCACATATGCCTATGTTATATATCTCCTATACAGAACCATTCCTATAATTATTACACCCTGCTATGCGTGTGCATACAGACACACATACAGAACACGGAAGGCAGGATTCCCATCTTCTTTTGGAGCACTCAGGCCAGCGCCTTACACACAGCAGACACTGGGGTGTTTGGTGGGGGCTGACGAGGTGTTACTATTTTAAAGTCGTAAAACGCAGCTAGAGAAGCGAGCGTGTCAATGTCCCATGACATCATAAAGACCTCAGAATGTAACAATGTAACAGATGGCGGGCTCAAAGCAGACAATTTCTGAACTCTCGCTCACAGGGGGGCCAGAAGCGTGGCTCACGGCTTCTTCGGTCAAATATTCAAGTCTGCCTCGGGTTTAACACAAACGCTACCATCTCCCTTCCGGCTCCCGCACGGAGCCCGCCCCGCGCTCCGCAAACCTGCCGAGGCGGCCCAGGGCGCACGGTCGGGCACCAGGACAGCGTCAGGGCCGGGTCCATGGGCCTGCCGCGGGTGACCAGAGATGCACGCGCGCACACCGCACACACGCACAGCAGCACACACCGACGCACCACACACGCACGCACGTCTGTCACCGGCTGGGGCACACAGGTGTACGTGTCCGTTCCTCGTTGCCAGTGCACCGGTGCGGACGGACGTCGGTACCTCCCCCCACAGGGGCGGGAGTCTCGGCCCCCCAGGGTTCCGAGGCCCGGGGGCGCAGGCGGACCAAGGTCACCTGTCCGCGGGAGACAGGGCTCGGGGGCGGGTCCCCGGGGGGGCGGGGCGGCCGGGCCTCAGTTTCCCCCGCCGTAGCCCAGGCGAGGCGCGCGGCTCCGGTGGGGTTGGAGGGTCGCGGCCCCCGGCCCCCGCCCCCTCCTTCCCCTCCCCCACCCCGCTCACCCAGATCATGAGGCTGTCGCAGAGCTGGAGTTGGGGCTGCGAGGGCAGCTGCTGCCCCTCCATGGCCGTGGCTTCCGCCGCCGCCTTCCTCCGCCGCTGGAGCCCGGAGCCCGCGTCCACGACGGCCGGCGCTGGCGCTCGGGAGCTTGGAGAGCGAGGAGCTGCAGCCGCCGGCTCGGGCGCGAGGCGAGCGCGGGCTACGTAGGCGGCGTCAGCCCGGCGCGCACCCGCCCCCGCGAGCGCTCCCGCCCTCCTCTCGCAGGCCCGCGCCTCCCTCCTCCCCATGGGCGGCCCAGCCCCGCCCCCAGCCCTGGGAACCGCCCCCCCAGCTCCCCTCACCAGTCACAAAGAAGGTGTCGCGTGCCCGCTCTAGCTGCCAGAAGGGGGGAGGGGAGGGAAAAAGGGAAGAGGAGGTGGAGAGGAGGCGGAGCCGGCATTGGGCACGCCCACCGCCGCTCTGGCCAATGACCGTGGCAGGGGGTGGGGCGGTTTGTGACCTGAGGGGGCGGGGCCTCACTACACCTGCCCCCAGCCACCTCACTCTGCCTTTTCTGTTAGTCTTCCTCGCTCCAATGTTTGTAACTCCATCTTGTTTGTAACAGGTAGTTGGCAGGTGTTGTCTCCTCCTTTAGACTGTGGGCTTCCTGAGATCAGGGGCTGGTTCTTCGGGACTCTTGTGTCTGCCTGGCACACAGTAGGGTGTGTAGGCCTTTGCATCCCCAGATCTCAGCAAAATACCTGCCACACAGTAGGCCTGCTTCTGCCTCTGTGTCCCCAGAGCTCATGCCTTGCCCACAGTAGGGGCTGCTTCTGCCTTACTTTGTGTTCCCAGACTCATGCCTGGCACACAGTAGGAGCTGCCTTTGTATCCCCAGATCTCATCACAGTGCCTGGCACACAGTAGGGACTGCTTCTGCCTTTGTGTCCCTATCACTTTGCACAATACCTGGCACACAACCTTAAGGTACAATAAATAATACAAAATCTCTCTTAAAAACGGGGGATAGGGGGTCAGGGCCTGTAGCACCAATGCAATAATTACAGCGCCCACGATCACGATAAAGACCGTGACTATAAATATCACATGGCATTCGATCACAACATATACAAGATTCTCCAGGTCAAGGACAGAACTGAAGCATTTATTTAGACACCAGAAAACCGAATCCCAAAAGCAGTAAGCCGATTACCTCATAGTACCAAAGACATTAAGAAGCCATAACGCTGAGAGCCACAGCATCCTTCAGCCTTCCCACAAACCAATACAAGATCAGTATCTACTCAGGAGCCTATCTGCCTCCTTGCATCCTCTCTCCCCTACTGTCTCACTAGTTCTAATTACCAGCTTCCTGTGGGCTCTGCTTCCCTTCAGCAAACTCCTCCCACCATAGGCTCCTTGCAATTACATTCAGTCTACTGGGGGCAGAGTTTACTTTCAAAGCAGGGGACATCTTCCAGCTCCCCCCTAGGTCAATTAGTGGCAGAGAAGATCTTCAAATTCCCATTCCCATTACAGGGCCTAACTGAATCACCACAGTCCTTTCTGGTTCTCATAATTCATGAATCTAGGAAAGCAGGATGGCATAATGGAAATTAAAGTCCAATAAATCTAATAAACATTAAGGACCTACTACATGACAGGCACTATGCTAATTTCAAACCCTAGCTTTGGAGTTGAAGAAATAGGGTTCATATTTCATCTCTGCTAAAGTACCTCTACCTGTGTGACCTGGGCAAGTTATTAAAAAAAAACCTACTTGGGCCTCAGTTTCCTCATCTGTAAAAGGAGGGAATCGGAGAAGAAGGCAGGCCCCTGAAGTCCCTTCCAACTTCAGAGCCAGCATTAGTTTGTAACTATCTCAGTTTTCACTTGGCAGAAGGAAGAAAGATATTTCCCTCTATTATGGCATTTCCAAGGGTGGTTGTAGAGGGAAAGTGTTCCTGCCAGCAGGTGAAGTTGCTTCTTCCCAAAGCCTGCAGGTTCTATTGGTTTTGGCCCTTGATAGTCACTGGGAGGCCAAACGTGTAACTTGACCTTTTGTTCAGAACCTGTTCCACGTCTTTTTGTCCTTTGTATGACTCACATGAGAGGAAGAATGATATACTGTTGTTGCCACATCTGAACTGCTATCCAAAAAAAACCCCAAAATATACAATGGAACTTGCAGCAAAGAGAAAAATTTAGGCTTTATTTCACACACAAAAAAAGGCAACCCCACGTCATGCCCTTCCTAATAGTGATAGCTGTTCAAAAGTGGAAGGAGTCGTCTCGTGGTAGTGGGTGCCCACCAGTCTTGAGTACTGTGCAGTGGGATGCTGTTTTTTCAGGTCCCCTGCCAACCATGAAATTCTACCATATGTACGAGTAACTGTTGCCAGACACTGGAAGTAAAAGTAGAGCAGCATTCTGAGGTGTGTTTGAGAAGCTTCTCAGGTGTCTATTCTGGGAAGGGCATTGGATCTGGGCTGGTGGAAAAAGCCTGGAATGTGAAGTAGGAGGCATGACCATGGGGAAATCCGTGAGCATCTCTAGGCCCTCCACACTTCCTCATTTGTAAAATGAAGGGTTGGATTGGCTTATCTCTGAGATTCTTCATAGCTCTGAATCTAGAATGCTGTTCCTCCCATAACACCCTCACACCCACTAGGCTAAACCCAGATATGCCTAGGTGGCTGCTGGGTGGAGATAATAATATTAATTATAGCTGGCATTTTTATATAGCACTTTAAAGTTTGCAAAACACTTTACAGACATTTCATTTCATCCTCACAACAGTTCTGGGTGGTAAACACTAGCATTGTCCCCATTTTTGCAGATGAGAAAACAGACAAGGGTTAAGTTTAGACTTGCTTTGCATCACATGCTTAGTGCCTGAGTCTGGATTTGATCTTGGGTCTAGGTACAAAGCTCTGTCCATGGTGCTATTATTCACAGATGTCAAAATAAGTCTGACTTAGCTCTCTATGTTTACTCTATGTGTATAATTTGGTGTAGTCACTTCTATCTCTGTTCTCTTTCCTAGGACATCTAGCAGTCAATTAAAATACTGGATTTCTTTAACTACTGCTTCTCTCTGTTCCTAATGCATCCTTTCTGCCTACTTTTTCATGGTCTATTTCCCATCCTTCATTTCATTGACCAGATTGTTTCCATATCGTGGTTTCTTCCTCACACATGACTAAGATATGGAATGAATTTCTTTTTGAATAGACATACATTGGGGCAGGTATATGGCAGTGAATTGAGCACCAGCCCTGGAGTCAAGAGGATCTGAGTTCAAACACAGCCTCGGACACTTACTAGCTGTGTGACCCAGGTCAAGTCACTTAACCTTACTTGAAGACAGGAAGGGAAAGAGAGAGAGAGAGAGAGAGAGAGAGAGAGAGAGAGAGAGA